>NC_135497.1:296289944-296646709 GCF_052857255.1 Amblyomma americanum | reverse complement strand
GAAACGCCGAAAATGTTGTTGCAAGTAAACAACATCTACAGACCGGTGTTCTCGACGACCCTTGTTGGGGCTCGCATGCATGCCAGAAAACACCTGCCCTTGACGACGCACTCAAGTAAAAAAAAATGCACGAACACGCATTCACACACTTGTCCCCACACCACTCACGCACGGAACTCTCTAAACAGTGCACGCATGCCGAGCCACCAATAGACCATTTGCAGAAATCTGTAAGTCAGTTTCTCTGTAAGCTTGTTTTCCAACCAGAAGGTCTTGTTCCTAGGCAACACTCTCGCATTCTTTGTGGAAGCAGTTCCCCTTCTGAGTAAACTCAGGAATGTCGCCAGTTTACTTCAAGATGGCCCCAAGAGAGCCGTCGAAAGAGTACAATGGTACAGAACAGAAAAGGGGACTGCAGTCAACCGGCTTTAGCACTGAAGTATCGGAAAAAAGAAGGAAGTGGACCTTTGTCCCTGTGCCGGCAGTAGTGAGCTACCTCATACTAAACTTTCTAAAACTTTCTGCTCAACAACACTGTCACTCCAACTTTCTCCCTTCATAGTCAAACAACCCCCCCCCCTTTCTCCCCTATCTTGAACAAGGAACAACCCACTCCCCCACTAACAACCCCACTAGGAAGAGAGGCAAGCTGTCCGATGACAGCTTTGCAGTGCAGCTGCAGTAACAGCAAGTTGTAACTATTAGAAAGTTGTCGTTGTTTATCAACATTGTTTTCAAAATAAATTTTGTTTATTTCTATCTGCAACTGCGGCTACGTTTCTGTTTATTGAGTTCCTAAGCGAGCGAGGCTGACCTTGAACACCTTGACATAAACACTAACATTTTTGTGATAATTATGCAGGTTCAAGTGACAAAAAATGTTCATGTGCGCAAATACACTTTTTTTCCGGAACTAAGCATTCCTTTATTGCTACACAATTTCCGCGTAATTTCGTAAGCAGGAGCACACCAGAATTACTGTATATTTGTTGAGTTCAGCTATGTTTTCTTTGTGAGGTCGGAATTATGTGAAAAATGAGCTTTATAAAATTGTTATTTTCAGTTCTTACAGCGAAGCCGCAGTGTAATTATGGCCATGGAGTAGCGGCAAAGTAACGTGCGATCCTTTTTTTTCGGCAATGGTAGGTAACGTAGGCGGTAACGCGTTCTTTTTTTTTTAGCGTAACGAGTAACGTATTTAGTTACTTTTTTTCGATAACGCCTACAACACTGGTTGTACCCGACTTATAGATCCGTTCGATTCGCCTGTACCACATGAACTGGTTCCCGCTGCACTCCAGCTCACATGGCTTCATTTCAGCGGTGAAACACGGTGCGCTCTGAACCACGGCATTCGTTTGAAAGTAGTGCGAGTGTAGTTCAGGAAAACTGCAACCCTTCTCAGTGGTTAGTGCCGAAATAGTGCAGCTGCAGGCGCCATGAAGGCAGATGATGGTTTGCGCGTAGTGATAAACGGCGGAGACTCAAGTAATTCCACTCGTCGACAAGCTAGAACACTGCTCGAGTTCTCCAAAAAAACGGCTACACGTGACTGACATCACTGTAAAAAACAAAGACGTGCATGCAGCATGATGCACGTCGACACAGTTCAGTCGCGTCGTTTCGCGCCAGCTGTCACGAGGTGCACATGCACGCATCGAGGCTGGTTCATGGCAACATTTTATTGTGATGTGCTCTTTGAAGATTTCTTCACGAGATACGAGATGTTGGCAGCCGCTGATGTGGGGTGTAAACAGAAACAGCTGGCTGCAATTCACTGGCGTCACCAAGGCTAGCAGACGACCAGGCCTGCACTCGACCATCCGTTTTGGAAGCAGACAGTGCCAAACTGCGCTCAAACCACGGTGAAAGACATAGCCTACTATTACACCGTGGCTCAAACTGCCGGAACTAGCGCTACACACTCAGGGGCACCGCCGCACAGCTTTGCCGAAATGGTACAGCGAGTGCAGGCGAATCGAGCGCTCTCCAACTTCCCCTCCACAGCACAGCGCTAGCCGGAACAACGAACAACCGACGGCACGAGGCAAAACCCTGTCTCCTTCCTTCTTCAGCAATGCCAAAGCTGTCCTCGAAAAATAAGACGACGCCTAGAATGCTTTTCGTAGCGTCAGGGAGAGGCGGGAGAGGCGATGGAGAGCGCGCGGCAGCGGCGGTGGCCCCGGCACGCTAGCTATGCGCCGCTACTGCGCATGCGCAACTGGCGAGCGCGGCGGCGGCACCTGAGTCACCGCCGCAGCGACGACGGTGGGCGCCGTGTGACGTCACTGCTCCTCGCGCATGCGCAGTACCTCCTTTCCTCAGCTCTGCGAAATGGCTAGGCGACTCGCGTAGTGTTGCTTTCGCAAAAAGCAATCCAGCAAAGCAATATGGTGTAAATCTGCTCGGAAGCTACAGAGGGCAAAATGGAAGGGAACGTGCAAATATTGTAGAGAAATGATTCCCTCTCGTGAACACCTCCTGATTTTAGGTGTTTGGCAGCGCCACACTTGTCATTTTTTTGAACTGTGACCATTTAGTACATGTGCGCTAATGTAGATGGCGCTACTTACTACATTTATCGCATGTCGCTGCGTTATTGCTATTATTGTTTGTAATTTGTGGACTTTGTAGTCGATAATTTTTACAAGTTGAATAAAAGAATAAGAGCCCGATATTTTAAGAGTATATTTACCTGAAAAATAGAAGCTGCGGAACGTTCCGAGAGCTTGTGCCCTTCATAAGCACAACGAAAAAGGTAGCTAAAATCAACATTTTTTCAACTAGACAGTGCACGTTCCCCAAAAGCCGTAGAGTAAAGGCGATGCTTAGCCGCGTAGAGCGCAGTACTAAGTTTCTTCACGCAAAATCTCAGAATTGTGAAGTGCTGGTTAACTGAACAGTATTGCATTCCGTTTTTAAATATTTCGAAAAAACGCTAACTTTGATCAGGAATACCTTTTAAACTAAACTAGGCAGATGACTGAAATTTTCAGAATAGATGAGCGATTAGACGTTGTAAAACTGTACAAGAAGTCGCCGCAGTGCAGTGCATATCCCAAAAGTTATTGCAGATTATATTGTTCTGTTTTCTATGCTTTTCAAACAAGCGTGGCTAATAAACTAATCTATACACGTACTTTTAAATGCTTAAAAATGCGCACTAGCATCACATCTCAAAGTATCTCGAAATATATTTCTTTAGGTGCAAGAGGTTTCTCACAATTTTGCATTTCCTGAGACAAGTTGAGCTCAACTGCCAGTTTTCTTCTTTGCGTTTTTTTTTACAGTTGAAACAAATTTGCAGCTACCGTTAAAAGAAATGCATCTTTTGAAAGCAGAGAAAACTAGCTTTTCGGAGATATCTGAACCATATTTATGAAGCGAACGAGCGAGGTACAGTCGACGTACAAATATCACCAAAAATGGTTCCCGCTCACCGCCAGAGTGGGACCGCCCCCTTTCTTTACTTACGGGCGCGCTTCGGGTGTGCACCGAGGTATACGAGACAGGCGTCATATCTTTGACCTCTAGCTATATTCAAGGTCAAACTTGCGGCCCAATGCCTCCAAAAGGAGGCGTAGTGAAGATTTTCGCTTCAATATCTGCAGGGTTTGCGCGTCATTTGGAACCGCATTTGGTTCCATATCTCTGAATACAATGAGCAATAATAAAGTTGTAAATATTGTCACGACCTGAGGAGCCGTGCAGGTAGACGTCGGGGGGAACAGAAGGCTAGGCGCTTTAATCAGACAGCCAGGGCCCAAAGCACAGAGCCAGAGCGCCTCGGGAGCCAACAACACTTCGTCGTCGTCGTTGACTAAGCGTGGAGGCCGCGCGGCGCGTTCGGCACGTGGCATTATTCCCCCCCGCGAAATCAAACACCGTCTCGGTGTGGAATGGGTTATGTACAGGGAGAGAAGAAGGGGAAAAAGAAACGAAAAATATGGGTGAGGTGAATTATACATCCGGCGCTAGTTGAGAGGTGAGGAGAGTCAAGTTCACACGTGGGGTAAGGAGGTAAAGGGGCGACACACAGCGTTCACACAGCGCTCAGACACGCGAAAAGTACGGTTTTAGGCGCACTACATGGACGACATCAGGCCGTTGACGCTGACGGCCAGCGACCACAGTTCCATCGGGGACAACTTCGTAGTTGAGGCTGTTCAGGCGGCGCAGGACTTTGTACGGGCCAAAATACCGATTGATAAGCTTTTCGCACAACCCCTTGCGGCGCAAGGGTGTCCACACCCATACCTTGTCAACCGGCTCGTAGTGCACGTCCCTGTCCCGAAGGTTATAGTGTCGAGCATCGACGGATTGCTGGTCCTTGATGTTCAAGCGGGCCAGCTGACGGGCTTGCTCTGCGTTTTCCACGAAGTTGCCTGCTTCAGGGGTTACCTCATCATCGCCGTACGGGAGCATCGCATCCAACATCATGCGGACCTCCCTGCCATAGACGAGACGGAACGGGGTAAACTGGGTGGTTTCCTGCGTCGCTGTATTATATGCGAAGGTGACGTACGGCAAGATCTCATCCCACGTTTTATGTTCAACGTCAACGTACATCGAGATCATGTCCGCTAATGTTTTGTTGAGCCGTTCTGTTAGACCATTGGTTTGGGGATGGTACGCTGTTGTGGGTCGATGAGCTGTGTGTCTAAGCGTTAAGACGTCACGTAAGAGCCGGGCTTGAAACGCCTTGCCTCGGTCAGTAATGATGATCGATGGGGCGCCGTGTCTAAGCACGATTTCGTGCATGAAGAAGAGGGCAACTTCGGCGGCAGTACTTTGCGCAAGGGCCTTCGTTTCAGCGTAACGGGTCAAGTAGTCGCTGGCGACTACGATCCAATTGTGGCCGGACGACGAAAGAGGAAATGGCCCCAAAAGGTCCATGCCGACTTTGTCGAATGGTTTTTGTGGCGGCTTGATGCACTGAAGCAGCCCGGGAGGCTTGAGCGTCGGTTTCTTCCGCCGCTGACATTGCCGGCGTGTCCGGACATAACGCTTGACGCTTGACGTGAGCTGGCGCCAGTAATAGTTCTGCCGGATTCGGGACAAGGTGCGGGTAACACCAAGGTGGCCGGAAGTTGGCTCATCATGGCAGGCCAGAACTTCATCTCGTAAATCAGACGGTATGACGAGCAGGTAAGTTGTCGGACTGGAAGTAGAGTTCTTTTTATAAAGCACCCCGCTCCGGAGACAAAACGATGATATCCCACGAGCTAGGTACCGTGGTATCTCAGGGTGCCCACCTTCGAGATGTTCTATGAGCAGACGCAGCTTGGCGTCGGCACGCTGTCTGGAGACGAGCTCAGACGTGCTGACGGCTCCGAGGAAGCTGTCGTCGTCGATGGTGTCTTGTGGAGGAGGTTCGACGGGAGCGCGTGACAGGCTATCAGCGTCGGTGTGGTTCCGGCCGGACTTATAGGTGACAGTGAAATCGAATTCCTGCAGGCGTAATGCCCAACGGGCGAGGCGGCCGCAAGGGTCCTTTAAATTTTTTAGCCAGCACAGCGAATGGTGGTCGGTGACGACACAAAACGGTCTGCCATACAGATATGGGCGGAACTTAGCTACTGCCCAGACTACGGCTAAGCATTCTTTTTCGGTGGTAGAGTAGTTCAACTCAGCGCGCGACAGTGCCCGGCTGGCGTAGGCAATTACTTTGTCGACACCGTCTTGCCGCTGGACGAGAACGGCGCCTAGACCGACGTTGCTCGTATCCGTATGTACCGCCGTGTCGGCATCTTCGTCTAAATGTGCTAGGATTGGCGGCGATTGGAGTCGGCGTCGTAATTCGTTGAAGGCAGTCTGCTATTCGTTGCCCCAGGAAAATGATGTATCATCCCGTGTTAGGAGCGTCAGAGGGCTGGCAAGCTGGGCGAAGTTTCTAATGAAGCGACGATAATAGGATCACAGGCCCAAGAAACGTCGGACTGCTTTTTTGTGACCGGGGAACGGAAAGGCAGCAACGGCAGCAAGCTTCTCTGGGTCAGCTCGGATTCCATCAGCACTAATGACCTGCCCGAGAAACTTCAATTCGGTGAATTCAAAGTGACATTTTCGTGGTTTGAGGAAGAAGTTGGCGGAACGAACGGCTTCGAGGACAGTTCTGAGACGGTGCAGATGTTCCGTGAACGTTGCGGAAAAAATAATGACATCGTCAGGATAAACAAGACATCTCTGCCACTTCAGACCTGTGAGGACGGTGTCCATCATTCTTTGGAAAGTGGCAGGAGCGCAGCAGAGCCCGAAGGGGAGGACGCGAAACTCGTAGAGCCCGTCCGGTGTGATGAAGGCGGTTTTCTCACGGTCCCTATCATCGACTTCTATCTGCCAATAACCGCTCCTGAGGTCTACCGAAGAGAAGTACTTGGCTTGGCGAAGACGGTCGAGGGAGTCATCGATACGGGGCAGCGGATACACGTCTTTCTTTGTCACACTGTTAAGCTTCCTATAGTCGACGCAGAATTGCAGTGTTCCGTCTTTCTTCTTCACCAGGACGACAGGAGACGACCACGGGCTGCTTGACGGCTGGATGACGCCGTCCGTGAGCATCTCTTTGACCTGTGTTTGTATAGCATCTCGCTCCCGAGGGGACACACGATAGGGCTGCTGATAGATGGGTCGAGCTCCTTCAGGCGTGATGATGCGGTGTTTAACTATCGACGTTTGTCGCACCTTAGACGACGACGTGAAACACGCACGAAACTCCCGCAAGAGGTCCTGGAGTTGCCCCTTTTCAGCGGATGAAAGGCCCGGAGTTATGTTGACGTCGTCGAGCGCTTCTGCGTCACCTCCAGTGGTGTCCTCATCGCAAGCAAAACATTCGGCCACTTCCTGGGCATGGTCGACGTAAGCGATGGCTGTGCCACGGAATAGATGTCGATGCTCATTGCAAAAGTTGGTAATAAGGACCTCTGTCCAACCGTCATGCAGGCAGCTAAGGCCTCGTTTCACCGCAATCCCCTTAGTGAGTACGAGAGAGACATTAGGCTCGACAACCCGGAGTCCCCGCTGTGGTTCATCACAGGTAACTCTAGCGAGAATGCTGGCACGTGGAGGTACCGTAACGTTATCCTCGGCGACTCGCAGGGCGGACTGAGAAACCTGGTGCGCCGGCTCTGCTGTGGCCAATTTAGTGGAAAACGTCACCAAGCGATTCGGGAGGTCTATTATAGCACCGTGCTCACGAAGAAAGTCGATGCCAAGGATGACATCGCGAGAACATTCGCGCAGAACAAGAAAAGTGGCGACGAAGGTGCAGCCGCGAACCGTAACACGGGCCGCACACATACCGAGTGGTGCTACATGTCCCCCCGCCGTACGTATGTCGGGGCCTTCCCACGGTGTCGTCACTTTTTTCAGGGTCGTCGCAAGCCGTCCGCTAAGGATGGAGTAATCTGCGCCCGTGTCAACCAACGCGCTGACCTCCTTAGTGTCGACGAGAACAGGGATGTCCAAGGAGATCCGGCCTTCAGCGCGGTCTGTCGATGGTTGTGGGGAGGGACTCAGTCGGTGCGGCGGCGGAAGCTGGTCGACGACTGGGGTTGCGACGTCGGGGCGATTCGGGTGGACAGTCGGGGAAAACTGTGCGGCGATGCGGCGTTCTACGTCGGGGCGAGTCGGTCGGTGCGGCGGTGGAAGCTTTGCGCCGGATCGGCGTTCGGCGGCCTCGCCTCCAAAGGTCGCCGGAGCTAGTTTTCCCGATGTGGGATCGAGGAACCAAGTTGTTCTGAGGCATAACGGGACCCAGAAGGCGAAGACCGGCGTGGAGAAGGCGAACGCGACCCGCGGCGAGGAGACGGGCGGCGGGGAGGAGGCAGGGAACTACGCTGGCGGTTGACATACTCGGCGATGTCCTGAGGGTGCTCTCCGGGTCGTGGACGGGGACTTTCAAGAGCAAATCCGCGCAGACCCATTTCGCGATACGGGCACCGCCGGTAGAGATGGCCGGCTTCACCACAGTGGTAGCACAGCGGGCATTGATCCGGAGTGCGCCAGAGATCAGTCTTCCGCGGTGGCTGGCGCCGATCAGCCCAGTAAGGGAGCGGTTGAGCAGCGTGCACCGCGTCCACTGGAGGGGAGTAAGGGGAAGGCTCAGGAAATGGGGGTGGGCGGCGCACGACGTCCGCGTACGTGACTGGCTGAACAGGGGCCGGGTACGGCGCGGGAACGGATGGGGCCGGTTGCGGCGCCGGCACGACCGCAGCTGTTTGTGCCTGAACGCCAGCTGAACTTCCTCGCGGATGACGCTGGTGACGGAATCGATGCGAGGGGCAAATGTTCCATGAAGGTGCTGCAGCTCCTCGTGGACCACGGAACGAATGAGTTCGCGAAGGGAGCTCGGGTTCATCCCGGGATCGTGGTCGAACCGGTCCAACGTGGACAGCGACGGCACTGGACGCAGTTGCCGGGCGTACTGATTGGCCCTTTGCTGCAGCAATTTCTCCATGTGGGCGGCGTCGGCCAGAAACTCCGCGACGGTGTTGGGCGGGTTCCGTACGGGACCGGAAAAGAGCTGGTCTTTTACGCCGCGCATCAGGTGCCGCAGCTTTTTTTCTTCACTCATGGCTGGATCGGCGCGATGGCAAAGACGCGTCACATCCTCTACGTATATTGCAACACTCTCGTCTGGAAGTTGAATTCGAGACGTCAGGGCGCGCTCCACGCTCTCCCGGCGGTCACTGTTGGCGTACGTAGTCAGGAGCTGACGTCGGAAGTCCGGCCACGTAGACAAGGTAGCCTCACGGTTCTCGAACCACGTGCGGGCAGAGTCTTCGAGGCTGAAATACACGTTAAGGCAGCTTGGTCGTGTCGTCCCAGCCGTTGAAGGTCGCAACCCGTTCATAGTGTGCCAACCAGTCCTCGGCATCCTCGAACTGGCCACCGTGAAAGGGCTTAGGTGTTCGTGGGGTCTGAAGGGTCAGATAGGTGAGGCTGGTCGAAGGTACAGTCATCGTCACGGCGGGCAGTGGCGTCGCCATGAGGGGAGTGAAAGTCGAGGGTTCGCCTTCACGGGCGGCACGAGGGTTCGCCGTCACGACCTCGGGGGATAGGCCTCGGATCCTCCGGCTGGCACGATGGACAGGGGTAGTCACAAGAGGCGGGCGCGTCGAGTCTTCCGCAGGAGAAGGGATCATCAATCGCACCTCCACCAGTGTCACGACCTGAGGAGCCGTGCAGGTAGACGTCGGGGGGAACAGAAGGCTAGGCGCTTTAATCAGACAGCCAGGGCCCAAAGCACAGAGCCAGAGCGCCTCGGGAGCCAAGCAACACTTCGTCGTCGTCTTTTACTAAGCGTGGAGGCCGCGCGGCGCGTTCGGCACGTGGCAATATCACCGAAGCTATATAAATATATACTGTTTTGTGTAGGCGCCTTTAATGTCGTTTCTAAGAAAAGTAGATATTTAACAAATTAGATAAATGCCAGTAGCTTAGCTCGGCTATGCCAGGATATACGTAGCGAAAGCTGAGGCAGAGCATGGTAAGCCTTGGTTAATATTGATTGCAAGTCTACGTTAGTCTGGTTGTCTAGCTATGTTGTTCTCGCAATAAAGACGACACAACTGAGGTTTCGGCACACGCAAGCTCTCCTTTTCAATCCTCCGACATGTTATCAGTCGTGCAACGCAGCTGGCGAAACGAGCGGAGGCGAGCGCAAAGGCGAGGAACACGATGTGATGTCATACGAAACGGCGGCGGCGGCGAGCCGCGCGGTGTGACGTAATGCCAGATGGCGCGGCGAGCGCGCAAAGCACAGTAACCATCTCACATGTCTCGGTGGAGACCCGAACCGCTCCGTAAAGGAAGGGATAAAAGAGGGAGAGCAAGACGAAAAACTGAAAATTTAAAGTTGCATTTTGAGGAAAGGCGCGGCGCTGTGGCGGAACTGTGGCTTGGTGCTACTAGTGGCTCATGCGCAGTTGTGACTAGGGAGCGAGAAAGAGAGAGAAATATCCGCGGCGAAGCGCACGCTGTGACATCATATGCCTCCTCGGAGTGCGGCCACGGCGAAATCGCAAGTTTGCGGCCAGTAAAGCTTTCGCTCTAAAAGTCTACTACTGTGTGTGTTTCAGTATGGCTTCCTATGGAAACCGCCAGTCGCTCGAGCACAAACGTAGCCAGAGAGATGCAGCTTTCCGCTTTCGACCGGGGATAACCAGAGCTAAACTACCTGCAATGATTTTAACCCGCTGAGGTGGCTCACTGGTTAGAATGCTCGCCTGCTCAAGCCCAGGGCGCAGCGTGCAATCCCGCTGCGGCGGCCGTGTTTCGATTGATGGGAATTTCAAAAGTCGCCCTACACTACGGAGGCTGTCCCTTACTTCATTCTCTCCCAACTTCTTCAACTTGTCTTTCCCGGCAATAAACTGACACCGAGGAGAAGTTGAACTTAGCCTGCATCGAAAGACCATGGCATTCGAACGAAGAAGAGACCACTCCAACGGACACCGGAGCTTTTATACGCTAGAAAAGAACAAGACATAATACAGGCGTTGGCACCACCGCCAAAATACGCAAAAACCGTGTATGCGCACCGAAGTTTTGCGCAGATCCCACTTTCTATTATCCTTCACTGCCATTTACATCAAAACGACAGCAAACGGTCGTTCTAGCTGCGCGAAAGCTACTAAAACACAGCTTCGGTGGTAGTTGATAACGCAGGCAATCTAATCACCGCGCAACTGCAGGTAGCGTCAGGATAGCGGAAGCGGAGGAGGTCACTGTTGCGCTGGCAGCGGCTTAGGGCCATCGAAAAGACGAACACTGGTCATACTAACGGACTCAAAAGAGACATGCAGAATCGATACGAAAGGTAGAATCTGCAGGGCTGCCTTGGCTATCCTCAGCGAAGCAGTACACCTCTAAAAAACAGCAACCCACAAATTAATCTGGATTCCGGCACACACGGGGATAGAAGAAAACGAAAGGGCAGACAGCGTGGCTCGAGATATCACGTACCGAGCCTTGCGGCCATACGCCCTGGGCCAGCACTTCACCGTGGAGATCGGATTTTCAGAATACCTAAACTACCAAAGAAGTAGGAGAATTAGATACTCCCCGCCACATAAGGGCCTCACACAACAAGAAGCAGCTAGTTGGCGGAGGCTGCAAACGGGAACATTCTTTAACTTACATATACTTAGCAAGATGTATCCTACACAGTATAGGAACACATGCCTGTGGTGCGGGGCAACCCCCACGCTTTACCATATAATCTGGAAGTGTAAGCGAAACTACACGTTCCACCAACACAAAACGCTGAGTGCGGAGCAGTGGGAGAGTCGGCTCACCAGCTGCGAGCTCGCCGCCCAAAGGGCAATGGTGCAGCACGCAAGCGAAGCAGCGCGACTCAGTAGGAGCCCTGGACTAGGGCTCCAACCCTGCTTTCAAGGTCGAGTCTGCAGCGATGCAGACGAAGACCGAACGCTAAACACTTAATGGACCAAATAAAGTTTTTCTCTCTCTCTAGCTGCACGCTTCCAGACTTTTATTTCAGTGGCGGGAAAACTATTAATTTCATTTTGCTCTGGCATGAGTCTTTTTTTTTCTGCCTGACAAACGTCAACATAATTGCAAAGAGCAATTGAATAAATTTTTACTGAGAACAATAATTGCACTGAGCTTCCCTCGGTTTCCCTTGAAACAGCCCTGATGATAGGATAGGATAAACTTTGTTTGCTCTAATTACAAGGTCATTCAACTGCCCGAAACAACCCTTCCATCTTCCTGATGGTGATATCTTCTGTCTGGCAGGGTTGGTGCCTTTATTCCAGGACTCCACTTAGGGTGGTTGCTCGTCGGGAATGCTGTATGAGCACCCGTTGTATACACAGGTTGCCGCTGGAGAGCGCCCCCTCCCACTGTTCCGCACTTGGGTTTTCTACTCTATGGAATGCTTTGTTTTTGCTGCATTGCCATGTAATGTGATAAAAGGTGTGCTTTGCGCCGCACCATGGGCATGTGTCCCTATATTGCCCAGGGAATATTTTGCTTAGAATGTTTAAGTTTGGGAAAGTTCAGGTTTTCACTTTCCGCTAGTGTACTGCGTCATGTTGGTTTAGTATGCTGTGGGGAGGGGAGTATTTTATCCTCGTTCCTCTATAATAATTTAGTAAATCTGAATACGTCGAGATCACCGTCATGAAGTCCTCAGGGTCTCCGTCCAAGCCAGTTCGGTTTGTATGCTCTCGAGCGATCTTGTCGACACTTTGGTTGCCTTTCCCGGTATCCAAACCGGGTGTGTCTGACTCCATTTTTTTTCTTGCCAGCGCGGAGGAGGATCTGGAGCGCTTTGCGGCCAATTCAGCCATTTGTATAATTACGGCATACATCCTTAGAATCTGTTAGTATTACAAGGGGATGTATTTGAGCGGTAGCCCTCCGCGGTCGCTAGAGCAACAGCCATCTCTTCCCCCTCGGCTTCCGTACATTCCCGGGCCGACGCGCAATTGATTTCCTTAAAATCCAAGCCTATCACTGTCGCTAAGACCTTTTGCTCTTTCGTTCCTCGTTTCCAAGGATAAACCGCGGCGTCCGTGTAGACCGTGTTCGCTTTGGTTGCTAGGTGTTTATCTACATATTTTGCCTTGGCGTTTCTCCTTGCCGTATGTAAATTTGGGTTAATGTTTTTAGGTAGCGGTCCTACCTTGGTAGAGCTGTGGAACTCATGCTGTAGGTTCGCCGTTCTTTGTTCTTCTCTGATTGATTCTTGATAGCCCAGCCTGGCCAGGAGTTTTCTGCCGGTGGCTGTCTGCTGGAGCCTGAGTATCTGTGATCCCAGTTGCGCCTCCTTCAACTCCTCGAATGTATTGTGTAGCCCGAGGGCCAGCAGCTTCTCCGTTGAAGTATTGTTTGGGAGGTGTAGCGCCGTCTTGTATGCTTTCTGTATGATGGCGGCGATCTGTCCTCTTTCACCCTTGTTGTTGTTGTATTAGGGGAGGGAGAATGTGATTCGGCTGATTATGAGGCTCCTAACCATCTTGAGCGTATCTTCTTCCCTCATGCCACTTCGTTTCTGCGACACGCGGGTGATCATGCGAGCCACCTGCGTGGTCGATTGCTTCAGAAGGTTGTTGATGGTGTGTGTGCATCGCTGTTGCTTTGCACCCACATTCCGAAGATTCTGATGACTTCCTTCTCCAGTTTCCAACTCAAAAGACTCAAAAGAGACCTGTCGAAATTATACGAAGGGCAGAATTAGCAAAGCTGCTCTTAAGGCGCTCAGAGAGTGCAACCTCTCAGAGAGCATAACAGTCCAACATAATTTAATCTGGATACCTGCGCACGAGGGCATAAGGGGCAATGAGGCGGCGGATGGTCTAGCTCGAGCTTTTTGTTTCCGAGTCGGACAGCAGCAGGAGAGCCGTGGTCTGAGCGCCATGATCCTCGGGGAGAGCTATTCAGAACTACTCCAACATCACAGAGGGGTGAGATATAAATATCCGCCCCCGCATAAAGCACTAACAAAGGAGGAGGCAACAGATTGGCGTAGATTACAAACAGGTTCCTTCCCCAACCTCTTTATATACAACAAGATGTTCCCAACGGAATATAGGGGCACATGCCCGTGGTGCGGGGCCACACCCACACAATTTCACATAACATGGGAATGCGAACGAAACAACGCATTCCGAGAACACAAACCCCCGAGTGCGGAGCACTGGGAGAGCCGGCTCGTCAGCTGCGAGCTCGCCGTCCAAAAGAGGATGGTAGAGCACGCACGGGATGCAGCCAAACTCAGTGGAGCCCTGGACTGAGGGACCACCCTTTGCTGAAGAAGCCTTCCCTGCAGCGCAGCGTGAAGACAGCGACACGCGAAGCAAGCAAGAAGACTTCTGATCGCCTAAATACTTATGATTCAATAAAAGTTTTCCTATCCTATCCTATCCTTCTCCAGTATCCGCTGACCCTCTAGGGTAACGTTGAGGGTTTCTTCGTTTCACTTTCCTCGCCTGACTCTCAGGAGCTCGGACTTCTCCGTTGAGCAGGCGAGGCCTCCTGCCTTAACGTAATCTTCCACGCAATTTGCTGCAGCTTGGAGTTGTTCTTCTTTATCGACATAGCCGCAAAGACCAACTGAAGAAATATTTACTGAGAACAATAATTGCATTGAGCTGTCCTCGGTTTCTCTTCAAACACCCCTGATGAACGAAATCAACCAGAATCCCTCCTCCGCAACCCATTTCTGTCTTCCGTGGGGTGTCCAGCGCTAGTGGTAGAGTTACTGGGTTTTCCTTTCCTACAAAAAATATATATGTAATTTTAATGGCTTCGCTATTGCGTTCTGAACGTGCTGGCGCGTGCGCGTACGGGCCGGGCCGCCTTCAGACAACAAACAGTGTGTTCGTTTATAAGGGATGCAACGCGCAACAGACAGACACTAGGTGGACACCTGACCGGTGCTATGAAGGCAGTGACGTATAAAGTAATGAAAGCGGGCAGAAAATAAGCTTATCCTTTGGGCAACTCGCATAAAAATTTATAAACCGCTTAAGCTTCGTCTTTAGGAGTGAGACGCGAAAGCGTGTTGCAGCGCTGCCAATGAGTCCACGGAACGAACGCCAACGCCCGTTCGGCGCGACGCGTGGCCCGCTGATAATAATTGGTCTTGGGGGAAAGGAAATGGCGGATATCTGTCTCTTATATCGATGGACACCTGAAACGCGCCGTAAGAGAAGGGATAATGGAGGGAGTGAAAGAAGAAAGGAAGGAAGAGGTGCCGTAGTGGAGGACTCCAGAATAATTTCGACCACTTGGGGATCTTTAACGTGCACTTTCATCGCACAGCACACGGACACCTAAGCGTTTTGCTGGACAATTTAAGGAAAGGACGCCTGTCTCACATATCTCGGTGGACAACCGAACCGCGCCTTGAGAGGAGAAGAATCTCTTCCCTTTCGGCGTGATTCAGGTGTTCACCGAGATGCGCCATTTTACGCTCACGGCGCCGACGACACCGGCTTTTCTGCGGCATAAGCTCCTTAACGCTGTCGCGTTAAGATAAAATTGGCTTATAGAATTTCGCGCGATAGCGAGTAAATTGCATACTATGCGTTGTGCCCTGATATCTCAATGATATTCTGCAGTTCTAGAAGGCAAAGCTTAAGATAAACTAGTACTTCCACGACCGTTTGGCAGTACGGCATGCAGGTAGAGCATTGACTTAAATCAGAACTCTTTCCCAGTCGCTTCTTGCGTGCACTCATGCTTAAACTTTTATACGCAGTAAAAAAGAGTAAAATTACAGGCGTTTTTGCGGAACTTTATTGTTGCCGCGCGGAAAAAATCTGTTACATGAAATAAGAAGAAAAAAAACAGATATTTTCTCTTTTTGACCGCCGTTGTCTAGTCACGTGCGTTTCTAGTGAGAAATAAGCAACGAAAAATTCACCTGGAAATTTTACAAACTTTCATTTAATTTTTAAAGCCTAGAATGTAGTAAACTAAAGCGCAGCGCTAAATTTTCCGCACAACTAGTAATCTGTGGTGCTGCTTTGATGCGGAGCTGCACTTCGCAAGATGGCTGCCGAATGAAGATCGGTGGATTTCTTCCTGCGTGGATTGGTTCGCTTTATTTGGACAGATGAGGAAAAAAATATTCTCTGCCGCTTGATACAGACAGTGTGTTTTGGTTTGTGTCACCTGAGGTGGTCTCTAAACTGTATTCTAGATGATACGTGCTAAGGAGGTGTATTATTGTAGCGGAATGTTAAGTCATGGGTACCGAGCTCGCATTTGACAAAATGGCGGGAAAGCCCGAGCCGTGTAACTTTCATCCTCCACCTTGTGGTTTCAAGCTGTCTATGCTCCGTAAACTGTTCAAGGTGAAGGTGCAGCTCTGACGCGCAGTCAAAACGAACAGGACGAGCGCTGACGCGCGAATGCATTTCCGCCGCGGATGCCGCCGTAGTGGGAAGCGTCGTGTTTTTAGTTCCATTCTGCTAGCTTCTAAAACGTGCTACGGCCTCGCTACAGCAACCACAAAGCCTAAAGTTTCCTTGCGTCCATGATTGTCTGTAAGGGCTATTTGAAATATTTCCACTGCGTTTTAGCGTAGTGTGCGCGTTATAGTTCAGATTTGCCAGGGGCCGGGTTCTCGCTTGGGCTGCGGCTCGCAGGATTGGCCGCCGCGCGGGCTGTCGTCATGCGACCGGCGCACCAGCCAGTCGAGCGAGCTGAAACTAGTATCGCAATATTCCGGCACCTGCGTCATGTCGTTCCGAACGCAGCGGCATCTCATCTTGCTCAAGTGGGGCTACGGCTGAGCGGAGGCCGCTATCCTCGAGCTCACGAGTGTTCAAACTCTATGTACGCGAACCTTCTCGTGAAAACAAAGCTGCGGTCTGGGCGCTTGCCTAGCTGTAGACAAGCAACGTCGACCCGGAGGCGGATCGTTCGTTTCGCGCTTTGCGGTTGCTGCGCGGCTGCGCTGCCCCGTGTATTGCGGTGGAGCATGTCTTCGCCTCAGTAGGCTCGGTGGCCTGGTCGCCGCCGCTGTATCGGCTTAAGCGTCTAATAGATTCCACACGACTTTTGCTATGGCCGTGAAATATAATCTAAAAATTAAAAAGTTGAATATCCTGTTTGCTCTATTTGCTGGGTAATGACAACCACCATATTGGATTATATCACGTAATACCGACTGTTATGACGGTGAGATGTATGTTATGTTGGGCCCGGGCAGTCGATCACCCGTACGTATCCGTTCTCTTCAAAGGCTGGCGCTGAATTGCAAACGGCCTAGATGCTTGACAGCATGCTGAAATTACCAGCAGATTGAGGGCGCAGGCTACTTGACTGCTTTTTAAGGGCTAAGCTTAGGCTTCGAACGGATGCGCATTTCTGCTGACGTAGTCCGTCGCATCCGCTGTCGCCGATGCTTACATGCAAACTGGTACGAGTTAACGGTGCTTGCCGCGCGCAACCAGGCGTGCAGATGGCGATCTGTGCTATGTTGGTAGGTGCGCATCTTTGTAGCATCTCGAAAGCAGCAAATAGAGCGTGTAACTTAACTGCGTTGCCTATTCATTGTAGAGCGCGAAGCAAGCAGCATGGAAGGCTCACTTTGAAAGAGGCTTTAGCCATGTGTTTACAGCGATGTCCGCCGTAACCTAATGATGAGATTCCACGGAGAACGTTGCAGGCATAATTAAATAATTTGTTTATTTTAACTCAAGGATGAACCAACTGGCCCGATTTAACTCTCGAAGTCAGTGTTCGCTAGATCAGTCATGAAGCGTATAGAGGGCATGACACACGTATGCCCGAGATAACCACGTCAATTAGGTTTGATTTGTGCGTCGCTGTGAGACATTCATGTTGTACCGGGCCTCTACTAGAACTGACTGGAATCAGAGCCTGCTGAAATACAAGTATATTTTAGTGCATAGACCTAGTGCTTTTGTCCTGGCTTAAGTATATTAATTAAGCAACTTGCTTAACGATATTTGTAAGGCTGAGATTAACTCTGGAGGCAACGAGCAAATCGGTAATGTAAATTACTCCTCCCAAATATTAATATTTAAATGCCGTAATGTATTTTCAACATAGCAAGCCTGCTGGAGTCAAAGAATTAAAGCTGAAGCTGGCTACTCTCGTTACTCTATAGTGGGATCGGGCAATTCCTGCAAAAATCGCTACTGGATTGTGCGGAGCGCGAAAATCTTACGCGTGCACAAGGGTTAAAAGCGAGACAGCGAGCAATGCCTGCGTCTCATCAACCTCACCGTCATCCACTTTCCGCCGCATTGGTTATTTCACCTTTAGTACGACGTTCTTGCGGGATGGTTGCTTCATTCTCGATGATGAATCAACATTTAATCACAACGGCCTGAGGAAGCTCAGGAACGGCGCAATAGGACGAGGGCAAGAAAACGAACACTACACCAGGGGCGCAGACTGCCAACTGCTTATCTGCCCGTGGTGTGGTGCACGTTTCTTTACCTTCTGTCCTCGTCCTTTTGAGCAGTTTCAAACCTTGGTTAGTTATTTTATCGTTGGGGATGATGAAGGAGTGAACACACACACACAACAACACACAACAACAACAACAACACACACAACAACAACAACACACACAACAACAACAACAACAACACACACAACAACAACAACAACAACAACAACAACAACACACACACACACACTGTTGTGCTCGCGCTTCCTTCCTGCTGTGGAATTCGGCGAAGTTGGCCATGTGAAGGATTCCCTGAAGACCACCGCGAGGGTGGGTGAGCCCTCTGGGGGAGACGTGACTGCAGGACTGCCAGAGGGAACGACGACAATAGCGTCCCCACGTGTTCGAACAGGAATGCCGGAAGCAGCGACGACAATAGCGTCCTCACGTGTTCACCGGGAATGCCAGCGACGACCATAAGCGTATTCATTCCGGTCCTCACCACGACGAAGTGCGGTATCAGTGTGGTCCCCTTCAGTCACGCTTGATTTGAACAATTGCCCTAGTGCCGCACCTTCGACAGAGCTTCCGCGTTCCGGTCACCAGTACAAGCTCTTTCGACACGTGCGCGGCAACCTCGAGGCCACGGGTACGACAACGTGACCGGGTCCTGTTCCCTTTCCCTCGACCGAGCTGCGAAGAAACATCAGTACCGCCCTGCCGTGGTTGGTACCATCATTGCCATCGTGTGATTGGACATCATTCTTCGAACTGTATTCCCCAGCCAGGGATCTGGGGAATACGAAGAGTATTTAAGGAGCTGCTGGTTTGATACCAGGGGAGAGCCCCCTTCTTGAGAGGTATCAGAGACTCCCGACTCCTAAGAAGCTCTCTTTACTGAGAAGCACTCTCAGTTGCCCGTACTTGTACATAATCTAAATAGTCCTTGTATAAAGTTATCCAAGTTTTCTTCCTCCGATCGTCCTCGTTTCTTCTCCGGCCCAGTCACGCTACCTGAATCCCAACAACTGGATGGCAGCTGTGGGATGTCCACGTGAAGTTACCGGCTCCAACGGACCTTGGCAGCTACGGGACTGACAGGCGTCAGCTATACCTTGGCAGGGTGAGTGCTCAATGTTTTCCATTCATTTCGCCAGACCGTACTAGCACAGGCAGATGCTAGGGGCGGATTCCTGTTGTCTGGAAAATTGATTTAGGGAAACTGCTTTGTCCACTTCAAGCTAGGGCTTTTGTTTTAGGGGGCTTGCTAACGCATGGTGGAACTCACGAGTGAGAAGTTAAAAGGGCAGGACCTGCTCGAAATTTGCCAGGAGCTGGGGATTTCGCTACGTTCTGCGAAAAGAAAAAAGAAATTCAAGAGGTTATCTGGCAGGAGGAGGTGCTACTGAGGAGGTCGACGAGGCTTTGGAAACGATTGTTGGACGCAAGAAAGAAAAAGAAGAGCTTCGGTTGGCTCAAGAAAGACGGGAATTGTGCGAGCAGAAAGAAAAAGAAGAGCTTCGGTTGGCTCAAGAGAGACGGGAGGTCCGTAAGGAAGAGGAAAAAGCGAGAGAACATGCTAGAGAAATGAAGGAGCTCGAAATCGCGTCGAACGGAGGGAATACGGCGCGTCTTAGCCCTGTAGCTTCGGTAGAGGAGCAAGGGCGGCAGAGATTGCAGGATCTCATCTCGCCATACCGTGTGGGAGGCGATATTCCACTCTTTTTGGTGAATTACGAACGTGCATGCGGGAAGGTGCACTTAGACACGAGCGCTTGGTCAAAGAAGTTACTTCCTCTCCTTCCGTGCGAGGCGGCCGAAGTGTTGGCTCATCTCTTACAGGAAGAGCGGGACGACTACGAGAAGGTAAAGAGCGCACTGCTTAGAAAGTACCGGCCTTTAGGCAGCGATTCAGGCAGGCAATGAAAGGCGGGGAGTCGCATACTGACTTCTCGTACCGGCTTTAAGTCAACTTAAACGAGTGGCTTAAGACCGCTGAGGTCCACGGAGGTCATGACAAGGTACTGGGGTGCATCGCACTAGAGCAGTACTATAGCGCGATTCCAGAAGATCTGAGGATATGGCTGCAAGATAGGCTAACAGATATAGACTTAGACAAAGCGGCACAGCACGCAGACGAGTATAACGTTCGCCGAAACCTCCAAAGCAAGGCAGGGTACGATAACAGGTTATGAAAGGGAGAAACCTATTTAAAGAGAATCCCCGACCGAAGGTTGCCACCAGAACGCCGAGATCGCCGAACAGAGGAACCGGGATCAAGAGAAGGAGGTAGCGAAAACAAGATGGAGTCACCCAAATATGCCGATTCGCCGAAACAGCAGGCACCTGGAGCTCGCGCGTTTGAAGCGCGAAAGCCCATTGTCTGCTATAATTGCAACAAGGAGGGTCACATCTCAGTGAACTACAAACAGAAAAAGATGGCGTTCGCGTGCATGCGAGATTCGGAGGAAAACCTTAAATTGCTGGAGCCATACTTGCAGGACGTGGTTATAAATGGCAAGAAATTCAGGGCACTGCGGGATTCAGCGGCTACCATGGATGTTGCTCACCCGTCCTGTGTTTCCTCCACGGACTACACCGTCGAATGCGCCTGGATTAAGCAGGTCGCCGAAGAACAGAGTGCGTGCTTGCCTATAGCGAAGGTGACCCTAGAGGGGACTTTTGGCAGGCTAGACAAAGAAGCGGCAGTTAGCGCAAACTTGCCGACACACTTGCCCTACCTGTTTTCGAACAAATCCGAGCAGCTGCTGAAAGAGAAAGGTCTCTCTTTCACCTCGGGCTTGGCTTGCATGGCGCTAACACGTTTTTGAGCGCGAGAGCTCGCAAAGAAACTCGACTGCGCTCTGATAAATGAGCAGGCACCGAACCATTCTCCCGACCAGCCGGGGGATTCTTGTAAGAAAACTGATCCGTCTGAACCGCATTAGCAGGACCATGAAGGTGTTCCCGAACCAGCGGTAGCTCATGAAATCCAAGGAATTGCCGATTCCGTAGAGAATGGGGCAGCAGGAACCAACGCGAAGGGTTCGACATTGACACCTGCTTCGACTTGTTGGGAGGATTTTGCGAAGGTTGATAGGAAAGCACTCATTGCAGAGCAGAAAAGCGACCCATCGTTAAGATCTCTAAGCAATAATGTCAGAGCAATGCAGTCACTGTCTAAAGTGTACTACGACAAATCTGCACGCAAGCGCATCTTTCAATCTGGCGACCAGGTGATGTTGCTGCGTCCGTCAAAAAGGAACAAGCTTGAGGTGCAATGGGAAGGGCCAGCTTAGGTGGTGTCCAAGTTTTCGGACACCAACTATAAGGTAAACATTAAGAACAACCACGATCGGATAATCCACAGTAATTTGATGAAGCCTTATGTGCAGCGTATGGCCATGGTTAACACACACACACACACACATACACATACACACACACACGCACGCACGCACCCACACGCACACGCACACGCACACACACACACGCGCGCACACGCGCACACACTCACATACACATACACGCACGCACGCAGAGAGCGCCACTCATAACTGATTTTCCCAACGGGTTTCACAAATGTTCCGTTCTCTTCCCTCGCGTCTGTGCGCGTGGTTTTTGGTGCCTTTAAATTACTATTATGAATTACCAATTAAGCCAGTCGGAAAAGAAGTTATCTTAAGCTAGGAACCTTGCCGATACCCAAGGGCGGCAACCTAAGAGCTGTCCTAGAAACCCCCACACCTCTTATGCGGTCCATTTCATGCACACACCTACTAACGGAGACGAGGCAAACTGCCAATTTTGAAGCGAAAAGTTTCACTCTGCCAGGTTTTTGAGCCGTCAGCGGAGCTGCAAGTTTGTCCTTGAATGTAGGTAGAGGTCAGACCATGAGCATAACTCACGGTAGTTAGGTTCAGCAGATGAAGTCAGCTACAGCAGCGACACCAGCGGCTCTTACAGCGGCTGACATTTGACCTTGACCTTTGGCTTTGATGTTGACTTTTGACCTGTGACATTGACCGTGGTCAAGCGGAAAAGTGTCTGCCGGCATCGCATAATATTGAAAAAATTGGTTTCTGAGGAAAGGAAATCGCGCAGTGTCTGTCTCACATCTCGACGGACAGCTGAACCGCGCCGTAAGGGAAGAGATGAAGGAGGGAGTAAAAAAATAAAATAAAAAAGAGGTTAACAAGATGATGGTTCGGGCTAGTGTGTATGCGTTATGATCCATAGCGCAGCAACAAAACAGGGGACAAACACAAGCGCTAATTTTAACGATTGTGTTTGCCCCCTGTTTTGTTGCTGCGCTATGGATCATAAAAAAGAGGTGCCGTAGTGGAGGACTGCGGAATCATTCTCACCACCTGGGCATCTTTAACGTGCACCGAAATCGCACACCACACGGGTGCCTTAGCATTCGCCTCCATCAAAACGCGGCCGCCACAGTCGGGTTCGAACCCGGGTACTCCGGATCAGTAGCCGAGCGCCCAAACCACAGAGCCACCACAGCGCGTAAGGGAAGGAAAATGAAATTAAAATTCGTTTTAAGGAAAGAAAGTTACACGTCTCGCATATCTTTCTGGACATCCGAACCGCGCCGTAAGCGAAGGAAAATGAAAGTCGGTTTGTAGCAAAGGGAAAGCATCTCTCTCATATTGCGCCATTTCCGTTCCCCGAAAAACCAATTTATTTTACAATTTGGCTTTCTCAAAAAAATTGCTGGCGGTTTAGCTCTGGTTAACCCTGGCCGAAATCGACGAGGAGGATAAACTTCATTTTCATCAAAAAAGGAGAAGATGGTGTGGGGGTTATAGGCCCCTAAGTGGCCATGAGCCCGTGGCGTTCGGCGACTTCTAGGGCTCTTATCGCAAGCCAGATCTGTGTGTCTGTGTCGGAACTGAGTAGTGCGGCCTCCCACTGGTCTGGATTCGAGAGGTGCAAACCTCGCGGAGGGGTGTCCTGAGGGAAAGTCCAGAGTATGTGGAATCGAGTGGCATGTTGGCCACATACTTGACCGGAGGGAGAGTAGAACCCAGGGTATATGCGTATATGCATATATCGGGTATATGCATATATCGCGGGGTTGGGGAAGGTGTTCGTTTGGAGTTGCCTCCACGCAACCTCTTGGGGTTTGGTTAGAGAAATATGTGCGGGTGGATATAGAAGTCTACCTAAGTGGTAGTGCGCGGTTATGTCATGAATTGTAACCATACGATCTCTCGCCGTCCTCAGGACGTGCGACACCACATTCCGGTCGACGAATCATCGGCCATGATTGTGGGCCACCTCATTCCCTGGATGAGATGAGTGCGCAGGGACGCAGATCAATTCTATCGGATGGAGTTGGTCCTTGGTGGAGTGCAGGAGAGATAGGGTGGCGGGGGAGACCCGGCGTTTTGCAAAATTACGAATCGCAAGTTTTGAGTCGTTGAAGATCAGTTTTCCAGAGATGGAGACCCTCGCCAAGGCTATGGCCGCCTCCTCGGCCTCTCCAGTCGATCTGACGGGAATGGAGCACGCAACCAAAGGCCGTCCACAGAAGATTACAAGGGCGAGCGAAAAAGCATCGCGATCGGAGTATTCGGTGGCGTCGACGTGGACCACTGTCTGATCTCTTAAACACTTTTTATGCAGCGACTTAGCCCGGTCCTTGCGGCGAGCGCCATGATACTCTAGGTGCATGTTTTTCAGGAGAATGGTAACGATTAGGTTGCTGTGGATATGGGACGGAAGCTGGGTCTTGTGGGCGATGGTCGTTTCGAAGCTTATTCCAAGCTTGTCGAATATGTGACGTCCCGGTGAGGTGCGGGTGCAACGTTCGTACTGCGAGGTGAGATGACCTTCCGAGAGCTACGTCTCAGTGATGTAGGCCCCAATGCCAGTAGTTTATACGTGGAGGTCCGGTGGGGGAGATGGAGAGCCGCCTTGTATGCCTGTCGAATAAGGTAGTCAACGCGGTCCCGTTCCTGCCAAGTAAGCTAGAGGTAAGGGAGGGTATATGTGAGACAACTGATAACAAACGCCCAAATAAGACGTCGGACTTCAGCCTCTCGCATGTCTCTGTTTATTAGCAATGCGACGAATTAGACGGATGGTCTGCGAGACAGAGACTGTGAGTTTTGCCAGAGCTTCGGTGTTTTTCCGATTGCTCTGTATGAGAAGCCCCAATACCCTAAGGGTGGATACTTCGCGTATGGGTTGGCCACTAGCAGTAATGCAGATGGGAGGATGGACGTGGAGGCCGGGTTGACCTCGAATCTGAGGTGAGCACGAGAGGTCGGCTCCGGTTACGTGGCGCTCAATGACATCCACCGCTTGTTGAAATCTGGAATCAACCTCATCATCGTTGCCTGTTGAAACCCAAAGGGTGATGTCGTCTGCGTATAAGGTATGGGATAGCCGGGGGACAGCGTTTAATTTTGAAGGTAGCGTGAGAGAGGCGACATTGAAAAGAAAGGGGGAGTGAACGGATCCTTGGGAGGTGCCATTGCTACTGAAGGTTATAGGGCCTGAGAGGAGAGAGCCAAAGATAAGTTCTGCTGTACAACTAGAGAGGAAGGTGCGTATATTCTCGTAGGTTAGCTGACCAGGATTTAGTAGGGAGAGGTTAGCGAGAATAGCTCCGTGGGAGGCGCTGTCAAATGCTTTAGTTAAATCAAGCCCTAGAATAAGCCTTTGTTCCCGCTCTGGTAGATGGGCACAGTACCTCTCGAAAGAGAGGGCTGGAGTATTATGTCTTACGTAGAGATATATGAGCGGAAGCCAATCATGGTGCGGGATAGGAGATCATTATCTTCCGCATAATGGTTAAGACGGTTGAGACTGACGTGCTCCATCAGTTTCCCAGCACAGGAAATGAGGGAGATGGGGCGGAGGTGTTCGAGAGCTAGTCGTTTGCCTGGCTTCGATATGAAAGTCAAGCGTGCATGTTTCCATGCTGCAGGGATTTCACCCTCTCTCCAGCAATCATTCATGAAGGCAGTGAGAGCCTCAATGGACGGGTCATCTAAATTAAGGATAGTTTGTTTTTCTTGTGGGAGTAACAGAGCAGCGCGAGACAAAGACGAAAATCTGGTTGTTATTCAGCGTCGTGTCCTGTCTGTCTCTTCTTTCTCTCGTGCTGCGCTGTTCCTGCCACAAGGTCATGCACCAACCAGCCCAACTTTTCACCTTGCTAAAGTATGGAGAGTTTTGTTGGAAATGCCGTCCGGTCCCGGGGCAGAGTTAGGGCGGAGCTGAGTAATTGCGAATCTTACCTCAGCGTCCAAAATCTCCGCATCGAGGGCAGGGTTGGCCCCACCCATGTAGGGGAGGGGGGGGTCCGGGGAAGTAGTATTGAGATACCGGACACGGATTTCATCAAGATCCTGGTCTGAGCCCGGGCGTTGATGGACTGGAAAATGCTGTGTCGTTGGGATGTTTTGAAACCGTCCGGGTCTAAAAGGTATCGGAGAAGGTGCCAGGTGCGGGTTAGCCCGGGCTGGCCACGCATGTTTTCACAAACTTGACCCCATTGCAGGGGAGCCAATGAGAGAGCGTGCGCCTTAATCTGTTTGTGTGTCAGAGCTTTTCGATGCCGAAGCGTTCTATTGTGGTGTTGTGTTTTCCAGCGGTTTTGAATGCTTTCCCTGACCTGCCATAGGTGGAGGAGACGGCTGTCTATACTGGATTGATAAGCCGTGGCAGATGATTACTTAGTAGAAGCAGAGACGTCTGCTGGAGATTGGATATCCACTTGTCAAGGTTATTATTCCGGGTAGGGGCGTTCTGAGCACGTAGGGAGCGAAACTTCTCTCAATCCGTGATTAGTGTCGGGCTACCTTTCCGACTGTACGGTTACGTGCTGAGGGTGGTCGCGAGGATACAGTGGTCAGTGCCAAGGGTATCCCCAGTGTTGAGCCACCGATCGATCCGCGCGTTTTTGCAGAATGTTAGATCAGGTTAAGTGTCAGCAGACCCGCTGTTTCCCACGCGGGTGGGAATGTTAGTGTCAGTAATAAAGGTGAAGCCCTGTACCTGTGCCCGTAACCACAGATTGTTACCTTTTCGGTTGGCGGCGCAGTAACCCCAAGGGGGGGGGGGATGGCATTGAAATCTCCTTCAATGAGGAGACCTGAATGGTGCGCGAGCTTGTTGACACGGGAAAGAAGGGGGCTGAAGTCGTGTCTTCTGTCTTCTTAGGAGCAATAAACGTTAATAATGAAGAGGCTTTGGTTGCCCCTTTTACGAGGGAGGAGATCGAGTAAGACGCTGTCTACGGCAACGTCGTCTAAGGAGCGCTGGACGGCCGGCAGGTTGTGTTGAATTAAAATACCGGTGTCAGGAGCGGTGACATCTAAGGGGGAGGATGGTTTATAGCCAGGTAGTTTCACTGGGCCACGAGTTTCCTGGAGGGTGATATCAGGCGGGATCTCCGAATTTTGGGCGTACTCCTGCAGGTTTCCTCGCTTGCGGCGAAAACCACCTCAGTTCCATTGCCACACGTTAAGTAGGTGGCGGAGCGCCATGGTGAAGTGTGATTGAAGCTAAGATGCGTTTGGGGGCTGGAGCGGGAGGCGAGCGATCGTACGGTCTAACTCAGGTCGTGGTGTGGGCGGTCGGTGCGCCTACCCTAGCTTCAAGGCCTGTGACGCGTGTTTGGAATCGTTGCGTGAGGGTGTTAAGATGTTTTATTTTTCCGGAGAACTCAGCAAATTTTGCTTCCAGCTTAGCATCAATTTGAGCCTCCAATTTGTCTTCTAGGGGAGCCTTAAATTCCTCGAGGTCGGCATAATTAACGAATCGTCCTGAGCGGCAGGTAGTTTTCCGCTTAGAGGTATGACTGGAGGTTTATCTTTGCGTTGCGGGGGAGTAGAGGTGGGCGCCTGAGACGAGGCGGTGGGAACAGGTTGAAGTGGTAGAGTAGGATTTGTTTGAGATGGTCGATCAAGTGCAAAGGGTGGACGCTTTAAAGAAGCGTTTTCTTTTTGTTGTCTATGGTTGCTAGCTTTAAGGGCCGTTATCTCGTCGCGCAGGGCTTGCAGCTCTGAATCGCGAGACAGATTGCTGAGAGTGAGAAGCCGCTGCGGCACAGCTCCCCCAAATTTTCGTGGAGGACGCTCCGCGAGGAGACAACCTGGAGTACTGGGGTGGGAAGGACCGAGTGCGAATCCGGCTGGAGCGCCGGTAAGAGGAGGAGGAGCGGTCCGAATCTCTTATGGCCGAGGTGTTCTGCCCGTGGCGACGGGTCCGGGATAGGGAACGATGGAAGGTGGAAGCATTGTCTGAGTTCGTAGCGTGTAGCTGGCGTTGCATTAGGACAGAAGGCACTTTGTAGCGGCGTTTACACTTAGATGGACCAGTCTGGCGAGGACCAGAACCAACTACACAAGTGGGGCTGCATTCATGGGCCTCGTCAGGGTCGCCAGCTCCGCAGTGAAGACACTTGGAGAGCTTGGGATACGGGCAGACATCCTCGCGGTGTCCCGTTTTGCGACAGTTAAGGCAGGCTTCCACCTTCTTCTTGAAGATGTAGCAGCGCACAGCACTGCCGGCGTAGGAGACTTGGCAGGGTTACCTTGGTCCCTGCGAAAGTGATGACAATAGATTGGGTCTTGCCTAAACAATGGGCGTAGAGAATGCAGTGTTCTGGATTCATGGGTATCAAGTACTCCATGATTTCCTCTTGGGCCTCATCCACGTATTCGTGGTGAATGATACATCAGGCGTATGCGCTTGGTGGGGCCAAATAGGTGGCAACTGGATAGCTTGTCGGACCCAGGATGATTGCCTGGAGTTTTGTATAAGTGATAGCGCTGTTCCGGTTCGGGGTGCTAAGGGTGAGGGTGTTGTGAACAAAATTAACCCGGAGGCGGTCCTGTGCGGCGTCGGAGTAGGTCAAATCAAGGCTTGAGGTGACTTCTCTGCGAAGAGTGTTCTCGCCCCCGGCATGCAGATTGAGGCCCCCGGGAGGGCGAATGATGAGTTTAAAGTCATCAACAGGGAGACGTAGCAGTAACGGAGCGCGGCGCGGCAGCTTACGTGACGAGGAGTGAGATGGCTGTTGGGACGCGGTATGCTGTGCGGACGCCGAAGGCAACGACGTCGGCGGTGGCTTGTCGAAGGTGATAAAACGGATGAGTCACGTTCGTAGCAGTGGGCTACGTAGGTCGAGTCCGTTTGTATATTGTCACGAGGTGGTGACGGGAACTCCGCCGGGGTCACGTAGAACCGACTGGGGTCCAGTCTTGAGGAAGGCACAGAGCAGCTCGTAAGAGAATACTTTAATAGGCTGGCTTACGCCCACTAAGAACAGCTCTGAAAACTCAGCGGCGGCGACAGCAGCGAACGTGCTCGGCGGTCGTCGACTAACAGAATGCCCGCCGCTCTTAGCAGTGCTCGATTTTAAAGGCGGCAAGGAAAGTTCCAGAACATAGTAGGCACACTTGCGCGAGGCTAGGAAAAATCGACATAACTCTGGTCGCGTCTCGCGTCCCAGAAAAGTGATAATGCGGCGGGCCTGCCGCGATAAGAACAGACAAAAAGCAAGCTTCGCGGCATTACTCCCCCCTTAAAGAACCATCGACCCGATGCTTAAAAACAGGGATAACGGACATAAAGATACAGAGCATACAAAATAAATACTCATAATGTAAACACAAAGAGTCATTAGCGCGAATAGTAAGGCTTCAGACGGGCGACGTCGACAACTTCTGAGCGCGTGCGGCGTCTCTGGGATGCTGTAACTCCGTCAGGGACGACTTCATAGTCCAGATTACCCAGTCTGCGAAGAATCCTGTACGGGTCGAAATAGCGGCGCAGAAGTTTTTCACTCAGTCCGCGGCGGCGAATCGGCGTCCAAACCCAAACTCTATCGCCTGGCTTGTATTGCACTGCGCGTCTTCGAAGATTGTAGCGTCGGGCGTCGGTGCGCTGCTGGTCTTGTATTCTCTCACGGGCAAGTCGTCGAGCTTGTTCTGCGCGCTGCAGGTAGGCGGTGACGTCGAGGTTACTTTCGTCGGTAACGTCGGGCAGCATGGCGTCGAGTTTGGTCGTGGCCTCCCTCCCGTGGACGAGACTAAATGGTGTCATTTGGGTGGTCTCTTGCCCAGCGGTGTTGTAGGCGAACACCACATAGGGAAGAATGACGTCCAATGTCTTGTGTTCTGCGTCTACGTACATAGAAAGCATATCGGCGATGGTCTTGTTGAGGCGTTCTGTAAGCCCGTTTGTCTGCGGATGGTACGCAGTTGTTCTCCGGTGACTTGTATGGCTGTGCTGCAGAATGGCCTGGGTTAGCTCCGCCGTGAACGCTGTCCCCCTGTCTGTTATCAGTATTTCGGGGGAACCGTGTCGTAAAATAATGGATTCGACGAAGAATTTGGCGACTTCTGCTTCTGTGCCGTTCGGGAGGGCCTTTGCTTCGGCGTACCTGGTGAGATAATCGGTCGCCACAATAATCCACTTGTTGCCCGTCGTTGATGTTGGGAAGGGGCCAAGTAGGTCTATACCGACCTCCTGGAAAGGTCTTGATGGCGGTCGAATCGGCTGCAGGAACCCTGCTGGTCTTTTCGGTGGCGTTTTCCGGCGTTGGCATTCACGACAACTCTTAACGTAGTGCGCGACGTCGGAGGATAGACGAGGCCAGTAATATCTCTCTTGGATTCGGCGGAGGGTGCGAGTAAACCCGAGATGGCCAGCCATTCGTTCGTCATGCGAAGCCTGCAGAATTTCCTCCCGAAGGCTCTTCGGGACGACGAGAAGGTAGGCGGCCTTGTTCGGTGAGAAATTCTTCTTCACGACGATTCCCTGTTGCAGACAGTAGGACGATAGTCCATGCCTGAAGAGGGCAGGAGGTGAAGGAGACTTCCCCTCAAGATACTCGTGCAGGCGCTGTAGGTCAGGATCAGGTTGCTGCTGTCATGCGAAGTCGCTGGAACTTAGCAGTCCAAGGAAAGCGTCGTCGTCATCGTCTTTTGGCGGCGTGTCGACAGGGGCTCGTGACAGGCAGTCAGCGTCGGAGTGCTTTCGCCCAGACTTGTAGACCACCGTGACGTCGAATTCTTGGAGGCGCAAGCTCCATCGAGCGAGACGGCCAGAGGGGTCCTTCAAGTTAGCCAGCCAGCACAATGCATGGTGGTCGCTCACAACCTTGAACGGGCGTCCATACAAGTAGGGACGGAACTTCGATGTAGCCCAGACGATCGCAAGGCACTCCTTTTCAGTGGTCGAATAATTCGCTTCTGCTTTCGACAATGAACGACTTGCATATGCTATTACTTTTTCGACTCCTTCGTTTTTCTGGACGAGCACGGCGCCTAGACCAAAGCTGCTTGCGTCGGTATGGATTTCTGTCTCGGCGTTTTCGTCAAAGTGCCCTAGCACCGGTGGAGACTGCAGGAGACGCTGAAGTTCGTTGAAGGCTTCCGCTTGTGCCGAATTCCATGTGAATGGTACGTCTGCCTTGGAGAGCTTGGTCAGAGGTTCCGCGACGCGCGAAAAATTCCTCACGAAGCGTCTGTAATAAGCACACAATCCCAGAAATCTGTGGACCGCCTTCTTGTCATTAGGCTGTGGGAAATTGGCAATGGCGGCTGTCTTCTGCAGGTCGGGGCGCACTCCGTCCTTGCTGATGATGTGGCCGAGAAACAATAGTTCGTGGTAGGCAAACCGGCACTTTTCAGGCTTCAGGGTAAGTCCGGATAACTTGATTGCGTCGAGTACTGCCTTCAGCCTCCGGAGGTGTTCCTCGAAGCTCGCTGCGAAGACTACAACGTCGTCTAGATAGACAAGACAGGTTTGCCAATTGAGGCCTGCCAACACTGTGTCCATTACCCTTTGGAATTTTGCGGGTGCGGAGCAAAGCCCAAATGGCATGACTTTGAACTCGCACAGTCCGTCCGGTGTGATGAAGGCAGTCTTTTCCCGGTCTCTTTCGTCGACTTCAATCTGCCAATATCCACTCTTGAGATCCATCGACGAGAAATACTTGGCGTGGCAGAGCCTGTCCAGAGTGTCGTCGATCCTCGGGAGGGGGTAGACGTCTTTTTTCGTAATCTTGTTCAGTCGCCGATAATCGACGCAGAATCGAAGAGCACCGTCTTTCTTTCTCACTAGAACGACCGGTGCCGCCCATGGGCTCTTCGAAGGTTGGATGACGTCGTCGCGAAGCATTTCCTATACTTGGTCCCGGATGGCCTGTCGTTCTCGCGGCGACACACGGTAAGGGCTTTGGCGGAGAGGTCTGGTGTGTTCGTCGGTTATAATTCGATGTTTGGCTATCGTCGTTTGTCGCACCTTTGATGACGAGGCGAAACATTCGCTGTAACTTTGAAGAAGGGTGATTTTCTCTTGTCGGTCCCGGGGTAATGCTGGGTTGATGGCGAACGTGGGAGCATGGTCTTGCTTTAGGCTGTCATTTGCAGGTTCGTCGGAGATGATCAAGGCGTCCAGTAAATCAGTTGCTTCGTCCAAGAACGCAATTGTAGTGCCTCTGTTGAGGTGTCGGTATTCTTCGCTGAAGTTCGTGACCAGTACTTCGGCTTTTCCATGCCGCAAATGAGCGATGCCTCTTGCGACGCCAAGTCGTCTGTCTAAGAGCAACTGCGTGTTTCCCTCGATGATGCCTTCTGCGTCTTCGAAATTTCTTGCTCAGACGGGGACGATGATGCTGGACCGGGGTGGGATGGTTAGTTCTTCATCGAGAACACTGAGGGCCTTTGACTGCTCTGGGGCCGTTTTCGGAGGTAAAGCTTCATCCGTCGAAAGCGTGATGGACTTGGACTTGAGGTCGATGACTGCGCGGTGCTGTGTCAAGAAGTCCATCCCCAGAATGACGTCACGGGAACATTTCTGAAGTACAACGAATACTGTCGGATATGTGTGTCCGTTGACAGTCAGTCTCGCAGTGCACCTTCCTGATGGCGTGATGAGGTGTCCGCCTGCTGTGCGTATCTGCGGGCCATCCCAAGTCGTCGTCACTTTCTTGATCCGGTCGGCGAAGGAACCACTCAGCACGGAATAGTCAGCTCCCGTGTCGATTAGAGCAGTAACGTTTCGGCCGTCGACAGTCACCTCTAGATCGGAAGTCCTTGCTCTTGCGTTGCACGTAACTTTCGGCGTCGGGTCACGGCTTGGTCGGTGATTGCGACTGCGGCTGCAGGGGCTTGTCGATGTCGGTGGCCTTGGGGTCTCTTAAGTTGCGTCGTGTCGTCGTCGGTGCGGCGTCGCCGTGAGTTCTCGTCGTTGGAGGGTCTTCGTTTTTTTTGCCGGGAAGCAACCTCACGTCCTAAGGTTGCTGTTTTCAGTTTCCCCTACGGGGGCTGGGGGACCTTCCTCGCACAGCCGCTGCGTAGCTGTGGCAGGGCGACGTGAAGCGCGAGGCTCGCGGCGAGGGTGAGCGGGAAAATCGGCTCGACACGTATTCGTCGCGGCGCAGGTAGTCGTCGATTTCTTGTGGATGTTGGCCGAAGCGTGGTCGTGGTGCGTCAACGGCGAATCCGCGAAGACCGATGCGTCGGAACGGGCAGTGACGCAGGACGTGACCGGCTTCACCGCAGTGGAAGCACAGCGGACGGTTGTCACGGGTTCTCCAGGTGTCGCATTTCCTTGGGCCCGAACGTTGTTCATAGGTCGGGTGGGCGGGGCCCGGAGGGCGGCGGTCCAGCACTGCTGGCTCACGTCGAATAGGGCTTGGGGTGGCACGTCGAGGCGCGGGCTTGCGTACTGCAGCGACGTAACACATGGCTGGAGCTTGAGGTTCAGTCGTCGCAGAAGGGGAGCCAAGCGCATGCCGCACTTCTTCACGGACGACTTCCGTCAGGCTCGCTACTTGAGGTTGTGAAGATGATGGCAGCAGCCGGCGTAGTTCTTCGCGGGCGATTACACGAATGATCTCCCGCAAGTCGCTGGTTGTAGTCGTCGTGTCCGGAAAGCTGGAGCAGACCTGCGGTGGTCGGTTGTACTCCCTTGTGCGGGCGTCCAGGGTCTTCTCAATCGTTGACGCTTCTTCAGCGAATTCGGCGACAGTCTTGGGCGGATTTCGTACGAGGCCAGCGAAAAGAGACTCCTTTACGCCCCGCATTAGATATCCGGTTTTCTTCTCCTCCGTCATATTCGGGTCAGCTCGGCGGAAAAGACGCTGCATTTCTTCGACGTACATGCTGACAGTTTCGTTTGGGTGCTGCATCCGTGAGTACAGCAGCATCTGCGCCTTTTCCTTCCGGAGAATGTTGGTAAACGCCTTCACGACTTCAGACTTGAATAATTTCCAGGTCTTCAAGGTAGTCTCGTGGTTTTCGTACCACGTTCTTGCAGGACCGTCAAGGGAAAAGAAAACATAGCGGAGCTTCATGTCATCTTCCCACCTGTTAAATGTAGCCACGCGCTCAAAGTTGTCTATCCAATCTTCCGGGTCGTCGCCAGGGTAGCCGTGGAAGGTTGGAGGCACCCGTGGCTGGTGGAGCATGACAGGGGTGGACGTCGCTGGCTCGGTCATGGGGGCGCTGGAGCTTGTTGTCGTTGTCGAGTAGGATCCGGTAGTAATCCGTGCTGAGCTTGCAGGACTTGAAGACGGCGGCTGTGTCGTACCTCGGGATCTTCTTGGCTCTCGTTCTCTACGGTGGATCTTCCAGGTTGGGTTGGGTGCATTACCCAGCACCTCCACCAGATGTCACGAGGTGGTGACGGGAACTCCGCCGGGGTCACGTAGCACCGACTGGGGTCCGGTCTTGAGGAAGGCACAGAGCAGCTCGTAAGAGATACTTTAATAGGCTGGCTTACGCCCACTAAGAACAGCTCTGAAAACTCAGCGGCGGCGACAGCAGCGAACGTGCTCGGCGGTCGTCGACTAACAGAATGCCCGCCGCTCTTAGCCGTGCTCGATTTTAAAGGCGGCAAGGAAAGTTCCAGAACATAGTAGGCACACTTGCGCGAGGCTAGGAAAAATCGAGATAACTCTGGTCGCGTCTCGCGTCCCAGAAAAGTGATAATGCGGCGTGCCTGCCGCGATAAGAAGAACAGACAAAAAGCAAGCTTCGCGGCAATATACTCTTCAGGGGCTGAATCGTCCCCCTCTACGGTGACGAAGTCCATGCTTGACGAAGCACTGGGCCGGGCTGCGAAGCGGAGCTTATCTCCAGCGTAGGTAGGCTTAGCAAGGCTGGCACTGGGCTCGGTGGAATCAAGTGTGCAAGTAGGCCACAAAAACGGAGTGCCGGTTTCGAAAATGGGCTGGGCAGTTCCCGCGCACCTTCATGAACTTCGGTAGACACAATAAAATTCAGCGGAAGTTGAAAAGTTGGTCAAAATAGGAAAAATGACTGGAGCCCATACGCACCGGCGTCTGCACGCCAGAATCCGAAACTATAAACCTCGGTCGAAAGCGAAAAGCTGCATCTCGCTGCCTATGTTTATGGTCGAGCAACTCGCGGTTTTCATAGATATTCATACTTACACACGGTATTAGGCATTTTTTATTTGTTAAACATCTTGCTTTCTTCGAAACAACATTAAAGGCGCTCACACAAGAGAGTATATATTTCTTATAGTTTCAGTGATATTTAGAACTGTATTCTTGCTCGTTGCATTCGGAGATATGGAACCAAATCCGGCTCCAAACGACGCACAAAACCTGCAGGTAATTTCAGGAAGCCAAACTGAAAAGAAATTGGGTTTTTGGGGAAAGGAAATGGCGCATTGTGAGACAGGCGTAATTTACTGTTCTTAAAACCAACTTTCATTTAGCTTTCCTTCCCTTACCCGCCGCGTTGTCTCAGTGCTTAGAGCGTTCTGCTACTGATGCGGAGTACCCGGGTTCAAATCCGAGCTCGGCGGCTGCGTTTGGATGGAGGCGAAACGCTAAAGGCACCCGTGTGCTGTGCGATCTCAGTGCAAGTTTAAGATCCCCAAGGTGGTCGAAATTATTTTCCCGCCGCGGCGGCTCAGTGATGCGGGCGCTCGGCTACCGATCCGGAGTACCTGGTTTCGAACCCGACCGCGGCGGCCGCGGTTCGGTGGAAGTGAAACGCTAAAGCGCACGTGTGCTGTGCGATGTCAGTGCAAGTTAAAGATCCCCAGGTGCCAAAAATTATTCTGGAGCCCACCACTACGGCAGCTCTTTCTTCTTTTCTTCTCTTATTCCCTCCTTTATTCCTTCGCTTACCGCGCAGTTCATGTGTCCGCCGATATGTGAGACAGATAATGTGCCATCCCCTTTCCCCCAAGACCAAATTTTTAAGAGCGTTAGCTCTTCCTCATCACGTTTCGTGATTTCGTGGGGCCTGCTACCACCATTGTTCACAGCGCCATCTGTGCCAGCAACTACTCATCACGTTTCGAGATTTCGTGAGGTCTCCTACCACCCTGAGATCAAAGCGCCATCTGTAGCTGCAACTAGAAAACAGCGCACCTCGCATTGAGATTTGTAGCGCTCTCTACAATGGCATTGTAGAAGCAGCCACCTGCCGCGTGCCAATGATGACGTCACGGTCGAATATGGTGGATAGAGGTGGAACTGTGTGAGCATGAGGTCAGGGGACGAAATGGCAGCGTAGTTTCAGTTTCTCGAATACAAGATTGTGGCCATTAAAATTGGTTGTGCCCTCTCATCCCTCCCTCCACCAAACATTATCCTAAACCGGGTAGGCAAACTGTGCCGTTAGGGGACCGCTACACAAGCATATACATTCGTTCCTTTATATATGCTCCGACACCAACGGGCACCCATTCGGGGACAGGTGTATTGGGAGCGAGCTCCACCACTGGGGCGACTGGCTCTAGCGTCGACTTTACGTATAGTAAGTGGGATTGCCGGACTCCTCTTACTGTTGTGGAAGCAGGCGCTAGATCTGGAGAAGCGTCTTGCAAGCTGAAAATTGCGTTATCTGTATTTTTGTGCTAATGGGTGCCAACACTGCACATTCTGATGGTGTGCGTCGCTGGGAGTGCTACGGTTCATTTCAGCTGTTGCCATGGTCGCTTACTATTCGGTGCCTCAATGCCGGATGTACGCGTGAGAGCTCGACGTAAGCATCCATTTCTACCCGAAATGCAGGAAGATGCGCGAAGCTTGGATGATCAAATTGCGAATGGGAAAAGGCGCAAGTGCTCATTCTCGTGTGTGCTGGCAGGAAACATTTCGGTGAGAAAGACTTCGTGTATGGCGCTGGCGCTAAACTGTTCGGTGAGTAGTGGGCGACTGAGCCGTGCGCGTTACCGCCCTCGCGCGTATCACTTGTGAAGCTAACGAAGGCGTATTGCTGGCAGGATGGAAAAGGCGCTGTCTTCTACGCGAAGCAGTACCGACCCAGAACCTGTCTGTCCGATCTTCGCACCGCCAGCCGTCAAGTCGGCGTCGTCGAAAGAGGGTAAAGAGCCGATGTAGGCAGTATGCATGGGGCCGTGAGCGAGGTTATCGCAGTTTCGCGCAAAGCTCGTCATCCTGGAAACATATTTAAATGTTCGGAAGTCAAAACCATCGCATTCTGTGCATGTTTAATAACGCCGTTTTAGACTGCTGCGCCTGTTGTTATGAGTGGCAAAGCTTTTGGTACTGTGGTGTTGGTCTGGCCTGTAACTGATAAATTGACGTGTTCATTGTGCCGCGAGTCTCCTAAAAGCTTGCTTATGACATTTGAATTCCAAGGTAAAGGCAATTTTCTGATTTGGCACTCCTATTCTTGCCGATGTGACTTTTTCTCATAGCCACTTTAATCAGTGCGTTTCTGGCATGTTCATATCTTTGCTTTTCATTTTTGTGCTGAATATTTCAGCAAGCAGCAAGCAGTTTTCGCTCTCTTGAAACACGAGACGTCTGCACTCGATACCCTTGCCAATCCCATCTGCACCTGACAAAAATACTTGCTAGTCTTCTTTAGACAGAAGCTTACAGCGTCAGTTATTATTTCTTTGGCTTTGAATTCTTCTTAACTGATGGGGAACTTCACTTCAAGAACTATTTGAGTGCAACAGTCGCATGTAACTAGCCCATCTGGACTGGCGCCAATGCATGGGTGCTGGTCTGAAATAAGAAGCCCGCACTGCATATATTCGAGTTTTTGTGCTGACTTACAGCTGAATAGGCCTCCTTTGCTGTCTCTTCTACTAGAGTGCCTCTTACCATTGCAGATGACTGCACTGAGTTCTCTTTCAGAACCTCTTTTGGAAGATGTCGCACATCATGTAGTCCCATCCTTGTTTTAAGTGTGTGCACCCGTGTATATAGAGAATATGCAATTGATGCTATTAGCATTCCTTTTTTGTATATCAGCCAATCCTGAGAATCTGCTTGGGCCTCTGTTAGCTTAGTTATCTGTTCAATTTCCGTATTTGTGTACGCTTCGTGCACGTAGCCATAAATCTCGTCTACAGAGAGCATTCCTGCTGCAATGGCCTTCCTGGCAGCTTCAAAAAGCGCTGGTGGCTTCTTAAATGCCATCATATGTATGGCCTCCTGCGTTTGTTGCACTCTCTTGACACTGCTTATTAAGTTGAAGACTAAAAGAAGTCTTCATGGGCAGCAGTGGCGCTGCATCGTTGCATGAATGGTCTCCTGTCGTGCTCTTTGAGCATTTACTTGGCACCGTGCGAGTCAGGTGGTGACTACGATTTCATAAAATAAAGTTCAAATTTTAAGGTGTACCTTAAACAATAAATTCCTATGCATTTTTGTGTTTGAGAAGGTGGTTTTTACTGAATAGCAATACATGAAAAAGCATCTACTTTTCCCTGAAACCATTGATTTATAGGTATTTAAACAGCAGGTTCAAGTGCCATGCACAAACAGTGATAATGCACCGTATAAGAGTCTGCAGACAGTAAGGAAGCTTGCTAATTTTTTGGCATTGGAACATTTAAACTGGCAAGTTTTAACAAGGTGTTCAGTCACGAAACAGCCTGCATCAAACTAAGCCACCTACATAATATATCCACTTACTGCCTTCACAGTGGCGGAGAGCAACACAGTTGTACGGCAATTCTTTCAGCAGCCTCTTCAGCACGTCGCCTTCAGGCACCTTGATGTTTTCATTTTAGCCTACAACTTGAAAGGTTCCATCAGCCTACTTTCTTGAGCACACCTTACAGCATTTTCACTTCCCATAAGCACTTTTTAATCCTCTTCAAGGACACAACGCCTGAACTTAGTGTATCTCTGGTGGTGTTGCGCAGCTGCCATCAGGAAGCCTGGTGCTTCTCAACTTGATAAGCGCTCCAGATCCTCAGAGTGCACTGAAAGACTCTGTTAGTGCCCTCAAGCTTATGAAAAATCTAGGTTGAAGTGCGAAAAAAGTTTGACACAAAATTAGACAACACTTTTTGCCAGTATATACAGCAACATTTCCTTGTATTATTTATTTATTATGGAACCCACAGCACCAGGACATCACAGTTGGGGAGGGGGTACAAGAAGATACTGCAAAATGGCATTTTTCTGGGCCAGTTGGTATGAATTCATGATTTGGGCCAGCATGAACTTTGGGACACAAACGAAGAGATACACATGGAACACGGAACACACTGCTGACTAACAACTTTAATGAAAAGGTGTGGAACACGCGGAAATATATACAGTGGTAAAGGTGGAGAGAAGGATGGAGAGAAGGCAAAGGGCATGGCGAAAGAAGGCTGCACCAAAAGCAAATGTAACAAATCTTTAGAACAAAAGACGAAACAGCCGTTACCGGGAAAGCGAAATCACTGAGCCCCCCACAATCTTAGGCCGCGTTGCAAAACTGTGCGCACGTGATGAGAACCAAAGCATGATCGAGAATCAGTTCTCAGAGTAGTCACAGGATAAGATCTAGGCCACAACAAAGACAGTGAAAGAGCAAAAGCCGCGTCATAAAAACAAAACACGAAACAACTGAAAGAATTTATGAATGAAAAACCCGCAAGAATTCACGCCAAAACAAAGCTAGAAGTTTAACATGAAGATGGACATGAGGCTGCGAAATCATGAAAGCTCCTTCGCCTACAGGTGAGACGAGAGTTAAAAAAACAACAAAAAAACAAAAAAGCCAACACAAACACGGCTAAAACAGAGCTAAAAGCCTGAAGTTGAATTTAAACCAAAATGCCAACAGTGACACGACTAAAACAGGGCTAGAAACGTAAAACATGATGTGGGAGATAAAAAACCAAAAAGCACAAACACGGTGCCGAACAGGACGGGCGTATAATTTGGCCGGTTCATGGGACAGGGCAAACATCATGGAGGAACGTTTTTTCTTTGGTTGAGAGTGCAATTGACGGGGTGCTTACGCAGTCCTTCCCTTACTTGTGGATGGCTACAGCTTCGATGATTTCCCTGGCCAGCCTATCTTTTTTTCTTCCAAGGATTGAGATGTTGTCGAGGTTGGCCGTGCATGGGTGCTTAGGCTGGCGGCAATGAAGAGCCAGGAAACCTGATGTGGCAGTTGCTCTTAATGAATTTGCGTGTTCTCTAGCTCTTTCATTGATGCACCTGCCTGTCTGTCCAATATAACATTTACCGCATGCGACAGGGAAATGATAAATTACACCTTCGTCGCAATCTGCGTATCTTGTCTGGTGGTTTACTGCGCACCTCATCCTTCGCTCTTCGTTGTTAACTTGGCGGCACATCTTGTATGCTTTGTTGGGTGCAGAGCAAACCACCTTGACAGCTTGTTTTGCGGCGATCTTTTTGAGGTTGTGAGTAAAGCCGTGGACGTAGGGTACAACAACGATGTTCTTGCTGGTCCGCGTTTCTTCCCCCATGGTTGCAGATTCCTTGCGAGGCAAGCGGTGAAGCAGCGCCTCGCTTACCGTGATCAGCATTTCTTGGGGGTACCCAGCTGCCCTTAATCTAGTGATCTGCTTCGAAAAGCTGGGGCCCATTTGGTGCGGGCATGATTTTTCAAGCGCTGCGGTAAATGTTATATTGGACAGACAGGCAGGTGCATCAATGAAAGAGCTAGAGAACACGCAAATTCATTAAGAGCAACTGCCACATCAGGTTTCCTGGCTCTTCATTGCCGCCAGCCTAAGCACCCATGCACGGCCAACCTCGACAACATCTCAATCCTTGGAAGAAAAAAAGATAGGCTGGCCAGGGAAATCATCGAAGCTGTAGCCATCCACAAGAAAGGGAAGGACTGCGTAAGCACCCCGTCAATTGCACTCTCAACCAAAGAAAAAACGTTCCTCCATGATGTTTGCCCTGTCCCATGAACCGGCCAAATTATACGCCCGTCCTGTTCGGCACCGTGTTTGTGCTTTTTGGTTTTTTATCTCCCACATCATGTTTTACGTTTCTAGCCCTGTTTTAGTCGTGTCACTGTTGGCATTTTGGTTTAAATTCAACTTCAGGCTTTTAGCTCTGTTTTAGCCGTGTTTGTGTTGGCTTTTTTGTTTTTTTGTTGTTTTTTTAACTCTCGTCTCACCTGTAGGCGAAGGAGCTTTCATGATTTCGCAGCCTCATGTCCATCTTCATGTTAAACTTCTAGCTTTGTTTTGGCGTGAATTCTTGCGGGTTTTTCATTCATAAATTCTTTCAGTTGTTTCGTGTTTTGTTTTTATGACGCGGCTTTTGCTCTTTCACTGTCTTTGTTGTGGCCTAGATCTTATCCTGTGACTACTCTTAGAACTGATTCTCGATCATGCTTTGGTTCTCATCACGTGCGCACAGTTTTGCAACGCGGCCTAAGATTGTGGGGGGCTCAGTGATTTCGCTTTCCCGGTAACGGCTGTTTCGTCTTTTGTTCTAAAGATTTGTTACATTTGCTTTTGGTGCAGCCTTCTTTCGCCATGCCCTTTGCCTTCTCTCCATCCTTCTCTCCACCTTTACCACTGTATATATTTCCGCGTGTTCCGCGCCTTTTCATTAAAGTTGTTAGTCAGCAGTGTGTTCCGTGTTCCATGTGTATCTCTTCGTTTGTGTCCCAAAGTTCATGCTGGCCCAAATCATGGTACAAGAAGGCTCCACCAATGCATTTAACAAATCGTTTCTTCCTTGTGCGATTGAATTCTGGAATAACCTACCCGAAAACATTGTTGCTGAGACTAATTCTTCCAACTTTAGGCAGCTACTCATCGAACATTTTCAAGAATAATAAAACCGTCCTATACCCGTTGTCAACTACGATGCACTGTAAAACACCAAACACTTTGCTGGACGCGTTCTATTACTGTAGTATGTATTTCTGTGTGCTTCTTCTTCCCATTTTCTTTCATTGACTATATTAATTTGTTTCTCTTTTACATTGCCATGTTTTCTCAATTTTGATTGCCTTTTCATATGTATGACCGTCGGACACTGTATCCCCACTTATGTAATGTCCCTACGGGACCCTTAACGGTTAATAAATGATGGTGACAAACGATGAACAGACATTCATCCGAAGCCCGAATGGCAATATAATCGCGGTCAGTGCCGATGGAACAGATAACCTGAAAGACTGCTCTGCACAGTTGAAGATTTTTCCGTGTCATTCCCATCGTTCACTCGGCTATATACGAAGCTCAAAGGAGCAGTCGAACGGCGCCCTCCCGCCGGCGCTGACCGTAGTCACTCGCACCTGTCACAGAAATCTTGCTACCGAGGTTCTGTAATCACTTACCTCTGACTGGTGGTGGCGGTGTTGCAGCTCCCGTAATCTCCATAACGGCATCAACAACGCTGGTCTTCGAGCACAGCCGTCGCCGTGGCGAAAACTCGCCGGCGTACACTCCACAACAGCTCGCTCATTCGGGGCGTGCTTTGTTGCCGGATGGGGGGGGGGGGCAAATGCCTCAAATAGACTTGAACAGGCCCAGACCGAAGCAAATATTTATTAAATAACTGAATGAATAAGTAACTAGACCATTAACGCGCAACTAAACTGGACGAAAGAGCATCGCTCAGAGCAGCTCAACGCGCGCTTTCCATCTTATTACGTCACAAGTTCACGGCGAGAGGGGGCGCCACGGTATGTCCTCGCTCACAATACCGAAGTTGGTAGGCAAATAAAACCCTATGGGTTGTGGAGTAGAAATAAACCCACAATTAAATAATAGGTAAACATTGTATACAAGCAATTAGTAATTGAAGCGTTACCGTATCGCACCGCAAGCCGAATTCTAGGCCCACCTTGGCCCCCGAAATGAAGAAAATTTCGTTTCGGACGTATTTTGAGGGAGTGCAAATCGGCAATCGGGGGGGGGGGGGGTAGACGTGCATCGTAATTTTTCTGATAGATGGCGCCAGGGGGCGTGCGTGCACGCGTAGTGTACGCTCGTTCAGAGAAAGCGGTGGCAACGTGGCTGGGAGCTGCAGCGACTACGTCCGAAGCTAAGTGTTTTTGGTATTTACACTTTATACATGCTGTCGGGCGGTAGTTTTAAACCGAGTTAAGGGTAGCGAGGCCAGCGGAGGTGTGTGAGAATAATTTTAGCGGGTTTTTACGTTGCGCAGGGTCGAGGGCTATCGGCATAGGAATTTTGGCGGGCTTTCACAAGGCGTAGCCGGCCGGACGATGGGTCGGCAAGCTAGGAAAGTTAAGGAGGACGAGGACGGGGAGTTAGTACAGTGCCAGGAGTGCGACCGTTGGTGTTACTTAGATGAGACTGGGTTCGGGAGCTTAGCCGAGGCGGATGAGGCTAGCTTCGTGTGTAAGATGTGCAAGCGGTTTGGGGACGCCGTTCATGCGTTAAAAGGGGAATGGGAAGCTGGGTTTAATGCACTTAATGCGGACTGGCAGGTCGAACGAGAGGCACGGATTAAGCTGGAAGCCCAGGTCGCCGATTTGATTAAAAAGGAGGAGAATAATGCCGCCCTGTTGAAGCGAATGGTGGGCGAGATTAAAGAAGAGCGGGAAAAGCGGATCCAACTAGAAAAACAGGTTGAAGCGCTCAGGTCGCGGCCGGCTGGGCACCCCAGTTCGGAGAAGTGTCAGGCGGGGGACGAGGCTCGTCAATCGTACAGTGCTGTAGTGCAGCGAGCATCGAGTGAGAAAAATGAGAACGCAATGAAAAAGGTTAAAGCGGGCATGGAAACTCGCGACAATAGCGTACAGCGGCAGGAGAGGCAGCTAGAGCGATCCGGAGGCCAACAGATGGAATTAGGAAGCGAACGTTTGGGGCGCAGGAGAGTTCTTGTGGTCGGGGACTCGAATGTAGCGAGGGTTGAGGGAGGCGTTCTGACGGCAGTGAAGGCAGACAGGCGGGTGCAGGTGGAGGCTCAGTCGGGAAAGTGCATGGTGGATGCAATGGCCAGAGCCCGGGAGGTGGTGGTGGGCAGCATGGATGGCGAACACCTTGTGGTCATCCATGCTGGTCTCAATGATGTACTGCAGGGGAGGAGCCAGAATCTTGAGACGCAGTTGGAGCTGGGGATGCGTAGGCTTAGAGAGGCCTCTGGGAGTGTGCATGTGACCATATGCACAATCCCAGAGGTCCAGAGACAGGCTCGCGAAACGGAACGGAGGGTCGTGGAGACTAATCGGGTAATTAGGCTATTGAGTCGACGACTAAGATACGAGGTGATGGAGGTGAACAGGGAAGTGTATGAGGTTAGGCCCCACCCTTTTGCACAGGATGGCATCCACTACGGTGGTGCCACTGGCAAGAAGGTGGGTAGTAGGATAGGTCGCCAGGCAACAGCTTTTTTGGGGGGACCCAGAGCTCTGATGGAACCAGTGTAGAGAAGGAAGAATTAAGATCAAACGGACAATGGAACCATAGGGGAAGAAAGAGACGCAAGCGCCAGGGCCAAGTTAATTCAGATATAGGTTTCATTAACATGCAAGGTGGCAGGAATAGACTGAAATGGGAGGAAATAGAAGAACAGTTAAGACAGGAGGAATTAATGGTATATGGTTTAGCGGAAACACATCTTAGAGACATGGAGCAACCACCCTGTAACCCAGACTACGCATGGGAATATTGCAATAGAACAGAGGGCAGCAGAAAGGGAGGTGGAATTGGGGCATTCATTCATAAAAGTATGAATTTTCAAAGGGTTAGACTGGGATGCAGGGAACATTTATGGCTAAAAGGAACAGTGGCAGGCAAGCTAACACTCCTTGGCTTTGTATACCTGTGGACAGGGGTCAATGCCAGAGAGGAAAACAGGAAAATGTTAGAATGTATTGCAAGCGACATTGATGAGCTAGGAGGACAGGGCGAGATAATTATATTAGGTGACATGAATGCACACATAGAAGACCTGGATGGGTACACGGATTCGACAGGAAGCATGCTGCAGGACATGTGTGACAGGCACGATTTAGTTGTATGCAACAGCACCGAGAAGTGTGAAGGGCTCATAACATGGGAGGCGGGGAGTCTGCACTCGACGATAGATTATGCACTAATGTCACAGAGGATGTATAACAGATTAGGGGTAATGAGCATAGATGAAGATGGTTCCAGAAGTCTAGGTAGTGACCACAAGCGTATCAAGTTGAGCTTCAGAGGAAAAAGCAATGTAGGACTGAAGCAAGATGAACAATCAGGGGGAAATTTTTACTCAGAAAGGCAATTGGAAGTAGCAGCCAAAAGAATCGAGAAAGTAATTTTTGAGGATAGTGAAACAGAATGGACTTATACCAAATTAACTCGATTACTGGAGCTAGAGCTAGCTAAGGTGCGAGTAAAGTTAAAAGGGAAAAGACGCAAACCCAAGAGTTGGTGGGATGAGGAGGTCAAGAGGGCAATAGAAAAGCGCAAGGAAGCATCCAGAGAACACAGATATTCCAAGAAGAGGGGGGAACCAAAACCCGAAGTAGACAGAAAATGGGATACCTTCATAAAGTGTAGAAGGGACGCATCCTATTTGATTAATGAGAAAATTAGAAGAAAGGGTGCCCAATGGATGTCAAAAGTAAATAAAAAGGATAGAAAAGCAGCCCAAAAATTCTGGAAACATCTAAATGCAATGAGTAATAAAACTAGGCTAGAACAAAGGTTTATTGTTACAGATGAGGGTATTCGACTAGAAGGGGATGAAGCAATAAAACACATAGGAACAAGGATGACGGAAAAATTTTCAGCAAAGCACGTGGTACATAGTTTATCGAAGGAGGATAGACCGGTTACAGCAATAGCTTCACTTGAGCAAGGAGAGTGGGAAAGGGCAGAGAAGAAGGTTCCTAGTGGCACATCAACAGGACCAGATGGGATCCCGATTATGTTGATAAAGAAGTTAGGACCAAAATCCAAGCAAACATTATTACAGGTAGTGAACAAAATGATAGTGGATGAGAAAGTCCCCGATGAATGGCGATTAAGTAGAATGAACATGATATATAAGGGAAAGGGGGACAAAGCAGACGTAAGTAACTATCGCCCCATAACAGTGACATCTGTGGTTTACAGGGTGGTGATGCAAATTATAAAGGATAGACTGCAGGCTTGGGTGGAGAACGAGGGGGTGTTAGGGGAACTACAGAATGGGTTCCGGAAACAAAGGAGGTTGGAGGACAATTTATTTTCATTGACACAGTGTATAGAAATTGCGGAAAAGGAACATAGGCCCTTATTGCTAGCATTTCTGGATATTAGGGGAGCCTATGACAACGTTACTCAGGAGCATTTGTGGGACATATTGGGCACATTGGATGTGGAAAATGGAGTAATTAATCTTTTAAAAGATATATATAGAGGTAACAGAGTGCTCATAAAATGGGAAAAAAATGTATCAGGGCCTGTAGAGATACAGCGGGGGCTTAGACAAGGATGTCCTCTGTCCCCTTTGTTGTTCATGTTGTACCTGCAAGGTTTGGAAGCCAAGCTAGAGGGGAGTGGACTAGGCTTCAACCTATCTTTTTTCAAGCAAGGGGAATTGATTAAACAGACATTACCGGGACTAATATACGCGGACGATATAGTGATAATGGCTGACAACAAGGAAGACCTGCAGAAGTTGTTAGACATATGCAGTACAGAGGGAGATAGATTAGGCTTCAAGTATAGTAAGGAAAAATCTGCAGTCATGATATTTAATGAAGAGGGCGGCGAGCATAGAATACAGGAGTTCGTGCTAAAAGTAGTGAATGAGTACAAGTATCTTGGGGTGTGGATAAATAACAGTGCAGAGTATCTGACAGAGCATGAAAAATATGTAATGAATAAAGCTAGTAGGAATGCAGCTGTCATGAAAAATAGGGCACTGTGGAATTACAATAGGTATGAGGTGGTAAGAGGGATCTGGAAAGGGGTGATGGTCCCTAGCCTGACCTTCGGGAATGCGGTCCTGTGTATGAGGCCAGATGTTCAAGCAAGGCTGGAAATTAGGCAACGGGGAGTAGGGAGGTTAGCTTTGGGAGCACATGGCAATACACCAAATCAGGGGGTACAGGGGGATATGGGATGGGCGTCTTTCGAGAGCAGAGAGACTAGCAGTAAGATAGCATTTGAGGATCGATTGAGAAGGATGGAGGAAAAGCGGTGGGCTAGGAAAGTTTTCAGATACCTGTATATAAAGAATGTTGACACGAAATGGAGAAAGCGAACTAGAAAATTGACAAGCAAATATCTGGACAGCAGTAAGGGGGCAAATCAGCAATTATCGGTTAAGAAAACGGTTAAAGGAACAGAGAGAGCGTTGTGGAAAACAGGGATGCTGACGAAATCGGCACTGGAAACATACCGGACCTTTAAACAGGAAATTGTCAAGGAAAATATCTATGATAATTGTAGGGGAAGTTCTTTGCTGTTTGAGGCCAGGACTGGAGTTTTGCGGACTAAGACGTATAGAGTCAGGTACCAGGAGATAGACACTTTGTGCATTGCGTGCGGAGAAAAGGAGGAAACGGCTGAACACTTGATACTTTTCTGTAAAGGGCTTCACCCTACAGTGGAAGGCAGCGGGGCTGACTTACCCAAGGCATTGGGGTTTAGGGATAGTGAGGGGAAAGTGGATTTTAAGAGGTTAGAAGTAACCAAGCGAAGGTTATCTGATTGGTGGCTAAAAGCAAGACAGGAGTAAAATTTCACAAGACATGGCTAGGTGGCTTGAGCCACCGCCCGATGTAAAGGGTTCAGCCGTATCCATCCATCCATCCATCCATCCCAGCCTGGTGGCAATCCACCCCGTTTCAAAGGATATTTCATTCCGTTTCTCGAGACGAGCGGCGCGTTCTTCGCATTCTTCATCTCGTAAACCAAACAGCTAACGCTCGTTACTTCAACGTCTTCCAGACGGTGGCGGCGACACCTTTTTATTCCATAGTCCTTCACTACGGCGCCTCTTGCTTTCTTCTCTTAAGGTGGCGGTTCCACTGCCGCCATCTTGCGAGTAGTTCAAATTCTGCCACCAGGCTACGACACTGATCCATGACTGGGAAAGTGTCTACCCGTCTTGCCCCTGAGCGACCCGAGACTGGTTCTGGTTGAGATGTGTTTCCGGTCCTTTCTTGACCCGCGACGCTTTTCTTTTGTTGCTGCGCCTGCCTTCAGAGGGTTACAGATGAACCATGGCAAACCCGGCTGCTTGTCCCCGTCGTGCGTGGGGGGAGGTGTTGGCTGGGGTGGTTCGGCATGCTTCTTTCTCTGCCTGCTCCTTGCTGGTTTTTCCACATCCACACACGGTAGCCTTCTGCGGCTATGTAGCCAAGGCTAAGCATAGAGGGAAGAAGGGCCTTGTCGTCGCGAGTGGAGCTTCCTTTGTTCGGGTTATGGTTGTGGAAGGGTGAAGGGAAAAAGTTGGAGAGCCGGGACAAAGAGGGTACCGTCTTTGCCCAAACGGCATCGGAAGGGGGATTATCTTTGTTCGGGATAAGGATGCTCGGCACGGGAACAAAGGACCGCTTCCCTCCCTCTCTTGTTTAGCCTTGGCTCATTTGAGGGTATGTGCCGCTTCGTTCTTGCGTTGTACCCGACTACAGACTTTTCTATTTTCAATGTCGATACATAAGTGTTGGCAAAGAAAAAGAAACCCAGCACGCAGTAAGCGAAAAGGGAAAGCGGACGACAAAAATAGAAAGGTGTGATATCATGCAAATTATACATGCTTTTTTATGTCCCAGGTATATACTTCTGGCGTTTTTTTTTTTTTGCAATGAACCTTATAGTTGAAGTCGGTGCCTTTCTTATGTTCTTCTTTCTGCCCTCGTCTTTTGCGCGTACAATCACTTCGTCCCTGTTGATGCATAGTAATATTAGTAGTAGTCGGAACACTCCTGGTGTAGAGTGTAACCTGCCAACTCGAGCGCTGAAAAAAAAAATGTTTTTTATCAAATATTGTTACATCTATGATAATACAACTGTAACAAAGACAGCTAGACAACTTCAGACAACGCTCGACGGATGCTTGTCCAACCATAGAATCTAGGGTTGGTGAAGAACAAGGTTTAGAGAAGTGGGCAACTGTCAATTTCTGTTTACCGCTGAGATGAATCGATATTGCACAAGAGACGTGAAATTTCTACCGAGAGGGTTATCACCGCAGCGTGTCGGAATGAGTTCGCCTCAGAAAAAAATATTCGTCGTACATGCGGCGGCATCTTGCAACCAATTCGGGACGGTCAATTTGAACAGAATTTTGCCAAGGTTTGCAAAAATGCAGCATAGATGCATATCATTCACGAAGCGGACTAAGTCTAAACACTGAACGAGGAAAGGGGGGGGGAGAAACGTTGTCAAAAAAGGGGCCAGCTATAAAGGGATAGTTCTGTTAGCACTTAGGGCGTCCCCCTCCCCTCTCCCGTATGGACCCTGAACTGTGTGCTCTTATTTATGTTAGACGTACACCCCCCGTCAAAAGTATACGGCCCAAGGGGTTTGCTTGTGAGGCCTGCTGCGTGCCTCGTTATGCATGCTCAGCGACCTCTCGAGAGAGGAATAGCATCGCTTCCTCAACCCTCCCAATCTTTGGAGTGCTAGATGTGCTAGGGAGCCCCGCTAAACAGCTTAGAAGTAAATCTCTTGGGCTGTATACTTTTGACGGGGACTGTACGTCTTTCTTCTTGCATCCAGCTTGCCTTATTAGGTTGCTTACTGCCTTTAGAATTTTCCACCGCGTGCTGAAATGTATATCTTACTCGCCTTGCGTCGATTTGCCCCGATTTAGGGTTGGTCAAAGATAGAAAAAGCGTGCGTGCGTGTGTGCGCGTTCACGCACGCGCACCTGGAAATTGAAGCGACAGCTGTTATTTTCACACCATCCGTTGTCAGGCAGCTATAACATCCTTGAGATATTTTTTGATATTTTTTTTCCCGCGATATTTTATTTGACACTGAAATGCGATGCCAAGAGCGGCACGCTATGGAAGAACGTTGGCAGCTGCTTCCTTGTCTTGCTTCAGCTTCCCGTAATAATGCACGCGCTAAAAGCAGAGTGCATGCCTTTGTAGTTTTCGAACCAATATATTGGGCGGACTACTGTCCATTATTTCAATGTAACCGGAGTGTATTGTCATATTTATTGCACAGGGAACACGTAAGAAACGTGTGTACAGTCATGAAATTTATGAGCGTGAATACGGGAGCGCATGGCAAGTATCCTCAAGACCTACTTGTGGCGACACGCGGCGGCTGCTTTTATCAACGTGGTGGAAAGGGCTATGCCGCCTTGCCTGCTTCCAGCAAGCAGGACACACATCTCTTTCCACTTCGTTTATGAAGGCGACCGCCGCGTATCGACAAGAGTAGGGTTCGAGGCTATCTGCCACGCGCTGCTGTGTTCACGCTCATAAATTTCATGACTGTACTTTCGTGTTGAGCCCGCCCTTTGGTTTCATGGGTTAGTAGCAAATCATTTTGAGATGGGCCAGTTGCCATGCATTCACACATTCGCAGCAAAATAATTCGCTTACGATTTTCGCTTACGTTAACATTTTTCGGTAACTTGAGGTGTCACGTTACTAGTTATTTCTTATTTCAATTGCCCCGCTCCGCCTATTTTTCAGAAAAAGAAACGCCGAAAATGTTGTTGCAAGTAAACAACATCTACAGACCGGTGTTCTCGACGACCCTTGTTGGGGCTCGCATGCATGCCAGAAAACACCTGCCCTTGACGACGCACTCAAGTAAAAAAAAAATGCACGAACACGCATTCACACACTTGTCCCCACACCACTCACGCACGGAACTCTCTAAAGAGTGCACGCATGCCGAGCCACCAATAGACCATTTGCAGAAATCTGTAAGTCAGTTTCTCTGTAAGCTTGTTTTCCAACCAGAAGGTCTTGTTCCTAGGCAACACTCTCGCATTCTTTGTGGAAGCAGTTCCCCTTCTGAGTAAACTCAGGAATGTCGCCAGTTTACTTCAAGATGGCCCCAAGAGAGCCGTCGAAAGAGTACAATGGTACAGAACAGAAAAGGGGACTGCAGTCAACCGGCTTTAGCACTGAAGTATCGGAAAAAAGAAGGAAATGGACCTTTGTCCCTGTGCCGGCAGTAGTGAGCTACCTCATACTAAACTTTCTAAAAACTTTCTGCTCAACAACACTGTCACTCCAACTTTCTCCCTTCAGTCATACAACCCCCCCCCTTTCTCCCCTATCTTGAACAAGGAACAACCCACTCCCCCACTAACAACCCCACTAGGAAGAGAGGCAAGCTGTCCGATGACAGCTTTGCAGTGCAGCTGCAGTAACAGCAAGTTGTAACTATTAGAAAGTTGTCGTTGTTTATCAACATTGTTTTCAAAATAAATTTTGTTTATTTCTATCTGCAACTGCGGCTACGTTTCTGTTTATTGAGTTCCTAAGCGAGCGAGGCTGACCTTGAACACCTTGACATAAACACTAACATTTTTGTGATAATTATGCAGGTTCAAGTGACAAAAAATGTTCATGTGCGCAAATACATTTTTTTTCCGGAACTAAGCATTCCTTTAATGCTACACAATTTCCGCGTAATTTCGTAAGCAGGAGCACACCAGAATTACTGTAAATTTGTTGAGTTCAGCTATGTTTTCTTTGTGAGGTCGGAATTATGTGAAAAATGAGCTTTATAAAATTGTTATTTTCAGTTCTTACAGCGAAGCCGCAGTGTAATTATGGCCATGGAGTAGCGGCAAAGTAACGTGCGATCCTTTTTTTTTCGGCAATGGTAGGTAACGTAGGCGGTAACGCGTTCTTTTTTTTTAGCGTAACGAGTAACGTATTTAGTTACTTTTTTTCGATAACGCCTACAACACTGGTTGTACCCGACTTATAGATCCGTTCGATTCGCCTGTACCACATGAACTGGTTCCCGCTGCACTCCAGCTCACATGGCTTCATTTCAGCGGTGAAACACGGTGCGCTCTGAACCACGGCATTCGTTTGAAAGTAGTGCGAGTGTAGTTCAGGAAAACTGCAACCCTTCTCAGTGGTTAATGCCGAAATAGTGCAGCTGCAGGCGCCATGAAGGCAGATGATGGTTTGCGCGTAGTGATAAACGGCGGAGACTCAAGTAATTCCACTCGTCGACAAGCTAGAACACTGCTCGAGTTCTCCAAAAAAACGGCTACACGTGACTGACATCACTGTAAAAAACAAAGACGTGCCTGCAGCATGATGCACGTCGACACAGTTCAGTCGCGTCGTTTCGCGCCAGCTGTCACGAGGTGCACATGCACGCATCGAGGCTGGTTCATGGCAACATTTTATTGTGATGTGCTCTTTGAAGATTTCTTCACGAGATACGAGATGTTGGCAGCCGCTGATGTGGGGTGTAAACAGAAACAGCTGGCTGCAATTCACTGGCGTCACCAAGGCTAGCAGACGACCAGGCCTGCACTCGACCATCCGTTTTGGAAGCAGACAGTGCCAAACTGCGCTCAAACCACGGTGAAAGACATAGCCTACTATTACACCGTGGCTCAAACTGCCGGAACTAGCGCTACACACTCAGGGGCACCGCCGCACAGCTTTGCCGAAATGGTACAGCGAGTGCAGGCGAATCGAGCGCTCTCCAACTTCCCCTCCACAGCACAGCGCTAGCCGGAACAACGAACAACCGACGGCACGAGGCAAAATCCTGTCTCCTTCCTTCTTCAGCAATGCCAAAGAAGTCCTCGAAAAATAAGACGACGCCTAGAATGCTTTTCGTAGCGTCAGGGAGAGGCGGGAGAGGCGATGGAGAGCGCGCGGCAGCGGCGGTGGCCCCGGCACGCTAGCTATGCGCCGCTACTGCGCATGCGCAACTGGCGAGCGCGGCGGCGGCACCTGAGTCACCGCCGCAGCGACGACGGCGGGCGCCGTGTGACGTCACTGCTCCTCGCGCATGCGCAGTACCTCCTTTCCTCAGCTCTGCGAAATGGCTAGGCGACTCGCGTAGTGTTGCTTTCGCAAAAAGCAATCCAGCAAAGCAATATGGTGTAAATCTGCTCGGAAGCTACAGAGGGCAAAATGGAAGGGAACGTGCAAATATTGTAGAGAAATGATTCCCTCTCGTGAACACCTCCTGATTTTAGGTGTTTGGCAGCGCCACACTTGTCATTTTTCTGAACTGTGACCATTTAGTACATGTGCGCTAATGTAGATGGCGCTACTTACTACATTTATCGCATGTCGCTGCGTTATTGCTATTATTGTTTGTAATTTGTGGACTTTGTAGTCGATAATTTTTACAAGTTGAATAAATGAATAAGAGCCCGATATTTTAAGAGTATATTTACCTGAAAAATAGAAGCTGCGGAACGTTCCGAGAGCTTGTGCCCTTCATAAGCACAACGAAAAAGGTAGCTAAAATCAACATTTTTTCAACTAGACAGTGCACGTTCCCCAAAAGCCGTAGAGTAAAGGCGATGCTTAGCCGCGTAGAGCGCAGTACTAAGTTTCTTCACGCAAAATCTCAGAATTGTGAAGTGCTGGTTAACTGAACAGTATTGCATTCCGTTTTTAAATATTTCGAAAAAACGCTAACTTTGATCAGGAATACCTTTTAAACTAAACTAGGCAGATGACTGAAATTTTCAGAATAGATGAGCGATTAGACGTTCTCAAACTGTACAAGAAGTCGCCCCAGTGCAGTGCATATCCCAAAAGTTATTGCAGATTATATTGTTCTGTTTTCTATGCTTTTCAAACAAGCGTGGCTAATAAACTAATCTATACACGTACTTTTAAATGCTTAAAAATGCGCACTAGCATCACGTCTCAAAGAATCTCGAAATATATTTCTTTAGGTGCAAGAGGTTTCTCACAATTTTGCATTTCCTGAGACAAGTTGAGCTCAACTGCCAGTTTTCATCTTTGCGTTTTCTTTTACAGTTGAAGCAAAATTGCAGCTACCTTTGAAAGAAATGCATCTTTTGAAAGCAGAGAAAACTAGCTTTTCGGAGATATCTGAACCATATTTATGAAGCGAACGAGCGAGGTACAGTCGACGTACAAATATCACCAAAAATGGTTCCCGCTCACCGCCAGAGTGGGACCGCCCCCTTTCTTTACTTACGGGTGCGCTTCGGGTGTGCACCGAGGTATACGAGACAGGCGTCATTTCTTTGACCTCTAGCTATATTCAAGGTCAAACTTGCGGCCCAATGCCTCCAAAAGGAGGCGTAGTGAAGATTTTCGCTTCAATATCTGCAGGGTTTGCGCGTCATTTGGAACCGCATTTGGTTCCATATCTCTGAATACAATGAGCAATAATAAAGTTGTAAATATTGTCACGACCTGAGGAGCCGTGCAGGTAGACGTCGGGGGGAACAGAAGGCTAGGCGCGTTAATCAGACAGCCAGGGCCCAAAGCACAGAGCCAGAGCTCCTCGGGAGCCAACAACACTTCGTCGTCGTCGTTGACTAAGCGTGGAGGCCGCGCGGCGCGTTCGGCACGTGGCATTATTCCCCCCCGCGAAATCAAACACCGTCTCGGTGTGGAATGGGTTATGTACAGGGAGAGAAGAAGGGGAAAAAGAAACGAAAAATATGGGTGAGGTGAATTATACATCCGGCGCTAGTTGAGAGGTGAGGAGAGTCAAGTTCACACGTGGGGTAAGGAGGTAAAGGGGCGACACACAGCGTTCACACAGCGCTCAGACACGCGAAAAGTACGGTTTTAGGCGCACTACATGGACGACATCAGGCCGTTGACGCTGACGGCCAGCGACCACAGTTCCATCGGGGACAACTTCGTAGTTGAGGCTGTTCAGGCGGCGCAGGACTTTGTACGGGCCAAAATACCGATTGATAAGCTTTTCGCACAACCCCTTGCGGCGCAAGGGTGTCCACACCCATACCTTGTCACCCGGCTCGTAGTGCACGTCCCTGTCCCGAAGGTTATAGTGTCGAGCATCGACGGATTGCTGGTCCTTGATGTTCAAGCGGGCCAGCTGACGGGCTTGCTCTGCGTTTTCCACGAAGTTGCCTGCTTCAGGGGTTACCTCATCATCGCCGTACGGGAGCATCGCATCCAACATCATGCGGACCTCCCTGCCCTAGACGAGACGGAACGGGGTAAACTGGGTGGTTTCCTGCGTCGCTGTATTATATGCGAAGGTGACGTACGGCAAGATCTCATCCCACGTTTTATGTTCAACGTCAACGTACATCGAGATCATGTCCGCTAATGTTTTGTTGAGCCGTTCTGTTAGACCATTGGTTTGGGGATGGTACGCTGTTGTGGGTCGATGAGCTGTGTGGCTAAGCGTTAAGACGTCACGTAAGAGCCGGGCTTGAAACGCCTTGCCTCGGTCAGTAATGATGATCGATGGGGCGCCGTGTCTAAGCACGATTTCGTGCATGAAGAAGAGGGCAACTTCGGCGGTAGTACTTTGCGCAAGGGCCTTCGTTTCAGCGTAACGGGTCAAGTAGTCGCTGGCGACTACGATCCAATTGTGGCCGGACGACGAAAGAGGAAATGGCCCCAAAAGGTCCATGCCGACTTTGTCGAATGGTTTTTGTGGCGGCTTGATGCACTGAAGCAGCCCGGTAGGCTTGAGCGTCGGTTTCTTCCGCCGCTGACATTGCCGGCATGTCCGGACATAACGCTTGACGCTTGACATGAGCTGGCGCCAGTAATAGTTCTGCCGGATTCGGGACAAGGTGCGGGTAACACCAAGGTGGCCGGAAGTTGGCTCATCATGGCAGGCCAGAACTTCATCTCGTAAATCAGACGGTATGACGAGCAGGTAAGTTGTCGGACTGGAAGTAGAGTTCTTTTTATAAAGCACCCCGCTCCGGAGACAAAACGATGATATCCCACGAGCTAGGTACCGTGGTATCTCAGGGTGCCCACCTTCGAGATGTTCTATGAGCAGACGCAGCTTGGCGTCGGCACGCTGTCTGGAGACGAGCTCAGACGTGCTGACGGCTCCGAGGAAGCTGTCGTCGTCGATGGTGTCTTGTGGAGGAGGTTCGACGGGAGCGCGTGACAGGCTATCAGCGTCGGTGTGGTTCCGGCCGGACTTATAGGTGACAGTGAAATCGAATTCCTGCAGGCGTAATGCCCAACGGGCGAGGCGGCCGCAAGGGTCCTTTAAATTTTTTAGCCAGCACAGCGAATGGTGGTCGGTGACGACACAAAACGGTCTGCCATACAGATATGGGCGGAACTTAGCTACTGCCCAGACTACGGCTAAGCATTCTTTTTCGGTGGTAGAGTAGTTCAACTCAGCGCGCGACAGTGCCCGGCTGGCGTAGGCAATTACTTTGTCGACACCGTCTTGCCGCTGGACGAGAACGGCGCCTAGACCGACGTTGCTCGTATCCGTATGTACCGCCGTGTCGGCATCTTCGTCTAAATGTGCTAGGATTGGCGGCGATTGGAGTCGGCGTCGTAATTCGTTGAAGGCAGTCTGCTATTCGTTGCCCCAGGAAAATGATGTATCATCCCGTGTTAGGAGCGTCAGAGGGCTGGCAAGCTGGGCGAAGTTTCTAATGAAGCGACGATAATAGGATCACAGGCCCAAGAAACGTCGGACTGCTTTTTTGTGAACGGGGACCGGAAAGGCAGCAACGGCAGCAAGCTTCTCTGGGTCAGCTCGGATTCCATCAGCACTAATGACCTGCCCGAGAAACTTCAATTCGGTGAATTCAAAGTGACATTTTCGTGGTTTGAGGAAGAAGTTGGCGGAACGAACGGCTTCGAGGACAGTTCTGAGACGGTGCAGATGTTCCGTGAACGTTGCGGAAAAAATAATGACATCGTCAGGATAAACAAGACATCTCTGCCACTTCAGACCTGTGAGGACGGTGTCCATCATTCTTTGGAAAGTGGCAGGAGCGCAGCAGAGCCCGAAGGGGAGGACGCGAAACTCGTAGAGCCCGTCCGGTGTGATGAAGGCGGTTTTCTCACGGTCTCTATCATCGACTTCTATCTGCCAATAACCGCTCCTGAGGTCTACCGAAGAGAAGTACTTGGCTTGGCGAAGACGGTCGAGGGAGTCATCGATACGGGGCAGCGGATACACGTCTTTCTTTGTCACACTGTTAAGCTTCCTATAGTCGACGCAGAATTGCAGTGTTCCGTCTTTCTTCTTCACCAGGACGACAGGAGACGACCACGGGCTGCTTGACGGTTGGATGACGCCGTCCGTGAGCATCTCTTTGACCTGTGTTTGTATAGCATCTCGCTCCCAAGGGGACACACGATAGGGCTGCTGATAGATGGGTCGAGCTCCTTCAGGCGTGATGTTTAACTATCGACGTTTGTCGCACCTTAGACGACGACGTGAAACACGCACGAAACTCCCGCAAGAGGTCCTGGAGTTGCCCCTTTTCAGCGGATGAAAGGCCCGGATTTATGTTGACGTCGTCGAGCGCTTCTGCGTCACCTCCAGTGGTGTCCTCATCGCAAGCAAAACATTCGGCCACTTCCTGGGCATGGTCGACGTAAGCGATGGCTGTGCCACGGAATAGATGTCGATGCTCATTGCAAAAGTTGGTAATAAGGACCTCTGTCCAACCGTCATGCAGGCAGCTAAGGCCTCGTTTCACCGCAATCCCCTTAGTGAGTACGAGAGAGACATTAGGCTCGACAACCCGGAGTCCCCGCTGTGGTTCATCACAGGTAACTCTAGCGAGAATGCTGGCACGTGGAGGTACCGTAACGTTATCCTCGGCGACTCGCAGGGCGGACTGAGAAACCTGGTGCGCCGGCTCTGCTGTGGCCAATTTAGTGGAAAACGTAACCAAGCGATTCGGGAGGTCTATTATAGCACCGTGCTCACGAAGAAAGTCGATGCCAAGGATGACATCGCGAGAACATTCGCGCAGAACAAGAAAAGTGGCGACGAAGGTGCAGCCGCGAACCGTAACACGGGCCGCACACATACCGAGTGGTGCTACATGTCCCCCCGCCGTACGTATGTCGGGGCCTTCCCACGGTGTCGTCACTTTTTTCAGGGTCGTCGCAAGCCGTCCGCTAAAGATGGAGTAATCTGCGCCCGTGTCAACCAACGCGCTGACCTCCTTAGTGTCGACGAGAACAGGGATGTCCAATTAGATCCGGCCTTCAGCGCGGTCTGTCGATGGTTGTGGGGAGGGACTCAGTCGGTGCGGCGGCGGAAGCTGGTCGACGACTGGGGTTGCGACGTCGGGGCGATTCGGGTGGAGAGTCGGGGAAAACTGTGCGGCGATGCGGCGTTCTACGTCGGGGCGAGTCGGTCGGTGCGGCGGTGGAAGCTTTGCGCCGGATCGGCGTTCGGCGGCCTCGCCTCCAAAGGTCGCCGGAGCTAGTTTTCCCGATGTGGGATCGAGGAACCAAGTTGTTCTGAGGCATAACGGGACCCAGAAGGCGAAGACCGGCGTGGAGAAGGCGAACGCGACTCGCGGCGCGGAGACGGGCGGCGGGGAGGAGGCAGGGAACTACGCTGGCGGTTGACATACTCGGCGATGTCCTGAGGGTGCTCTCCGGGTCGTGGACGGGGACTTTCAAGAGCAAATCCGCGCAGACCCATTTCGCGATACGGGTACCGCCGGTAGAGATGGCCGGCTTCACCACAGTGGTAGCACAGCGGGCATTGATCCGGAGTGCGCCAGAGATCAGTCTTCCGCGGTGGCTGGCGCCGATCAGCCCAGTAAGGGAGCGGTTGAGCAGCGTGCACCGCGTCCACTGGAGGGGAGTAAGGGGAAGGCTCAGGAAATGGGGGTGGGCGGCGCACGACGTCCGCGTACGTGACTGGCTGAACAGGGGCCGGGTACGGCGCGGGAACGGATGGGGCCGGTTGCGGCGCCGGCACGACCGCAGCTGTTTGTGCCTGAACGCCAGCTGAACTTCCTCGCGGATGACGCTGGTGACGGAATCGATGCGAGGGGCAAATGTTCCATGAAGGTGCTGCAGCTCCTCGTGGACCACGGAACGAATGAGTTCGCGAAGGGAGCTCGGGTTCATCCCGGGATCATGGTCGAACCGGTCCAACGTGGACAGCGACGGCACTGGACGCAGTTGCCGGGCGTACTGATTGGCCCTTTGCTGCAGCAATTTCTCCATGTGGGCGGCGTCGGCCAGAAACTCCGCGACGGTGTTGGGCGGGTTCCGTACGAGACCGGAAAAGAGCTGGTCTTTTACGCCGCGCATCAGGTGCCGCAGCTTTTTTTCTTCACTCATGGCTGGATCGGCGCGATGGCAAAGACGCGTCACATCCTCTACGTACATTGCAACACTCTCGTCTGGAAGTTGAATTCGAGACGTCAGGGCGCGCTCCACGCTCTCCCGGCGGTCACTGTTGGCGTACGTAGTCAGGAGCTGACGTCGGAAGTCCGGCCACGTAGACAAGGTAGCCTCACGGTTCTCGAACCACGTGCGGGCAGAGTCTTCGAGGCTGAAATACACGTTAAGGCAGCTTGGTCGTGTCGTCCCAGCCGTTGAAGGTCGCAGCCCGTTCATAGTGTGCCAACCAGTCCTCGGCATCCTCGAACTGGCCACCGTGAAAGGGCTTAGGTGTTCGTGGGGTCTGAAGGGTCAGATAGGTGAGGCTGGTCGAAGGTACAGTCATCGTCACGGCGGGCAGTGGCGTCGCCATGAGGGGAGTGAAAGTCGAGGGTTCGCGTTCACGAGCGGCACGAGGGTTCGCCGTCACGACCTCGGGGGATAGGCCTCGGATCCTCCGGCTGGCACGATGGACAGGGGTAGTCACAAGAGGCGGGCGCGTCGAGTCTTCCGCAGGAGAAGGGATCATCAATCCCACCTCCACCAGTGTCACGACCTGAGGAGCCGTGCAGGTAGACGTCGGGGGGAACAGAAGGCTAGGCGCTTTAATCAGACAGCCAGGGCCCAAAGCACAGAGCCAGAGCGCCTCGGGAGCCAAGCAACACTTCGTCGTCGTCTTTTACTAAGCGTGGAGGCCGCGCGGCGCGTTCGGCACGTGGCAATATCACCGAAGCTATATAAATATATACTGTTTTGTGTAGGCGCCTTTAATGTCGTTTCTAAGAAAAGTAGATATTTAACAAATTAGATAAATGCCAGTAGCTTAGCTCGGCTATGCCAGGATATACGTAGCGAAAGCTGAGGCACAGCATGGTAAGCCTTGGTTAATATTGATTGCAAGTCTACGTTAGTCTGGTTGTCTAGCTATGTTGTTCTCGCATTAAAGACGACACAACTGAGGTTTCGGCACACGCAAGCTCTCCTTTTCAATCCTCCGACATGTTATCAGTCGTGCAACGCAGATGGCGAAACGAGCGGAGGCGAGCGCAAAGGCGAGGAACACGATGTGACGTCATACGAAACGGCGGCGGCGGCGAGCCGCGCGGTGTGACGTAATGCCAGATGGCGCGGCGAGCGCGCAAAGCACAGTAACCATCTCACATGTCTCGGTAGAGACCCGAACCGCTCCGTAAAGGAAGGGATAAAAGAGGGAGAGCAAGACGAAAAACTGAAAATTTAAAGTTGCATTTTGAGGAAAGGCGCGGCGCTGTGGCGGAACTGTGGCTCGGTGCTACTAGTGGCTCATGCGCAGTTGTGACTAGGGAGCGAGAAAGAGAGAGAAATATCCGCGGCGAAGCGCACGCTGTGACATCATATGCCTCCTCGGAGTGCGGCCACGGCGAAATCGCAAGTTTGCGGCCAGTAAAGCTTTCGCTCTAAAAGTCTACTACTGTGTGTGTTTCAGTATGGCTACCTATGGAAACCGCCAGTCGCTCGAGCACAAACGTAGCCAGGGAGATGCAGCTTTCCGCTTTCGACCGGGGATAACCAGAGCTAAACTACCTGCAATGATTTTAACCCGCTGAGGTGGCTCACTGGTTAGAATGCTCGCCTGCTCAAGCCCAGGACGCAGCGTGCAATCCCGCTGCGGCGGCCGTGTTTCGATTGATGGGAATTTCAAAAGTCGCCCTACACTACGGAGGCTGTCCCTTACTTCATTCTCTCCCAACTTCTTCAACTTGTCTTTCCCGGCAATAAACTGACACCGAGGAGAAGTTGAACTTAGCCTGCATCGAAAGACCATGGCATTCGAACGAAGAAGAGACCACTCCAACGGACACCGGAGCTTTTATACGCTAGAAAAGAACAAGACATAATACAGGCGTTGGCACGACCGCCAAAATACGCAAAAACCGTGTATGCGCACCGAAGTTTTGCGCAGATCCCACTTTCTATTATCCTTCACTGCCATTTACATCAAAACGACAGCAAACGGTCGTTCTAGCTGCGCGAAAGCTACTAAAACACAGCTTCGGTGGTAGTTGATAACGCAGGCAATCTAATCACCGCGCAACTGCAGGTAGCGTCAGGATAGCGGAAGCGGAGGAGGTCACTGTTGCGCTGGCAGCGGCTTAGGGCCATCGAAAAGACGAACACTGGTCATCCTAACGGACTCAAAAGAGACATGCAGAATCGATACGAAAGGTAGAATCTGCAGGGCTGCCTTGGCTATCCTCAGCGAAGCAGTACACCTCTAAAAAACAGCAACCCACAAATTAATCTGGATTCCGGCACACACGGGGATAGAAGAAAACGAAAGGGCAGACAGCGTGGCTCGAGATATCACGTACCGAGCCTTGCGGCCATACGCCCTGGGCCAGCACTTCACCGTGGAGATCGGATTTTCAGAATACCTAAACTACCAAAGAAGAAGGAGAATTAGATACTCCCCGCCACATAAGGGCCTCACACAACAAGAAGCAGCTAGTTGGCGGAGGCTGCAAACGGGAACATTCTTTAACTTACATATACTTAGCAAGATGTATCCTACACAGTATAGGAACACATGCCTGTGGTGCGGGGCAACCCCCACGCTTTACCATATAATCTGGAAGTGTAAGCGAAACTACACGTTCCACCAACACAAAACGCTGAGTGCGGAGCAGTGGGAGAGTCGGCTCACCAGCTGCGGGCTCGCCGCCCAAAGGGCAATGGTGCAGCACGCAAGCGAAGCAGCGCGACTCAGTAGGAGCCCTGGACTAGGGCTCCAACCCTGCTTTCAAGGTCGAGTCTGCAGCGATGCAGACGAAGACCGAACGCTAAACACTTAATGGACCAAATAAAGTTTTTCTCTCTCTCTAGCTGCACGCTTCCAGACTTTTATTTCAGTGGCGGGAAAACTATTAATTTCATTTTCCTCTGGCATGAGTCTTTTTTTTTTCTGCCTGACAAACGTCAACATAATTGCAAAGAGCAATTGAATAAATTTTTACTGAGAACAATAATTGTACTGAGCTTCCCTCGGTTTCCCTTGAAACAGCCCTGATGATAGGATAGGATAGGATAAACTTTGTTTGCTCTAATTACAAGGTCATTCAACTGTCCGAAACAACCCTTCCATCTTCCTGATGGTGATATCTTGTCTGGCAGGGTTGGTGCCTTTATTCCAGGACTCCACTTAGGGTCGTTGCTCGTCGGGAATGCTGTATGAGCACCCGTTGTATACACAGGTTGCCGCTGGAGAGCGCCCCCTCCCACTGTTCCGCACTTGGGTTTTCTACTCTATGGAATGCTTTGTTTTTGCTGCATTGCCATGAAATGTGATAAAAGGTGTGCTTTGCGCCGCACCATGGGCATGTGTCCCTATATTGCCCAGGGAATATTTTGCTTAGAATGTTTAAGTTTGGGAAAGTTCAGGTTTTCACTTTCCGCTAGTGTACTGCGTCATATTGGTTTAGTATGCTGTGGGGAGGGGAGTATTTTATCCTCGTTCCTCTATAATAATTTAGTAGATCTGAATACGTCGAGATCACCGTCATGAAGTCCTCAGGGTCTCCGTCCAAGCCAGTTCGGTTTGTATGCTCTCGAGCGATCTTGTCGACACTTTGGTTGCCTTTCCCGGTATCCAAACCGGGTGTGTCTGACTCCATTTTTTTTCTTGCCAGCGCGGAGGAGGATCTGGAGCGCTTTGCGGCCAATTCAGCCATTTGTATAATTACGGCATACATCCTTAGAATCTGTTAGTATTACAAGGGGATGTATTTGAGCGGTAGCCCTCCGCGGTCGCTAGAGCAACAGCCATCTCTTCCCCCTCGGCTTCCGTACATTCCCGGGCCGACGCGCAATTGATTTCCTTAAAATCCAAGCCTATCACTGTCGCTAAGACCTTTTGCTCTTTCGTTCCTCGTTTCCAAGGATAAACCGCGGCGTCCGTGTAGACCGTGTTCGCTTTGGTTGCTAGGTGTTTATCTACATATTTTGCCTTGGCGTTTCTCCTTGCCGTATGTAAATTTGGGTTAATGTTTTTAGGCAGCGGTCCTACCTTGGTAGAGCTGTGGAACTCATGCTGTAGGTTCGCCGTTCTTTGTTCTTCTCTGATTGATTCTTGATAGCCCAGCCTGGCCAGGAGTTTTCTGCCGGTGGCTGTCTGCTGGAGCCTGAGTATCTGTGATCCCAGTTGCGCCTCCTTCAACTCCTCGAATGTATTGTGTAGCCCGAGGGCCAGCAGCTTCTCCGTTGAAGTATTGTTTGGGAGGTGTAGCGCCGTCTTGTATGCTTTCCGTATGATGGCGGTGATCTGTCCTCTTTCACCCTTGTTGTTGTTGTATTAGGGGAGGGAGAATGTGATTCGGCTGATTATGAGGCTCCTAACCATCTTGAGCGTATCTTCTTCCCTCATGCCACTTCGTTTCTGCGACACGCGGGTGATCATGCGAGCCACCTGCGTGGTTGATTGCTTCAGAAGGTTGTTGATGGTGTGTGTGCATCGCTGTTGCTTTGCACCCACATTCCGAAGATTCTGATGACTTCCTTCTCCAGTATCCGCTGACCCTCTAGGGTAACGTTGAGGGTTTCTTCGTTTCACTTTCCTCGCCTGACTCTCAGGAGCTCGGACTTCTCCGTTGAGCAGGCGAGGCCTCCTGCCTTAACGTAATCTTCCACGCAATTTGCTGCAGCTTGGAGTTGTTCTTCTTTATCGACATAGCCGCAAAGACCAACTGAAGAAATATTTACTGAGAACAATAATTGCATTGAGCTGTCCTCGGTTTCTCTTGAAACACCCCTGATGAACGAAATCAACCAGAATCCCTCCTCCGCAACCCATTTCTGTCTTCCGTGGGGTGTCCAGCGCTAGTGGTAGAGTTACTGGGTTTTCCTTTCCTACAAAAAATATATATGTAATTTTAATGGCTTCGCTATTGCGTTCTGAACGTGCTGGCGCGTGCGCGTACGGGCCGGGCCGCCTTCAGACAACAAACAGTGTGTTCGTTTATAAGGGATGCAACGCGCAACAGACAGACACTAGGTGGACACCTGACCGGTGCTATGAAGGCAGTGACGTATAAAGTAATGAAAGCGGGCAGAAAATAAGCTTATCCTTTGGGCAACTCGCATAAAAATTTATAAACCGCTTAAGCTTCGTCTTTAAGAGTGAGACGCGAAAGCGTGTTGCAGCGCTGCCAATGAGTCCACGGAACGAACGCCAACGCCCGTTCGGCGCGACGCGTGGCCCGCTGATAATAATTGGTCTTGGGGGAAAGGAAATGGCGGATATCTGTCTCTTATATCGATGGACACCTGAAACGCGCCGTAAGAGAAGGGATAATGGAGGGAGTGAAAGAAGAAAGGAAGGAAGAGGTGCCGTAGTGGAGGACTCCGGAATATTTTCGACCACTTGGGGATCTTTAACGTGCACTTTCATCGCACAGCACACGGACACCTAAGCGTTTTGCTGGACAATTTAAGGAAAGGACGCCTGTCTCACATATCTCGGTGGACAACCGAACCGCGCCTTGAGAGGAGAAGAATCTCTTCCCTTTCGGCGTGATTCAGGTGTTCACCGAGATGCGCCATTTTACGCTCACGGCGCCGACGACACCGGCTTTTCTGCGGCATAAGCTCCTTAACGCTGTCGCGTTAAGATAAAATTGGCTTATAGAATTTCGCGCGATAGCGAATAAATTGCATACTATGCGTTGTGCCCTGATATCTCAATGATATTCTGCAGTTCTAGAAGGCAAAGCTTAAGATAAACTAGTACTTCCACGACCGTTTGGCAGTACGGCATGAAGGTAGGGCATTGACTTAAATCAGAACTCTTTCCCAGTCGCTTCTTGCGTGCACTCATGCTTAAACTTTTATACGCAGTAAAAAAGAGTAAAATTACAGGCGCTTTTGCGGAACTTTATTGTTGCCGCGCGGAAAAAATCTGTTACATGAAATAAGAAGAAAAAAACAGATATTTTCTCTTTTTGACCGCCGTTGTCTAGTCACGTGCGTTTCTAGTGAGAAATAAGCAACGAAAAATTCACCTGGAAATTTTACAAACTTTCATTTAATTTTTAAAGCCTAGAATGTAGTAAACTAAAGCGCAGCACTAAATTTTCCGCACAACTAGTAATCTGTGGTGCTGCTTCGATGCGGAGCTGCACTTCGCAAGATGGCTGCCGAATGAAGATCGGTGGATTTCTTCCTGCGTGGATTGGTTCGCTTTATTTGGACAGATGAGGAAAAAAAGATTCTCTGCCGCTTGATACAGACAGTGTGTTTTGCTTTGTGTCACCTGAGGTGGTCTCTAAACTGTATTCTAGGTGATACGTGCGAAGGAGGTGTATTATTGTAGCGGAATGTTAAGTCATGGGTACCGAGCTCGCATTTGACAAAATGGCGGGAAAGCCCGAGCCGTGTAACTTTCATCCTCCACCTTGTGGTTTCAAGCTGTCTATGCTCCGTAAACTGTTCAAGGTGAAGGTGCAGCTCTGACGCGCAGTCAAAACGAACAGGACGAGCGCTGACGCGCGAATGCATTTCCGCCGCGGACGCCGCCGTAGTGGCAAGCGTCGTGTTTTTAGTTCCATTCTGCTAGCTTCTAAATCGTGCTACGGCCTCGCTACAGCAACCACAAAGCCTAAAGTTTCCTTGCGTCCATGATTGTCTGTAAGGGCTATTTGAAATATTTCCACTGCGTTTTAGCGTAGTGTGCGCGTTATAGTTCAGATTTGCCAGGGGCCGGGTTCTCGCTTGGGCTGCGGCTCGCAGGATTGGCCGCCGCGCGGGCTGTCGTCATGCGACCGGCGCACCGGCCAGTCGAGCGAGCCGAAACCAGTATCGCAATATTCCGGCACCTGCGTCATGTCGTTCCGAACGCAGCGGCATCGCATCTTGCTCAAGTGGGGCTACGGCAGAGCGGAGGCCGCTATCCTCGAGCTCACGAGTGTTCAAACTCTATGTACGCGAACCTTCTCGTGAAAACAAAGCTGCGGTCTGGGCGCTTGCCTAGCTGTAGACAAGCAACGTCGACCCGGAGGCGGATCGTTCGTTTCGCGCTTTGCGGTTGCTGCGCGGCTGCGCTGCCCCGTGTATTGCGGTGGAGCATGTCTTCGCCTCAGTAGGCTCGCTGGCCTGGTCGCCGCCGCTGTATCGGCTTAAGCGTCTAATAGATTCCACACGACTTTTGCTATGGCCGTGAAATATAAACTAAAAATTAAAAAGTTGAATATCCTGTTTGCTCTATTTGCTGGGTAATGACAACTACCATATTGGATTATATCACGTAATACCGACTGTTATGACGGTGAGATGTATGTTATGTTGGGCCCAGGCAGTCGATCACCCGTACGTGTCCGTTCTCTTCAAAGGCTGGCGCTGAATTGCAAACGGCCTAGATGCTTGACAGCATGCTGAAATTACCAGCAGATTGAGGGCGCAGGCTACTTGACTGCTTTTTAAGGGCTAAGCTTAGGCTTCGAACGGATGCGCATTTCTGCTGACGTAGTCCGTCGCATCCGCTGTCGCCGATGCTTACATGCAAACTGGTACGAGTTAACGGTGCTTGCCGCGCGCAACCAGGCGTGCAGATGGCGATCTGTGCTATGTTGGTAGGTGCGCATCTTTGTAGCATCTCGAAAGCAGCAAATAGAGCGTGTAACTTAACTGCGTTGCCTATTCATTGTAGAGCGCGAACCAAGCAGCATGGAGGGCTCACTTTGAAAGAGGCTTTAGCCATGTGTTTACAGCGATGTCCGCCGTAACTTAATGATGAGATTCCACGGAGAACGTTGCAGGCATAATTAAATAATTTGTTTATTTTAACTCAAGGATGAACCAACTGGCCCGATTTAACTCTCGAAGTCAGTGTTCGCTAGATCAGTCATGAAGCGTATAGAGGGCATGACACACGTATGCCCGAGATAACCACGTCAATTAGGTTTGATTTGTGCGTCGCTGTGAGACATTCATGTTGTACCGGGCCTCTACTAGAACTGACTGGAATCAGAGCCTGCTGAAATACAAGTATATTTTAGTGCATAGACCTAGTGCTTTTGTCCTGGCTTAAGTATATTAATTAAGCAACTTGCTTAACGATATTTGTAAGGATGAGATTAACTCTGGTGGCGACTAGCAAATCGGTAATGTAAATTACTCGTCCCAAATATTAATATTTAAATGCCGTAATGCATTTTCAACATAGCAAGCCTGCTGGAGTCAAAGAATTAAAGCTGAAGCTGGCTACTGTCGTTACTCTATAGTGGGATCGGGCAATTCCTGCAAAAATCGCTACTGGATTGTGCGGAGCGCGGAAATCTTACGCGTGCACAAGGGTTAAAAGCGAGACAGCGAGCAATGCCTGCGTCTCATCAACCTCACCGTCATCCACTTTCCGCCGCATTGGTTATTTCACCTTTAGTACGACGTTCTTGCGGGATGGTTGCTTCATTCTCGATGATGAATCAACATTTAATCACAACGGCCTGAGGAAGCTCAGGAACTGCGCAATAGGACGAGGGCAAGAAAACGAACACTACACCAGGCGCGCAGACTGCCAACTGCTTATCTGCCCGTGGTTTGGTGCACGTTTCTTTACCTTCTGTCCTCGTCCTTTTGAGCAGTTTCAAACCTTGGTTAGTTATTTTATCGTTGGGGATGATGAAGGAGTGAACACACACACACACACACACACACACACACACACACACACACACACACACACACACACACACACACACACACACACACACACACACACACACACACACACACACACACACACACACACACACACACACACACACACACACGCACACACACACACACACACACACACACACACGCACGCACGCACGCACGCACGAGGGGGCGCTGCTTTTTGGGGCGCTGTACGTGTTGAGGATGAATAAGTTAGGTGTTCTAGTTTTTGGAAGGAGCTCTATCAAGTGGCAGTATATATTTTCTTATTCAATTGGCTGATCTGTAGCGGTGTAGGCTCTGCGGACAAGGGTGGCTATCCGCTGAGTGGTGAACGTGTTTGGTTTGTGAGGGGTGTAGTTGTGGAGTTTGGCAGGGGAGTGCGTCTCCTGCAACGCCATGACCGCTGGGATCTCCGCGTCGGGGACGGATTGTATGTGGAGCTGCAGGTTACGGCGTTTAGAGCGGTAACATCTGCAGTTCCACTGCCACACTCTAAGTTCCTTGCGAGTTTCTTCCATCATGAATTAGCTTAGCGGGGGTGAGTGGGTCGAATTTGGTTTGGGTGGAGGAGAGTTTTTCTAGGCTGCTCTGATGGTGAGCGATGATGGTATCTTGTGCACTCATCTTTTGCTCGAGCGCTGCCAGGGGGCTGTAGACTGTTGCAGCCAAAGTTTCGGTTTCCTTGGACATGTTTTTTATATTTTGTTCGAGGATATTAATAACCCTAAAGATTGTCTCGAGAGACATTGCGCTATAGGTTGTGGTGCGTTCGGTTCCTTGGCCTTGCGTTTCACGGGGAGGCATTGCGTGAGGGAGCTTGGTGGGTTGGCTACTGGTGTAGGTGTAGGGTATCTCGGGGGATATCCATCTTTTCCGGGGTGGTTGATGTTTTCATTAGCAGTTCAATTTGTTTGCTAAGGTTTTCGATTTGTTGGCTTTGTGGCTGGATTTGTTTGCTCTGCTTTTCTAGCCATGTTTAGCTGGTTATTCTCCCTGACCAAGGAAGGAGAGCGCGGGCCCCAGCTCACCTGTTTTTCTGATGCGGCTTGGCCTCCGCTTCCCAGGGTTGGGAAATACGGTGATATGCTCCTTGTTCCTATCGGTGGGGTAGAGGTCTTCCTCATTCAGGACTTGGATCTGGAGAGGGAGTTGGCGCGGCCTCTCGAGTTTGACCGCTGTGGGCTTCGTGACTGTCGGTGGGTCGGCGACAGCTTTCCCTCCGTTTCTTCTTTGGTATAGTTGGCGGTGGTGCCTGGTTTCTTGTTGCTCGGGCGGTTGAAGCGAACCTTGCATTTCTTGGAGCCCTTAAAGTGCGATCCGTTGCACAGGATGCATTTGACCTCGCGCGTGGGTGGGTCGGCCGGTGGATGATTCTTTCCACATGTGTGGCAGAGAGTTTAGTGAGGCGCCGTACATGCGTAACTCCGATGTCCGGGTTTCTGGCAGTTAAATCACGCTTCGTCTTTCGCCAAGAAGGGGTAGCAGTTGTAGATTGCCTCTTAGAATTTCCGTTGCTTGGGGACCTTCTTAGTGTTGATCGAAGTGACGAGAATCGAAATCGTCTTGCCGAGTTGCCTCGCGTCAAAAATGGTGTGAGAATCGCTCTTGGGTTAGGGTTGGAGCTCGTAGACGATCTCTTCTTCCTTCTGGTCATAGACGGCGTTGCACGGTATGCCTCGAATGGCATTGTCGGGTTGGGCTATGTAGGATTTCACAAGATACGTCGTGTCACCGATGAGAAGGGAGGTGATCGTAATGCAGCGCGCCGCGCACTCTTCCGAGGACGTACTCACGGTGAACGATGACGTACCGCTTCCACGGGGGTTTCAATATGGCGCACAGAAGGCAGAGGAGGAAGTCCCATTGTGCTTGTGAATGTCTAGGCCTCCGTTGGGTCGGAATATGACTTTGACGTCTAGCGTGGACAATTTAGGTAGCGGAGCCAGGCGCTTGAGTTTAGGTACAGTGGGCGAAGACGACTTGCCTTTTTTGGGCTGGGCCGGTGTGGCGAGCCCGGCCGGTGGCAAGACTTGGGTGGCCAGCACATGGCAGAGACGGCGGGTTTGGACAAGAACGAAGCTCGGTGCGCTAGCTTGCGGGCCATAAATGCCCGGGCCCTTCTCGGATCGGTAGAAAACTCTTCGGGCGTGATCAGAAAGGTCATGGCAATGCACGAGTAGGGGTATTAGGCCTGGGCTATGCCAGGGCTTTGCGTGGTCGAACTATGCCTGGCGTGAGGCCTAGCAAGGCGTCCCCCGCGTAGGGAGCAATACTCGAAAATTTCACGAGAAGTTCGGGCTGGAAACTCCCTAAACGTGAATGAAAACAATGCGGAACAGCTTTACGAACCGATTGCAGCAGCTTTCAGGCCATGGGGCCTCGAAAAACCGCCCAAAAGTGGAAAATTTCGGAGCCAACATGACACACGTACGCTCTCTACGGTGGCCACCTGACAGTCCCGTGCGATGTTCCTGTAAACAGAATTTTCGGTACGAAACTTGATGTCATTTTCTGTAATGATGCCAGCACCTTCCACAACGTCACTACAAATTCCTGCTTTCGCTCTGCCACCAATATGTCATCCAGAACCATCGGTGCGCCTGGGATGTCTTTCAGTACTTTTCCCATTTCCCTCCAAAATACTGCATGCAAGTGCAGAAGCGATTACGTAAGGCAGACTGTGGTAAGAGAAAAGGCCCTTGTGCGTGTTCAGCACTGGTGCCTTCCTTGACTATTCATCCAAAGGTGTATGGCAGCACTCCTCCTTTAAGCCGAGCTTTGTGAACCAGTAGCCATCTTTGAGAGACGCAAACATGCCCTCTACTTTTGGTATAGGGTATTGGCCAACGTCACAGGCTAGGCTCAGCTTGACTTCGAAGTCACCGCAAATCCTCAAGCTTCCATCTGCCTTCAGCACGGGTACCTTTGCAGTGGCCCACTCAATGTGTGTAACTGGGGCCAATATGGCCCCTTGGCACATACTGTCCAGTTCTTCGGCCACTTTGTCTCTTAAGGCATACGGCAAGGACCGTGCCTTGCAGAACTTGGGATTCACATCCTTCTTCAGGTTGATTTGTGCTGGGGATATAGGCGGGTTGCAGTTTGGAACAAGTCCTTGAACTCATTTTTGAGGCTGTTCGCTGTTTCTCGAACATGACTGTCCTCATGCTGCACTAGGCTTACCACAGTACCACCTAGATGGTTCAGCTGTTGCGTGATGTCTCGTCCACAACGTGACGGCCGTGAGAACTTAGTCACAAAAATGCTACCTTCAAGTTGTTTTCCTTGGTGCTTCACTACTAGCTGAAATACTAGGAGCAGGAGCAGTTTCCCTGTATAGCAGTACAGGCTTCAACTTGCTCTCTGCCGAGATGGCCAGAACGTTGCCTAACGCATATACGTGTCCTGCGATACGATACAGACGGGTGAGCTTGTGTCAATCCGCATTTACAGCTCCACATCCCCACAACTCTGATTAATGCATGTTGGCTCAACTGTTGCCTGTGGGCCCTGCACTACGAAAAGGTAGATATCATCTGGTTCTTGTTCCAACAAAACATTTCATTGCAGCCTACGTTAGTGTGCTGAAGGTCGATCCCCGAAACACTGTCTTCGCAAATGTCGCCGTTTGTTCCGCTTGTAGCACGTAGGGTCTTGTAGCGAAAACCACATTGGCCACGAACTTGCGATTTCGCCGTGACACTCCTCAGGAGAAGGCACAGAGCCGTTGCCTAGCAAAGGCTGCAGCCGGCGAACGCAGCGCGCTCGCCGCGCCACCTGGCATGGCGTCACACTGTGCTCCTCGCCGCGCAGCCGCCCTTACCTGCACTTTCCCTTACCCGCCTTTACGCGCTTAACCGCTAACCAACGTAATCAGTGGCGCTATCTATGGGAGCCAATGAAATCTCAGCACACTCACTGAATAAAAAAAAATTGTCGAGCCTGGGAATCGAACCAGTGCCTTCGGCGTTTGAGGCGGAAACAAGCCACCACTCCGCTATGATGACTTAGGCTTTCGTCAGGAATAAATGCGCATGTAGTCAATGCAGGGGTTTCATATATAAACTATTCCGACCCAGAAATCGCCGCACAATCGCCACGTATATCCTGGCCTAATAGGGCTAGGCCATCAGCAATTTTTTTGCTTATGGAAAGGGCGCGGTAGCTCTCAGTTCTCTACAGCTCGGCGGATACCTCAACCCCGCGACAGCATGTGTTCCGGGAAAAAAAATGATTTTGGTGAAAGAAAATGGCGCACTCTCTGTCTGAAATCTCGGCGGACACCAGAACTTCACTGTAAGGGAAGGGATAAGGGGGACTGACAGAAGAAAGAGAGAAAGAGGTGCCGTTGTGGCGGGGCTTCAGATTAATTTCGCTCACCTGGAGATTTTTTTGTTTATTGCATGGAAATAGTGCCGAAAATAAAAGTCTAAGCAGTCTTACGCCTCAAAACACCAGGCCATCATACCCCTGTATGAACCAATCCTCCTTCCAAAACATCAAAAGTGTGGCAGGCACACACATGCATCGAGATAGGGGAGCCAGCTAGGCGGCTCTTGCATGGCAGCATATACTCCCACCTGGAGGTGTTAAACGCGCACTGAAATCACACAGCAAAGGAAACGTTTTTGACGAAAGGAAAGGGCGCAGCTACCTCTGCTCAATTCCTTGTGTTCTCTGTATATAATATTCAAGACCCGCCACGGTGGCTCAGTGGTTAGGGCGCTCGACTACTGATCCGGAGTTCCCGGGTTCGAACCCGACCGCGGCGGCTGCGTTTTTATGGAGGAAAAACGCTAAGGCGCCCGTGTGCTGTGCGATGTCAGTGCACGTTAAAGATCCCCAGGTTGTCGAAATTATTCCGGAGCCCTCCACTACGGCACCTCTTCTTCCTTTCTTCTTTCACTCCCTCCTTTATCCCTTCCCTTACGGCGCGGTTCAGGTGTCCAACGATATATGAGACAGATACTGCGCCATTTCCTTTCCCCAAAAACCAATTATTATTATTATTAAGACTAGAGACTAGCAAGTAAATAGCAAGCCATTCACAGTTGTACTTGTGTGATGTTCTTGGTTCTCAGTACAAAGACGGACACTGTTATGTACTTTCATCGCTCTTATTTTGGTTCCCACTGGCTGCCATTGTCAACGTCGAAACTTTTTCTAACCACGCTGCCTAGGGGCACTGTACACCTGGGGTTCAATAAGGGGCGGCCATCGCCTCGGCCCGGTCCAGCAGCCAGCGCTGACTAATGGCCCTGTTGTCGGTTAGCTGCTCCTCGTCGGGATTGTGTTTTAAATCGGTGACATTCCAGGAATGGCCTAGCACTGCCCGACCATGCAGAGCGCTTTGGCGACAGGCACATGTCTTGTCGTGCACACCATGCGATCACACCGTCAGTACGAAAAGACGCACCTTGCACAAAGGGGCAAGGTGTCAGTGATGAATGCTTTCTTCAGGAATGTCCATTTATAGCGAGATTCCAGTTATTGACCGCAAAAATTTGAAGGTTACACTTAAGTTTGCCTAAGAGTGCAAATGCGAAATCTTTTGCCTGTCCTCATTCTACCTCAATTTTTCAGTTTCTGTTATTTTCTGTAATTCATTTTTATTACGCGACAGCGTATATAGCGTTTCGTTTGAAATGCCGTCGGCGTCGAAGTGGTAGCTCTAGCTGTAGTTGTCGGCGCTGCGCGTCGGAAATGTTCCTTCCCTTGCGGCGCGCTTAAGGTGTCCCCCGATGGATGGATGGATGGATGGATGGATGGATGGATGGATGGATGGATGGATGGATGGATGGATGGATGGATGGATGGATGGATGGATGGATGGATGGATGGATGGATGGATGGATGGATGGATGGATGGATGGATGGATGGATGGATGGATGGATGGATGGATGGATAGATGGATGGATGGATGGATGGATGGATGGACGGACGGACGGACGGACGGACGGACGGACGGAGGGATAATGAATGCCTGAATGGATGGATAGATGGATGGAAAAAAATTGGAATGGTTGGATGGATGGATGGATGGAAAAAGAGCAAGTCACATAGACTGGTCCTAAGGCAGACTTGGAGCATAAAAAAAACCACCTGAGTGTGATGCAGTGGGAGTACTTGCCGGCCAGCCAGGACGAGGGACATTCGTCTACATATTGTGTAGGGAAAATCTTGTGTAGTTTGTAGAGATACGGGTAGGTACCGCTTTGTTGTCTGCGCCAGTCTGTCCCCTCCTCTTTGGATAGCCTTTGTGTGGGGCTGGGTAGCGTTTCCGCTTACTCGTCTAATGATCGAGTATGTCCGAGTGCGTGGGGGTAACAGAGTCAAAGGTGCCCGTGGTGCAAAGCTTTGGGTCTGTTAGGTTGACGTACCCTCGAGCTAACTCCTCCGCTGCCACGCTGCCCCTCATGGCCTCATGTCCCAGAGCCCATACTATAATAAGTTTAGTGTTTATGTGTATTGTCGTCGTGTGTAGAATATGATTGGCGATGCAGTCGATCCTTCCTCTTGTGTAGTTTCTGCATGCTTGTTTAGAGTCCGTAAGTGTAGTGAGGTTTTGTCCAGTTACGTTGCCGTGCGATATTGTCAGAGCAATGGCGGCCTCTTCAGCTGCCACTACGCTTGGCTTGTTTATCCTTGCGCTGGCTATTTGTTTCCCTCCATCGTCTGTTACAACGGCGATGGTTTTGTGTTGGATTCGGTACTTTACTGCGTCCTTGTAGTCTACGCTGGGATTGTCGGTGAATTCCCTGCTGAGTGCTCCGACTCTGGCTTGTCGTCTTTCATGGTATATATTGGGGTCCATGTGTCTGGGTATTGGTTGTTTCCGCATGCTGTTTCTGTCTTCATTATTATTCTGTTCCTTGCCTCTTTATGTGCCCAGGGGTAGCCCTAATTTCTCTATTAGGTGTCTTCTCGTCTGGTTTGAGTGAGTCTGTCTAGTTGCACATTACATTGCGCTTCTCGTAGTTCGTCGAAGGTGTTCGATACTACCAGTGCCATTAGCTTTTCAGTTGGTGTTGACTTTGGAAGTTTGAGCGCCTTTTTGTACGCTTTGCGTTGTATGGTGTCGATTTGTAGAGTCTCTTCCTTGTTTAGTTCGTGGTAGGGGGTTGCCCTGCTCGTGACGAGACTGTCTATGAGCAATAGGGTGTCCTGTTTTCTCATCCCTTTCTTTTTACTGCTGACTCTTCGCACGATTCTGGCGACTTGCTCTGCTGTATTCCTAATCTTAAGAGAGGCGATGGTTTTGCTACATCGTCCTATGTATTGCAGCCACATTCCAAGCACACTGACTTCTGTTTTCTCAGGTATTGTCTCGTTCTTGAGTTTCAGGGTGATTTGGGAGTCCTATTTCCGTGTGTTTTTCTTATTCTTACGTATCCTGATGTTTCTGCTGAGCACGATAGTCGCCTGGCCCTGGCGTATTGTTCAGTATGGTTGATCGCTCTTTGTAGCTGCTCTTATTTTTCTGCTAGGGAGCCAGTGTTTGTCTATATTGTTATGCCATCTGCATACAGTGCGTAGCTGATGTTTTCTATTTAGCAGAGTACTTCTTTGAATCCTATCTTCGCAACGCTGAACAATAGCGGTGATATTACTGAGACTTGCGGGGTGTCCTTGTTTGGCACCGTGAAGCTCTCAGATTTCGTGTTTCCGATGCCTATCGTACCCGCCGCGGTGGCTCACTGGTTAGGGCGCTCGACTACTGATCCGGAGTTCCCGGGTTCGAACGCGACCGCGGCGGCTCCGTTTTTATGGAGGAATAACGCTAAGGCGCCCGTGTGCGGTGCGATGTCAGTGCACGTTAAAGATCCCCAGGTGGTAGAAATTATTCCGGAGGCCTCCACTACAGCACCTCTTCTTCCTTTCTTCTTTCACTCCCTCCTTTATCCCTTTCTCTTACGGCGCGGTTCAGGTGTCCAACGATGTATGTGACAGATACTGCGCCATTTCCTTTCCCCAAAAACCAACCAACCAATTGAATGCCTATCATAGCCGTTCGTTTCGTCAAGAAGGCTTTGATATATCGGAAGGCTCTGTTTACGCAGTTTATGTTATTGAGACCTTCCATGATGGCCGCATGTCCTACGTTATCGAAGTCTCCCTTTATGTCGAGCGCTAGTACTATGTGTTCTCCACTTCTTGGTATTTCAGTGAGGACTTCCTGCTTTACTTGTAGGAGTATGGCTTGCGCGGACAGCCGCCTTCTGTAGCCAAACATGACATCAGGGTAATATCCCTTGTCTCCCATGTAGTTTTCGATATTTTCATTGACAACTCTCGTATATCTTCCCTAGGTAGGAGGTTAGGGAGATTAGTCTGAGGTTTTCGGTTTGGAGTCTTTTACGCGGCTTGGGTATCATAATTACGTCTGCATGTTTCCATTCCGCGGCACGATTCTTTTTTCCCAGATTTCGTTCAGGTACTTGGTAAGTTCGGTGATGGCCGTGTCACCCATCTTTCAAATCGTAGCGTTATTTATTCTGTCCTTCCCGGCTGCCGTATTAATTTTGGCTTCCCCTATTCCTGCCCTTACTTCCTTCTCGTTGATTGGCCTATCCATCTCGGGGTTGTCTTCTGTGTATTCTTGGACTTGCTTTGGGTGCCTGGTTGTGTCGTAGCATTTCGTAGCATTTCTCCCTCAGTGCTTGTGTTGTGCGAGGTTCGTGACTGTCACTGCGCAGGTGTGCCGGATGCAAATAAACAAAATATTGGTTTTGGGCGAAAGGAAATGGCGCAGTATCTGTCACATATCGGCGGCAACCTGAACCCCGCCATAAGAGAAGGGATAAAGGAGGAAGTGGAAGATCAGTAGCCGAGCGCTCTAACCATTAAGCCACCGCGGTATTCGTCTGTTTTAGGTATGCGTACCCGCCGCTGTGGCTGTGCTTCGATGGAGGCGAAACGGTAAGGCCCCCGTGTGCTGTGCGATGTCGGTGCACGTTAAAGATCTCCAGGTGGTCGAAATTATTCCGAAGCCATACATTACGGTACCTCTTCCTTTCTTCTTTCACTCCCTCCTCTATCACGTCCCTTACGGCGCGGTTCAGGTGTCCGCCGATATGTGAGACAGATACTGAACCATTTCCTTTCCCCAAAGAACCATTCTTACCAGGGCATGGCAATGCGATTGCTGTTGTGTGTTGTTCATTTGTAATCTGGTGCTGAGTGACCAGCTGTGGACTGACTCGTGATGTGAGGGCATGGGATTCGCTTTTAAACCGAAAGCTTTACTGGCCGCGAACTTGCGATTTCTTCGTGACGGTGCTTCGAGGAGGCATATGACGTCGCAATGCGCGCCTCGCCTTGGATATTTCTCTCCCCCCTCGCTCCATAGTCACTACTGCGCATGCGCCACTAGTAGCACCAAGCCACAGGTGTTCTGCCGCTGCGCAGCGCCGCGCCCTTCCTCAAAATCCAACATTCAATTTTCAGTTCTCTATTTCTCCTTTCCCTCCCCCATTTAATCCTTCCGTTACGGCGTTGTTGGGGTGTCCACCGGACATTACTGTGCCATTTCATTTCCTCACAAACCAAACAAAACAAGTGAGCCGACGGCGTTCATAGAGTTCATTAGCGTTGACAACTTTGCAAAGGCCGTTCATTTTCAGGAAAGGAAAGGCGCACAACCGGCTCCTTGGGTCAGTGGAGACCTCAAACTCGCTTTCATGTCTCTGGTGTTGATGTCCAACTGCAAAAGCCTGATTTGATTGCGTTCAGCACACTGGATAGGCAGCGCGCCCTCCGTGCCACCCTGGTAGGTGGCACGGAGAGATAGATCACCAAACGAATGGTATGAATTAGCTCTTGCTGCAGTCCCGCATGTCAGCCACAACGCTGTCAGCGCTAATGCATTCAGGCCACATCTCTCTCTAACCAAAGACACATGTATCAAAACACGAATGAGGCATCCGCATATCCAGGGAGACAGTTATGCGCCCTTCCTTTCCTCAAAGCTATCGCCGTCTAGAACTTTGACAACGCCAACGCCATTGAACACAGTGAACGCCGAAACCTTTCGTTTTGTATATCCTGGATTACCTTACCTAATCCACAATAATTTTTTTCTTCCATCTTTTCTGTAGTGCTTTCGAAATTTTATTTTTTTAGTATCAGGTATTAGAAAACAAGTTAATGATTCCTACTAAAAATCACAGGGAAATTTTCCAAAGGATTGAGGATAAATGTTCCGACCACCGCTCACAAGAAGAATAAAAATGGTCTCCTGGTTCGTATTCATGCAATCGCTACATGTTAGCACAAGGAGTCTCAGATCCGTTATCATAATTGGTCGTTGATATCAGATCCCATCATAATCCTTGATTTTAAGCGCAGCCTGTAGGTTAGAAAACAACATAAAAATGTTGCGCACTATGCGCAACGTCGGCATTGTTGTTGCGTTTATCGCGCAGTGGTCGCACAAATGGTCCTGGAATGTCGTTAAAATCGTCGTTGAGGTCATATTAGTGCGAATTACCTTATCGGCGCGTCATTTCGCAGCCACGGTGCATAAATAAAAGTAAAGGCCACATGAAGTGGCGGTTCAGCTGTGACTGACTGCTGAGCGGAGTGCGTAGTTTCGCTCAACGATGACCTTCACTGCGATGACCGTGCGGGGAAACTCAACACAGCCCGTCCATGTGGGAAACAATGCACCCTTTTTCTGGGGACCACAACGAGACTAAGTGCGCGGCACGTCGTGAGTGGCGATCGCCAGACAGCGCTACGCGCAGTGAGACACAGCACGGCGGGACGACCACCGCGACGAACCGCCAAAGTATGCGGTGAATCCCTGAAACCAGTGGTTACATCGAAAGCGCTTTTTTTCCTCGTTTTAATTCAAGAATACTCTGCAAGTGCCGGCATTAGAGACAGCTGATAATGGCGCGGGCGGTACGGGTAAATACCGTGAATCCTTAGGCGACCGCGCAAGGCGGCGGGTGTCTTCCTAATAGCTGCAGCAAAAAATAAACGCTTTGTATAGCGCAGTCTAGTGGAATGCGGTAAATAACGGGAATGCCTTGCAAAATTCAGTTAGCAGAAATCTCCACATTCAGTTACAGTTGCTGAAAACTGCAAGGGTCATCCGCCTTACTTGCGGATGAAGTCCCTATGGCCGGGCTAACGCGCTTTGACACGGTGGTCGACACTGCATTCTAAACACGAATACCTCTATATGGGAACAAAAGGGAATTAAGATGTCCGCCAGCACACTCCCTTTCATAGAGAAGAGTGCACTAGAGGACAGCTTACTTCCTTTCTGTTCCTTTCTGTTTAGAGGGACAGCGCACGGGACCACCAGGTGGTCGCCGGAGAGAGCGAACGTGTGTCGTGTCGGGTCCGGATTTTTCTACTCTTTTGGGCGGTTTTTCGAAGACCCACGACCTGAAAGCTGCTGCAATAGATTCGTAAAGCTGCTCCGAATTCTTTTCATCCACGTATCGAGATTTTGAGCCCGAATTTTGCGTGAAATTTTTTAGTATTGCTCCCAATGTGGGGCGGACGCCTCGCTAGGCCTCGCGCCAGGCATAGCTACACCACGCAACGCCCTGGCATAGCCCAGGCCTAACATCCCTACTCGTGCACTGTCATGGCCTCTGATCCCGCCCGAAGAGTTTGCTACCGATCCGAGATGGACCCGGGCATTTATTGCCCGCAAGCTAGGGCACCCAGCTTCGTTCTTGTCCAAACAAGCCGTCTATGGCATGTGCTCGGAACCCAAGTCTTGGCCACCGGCCGGCCTCGCCACACCGGCTCAGCCCCAAAAAGGCAAGTCGTCATCGCCCACTGTACCTAAACTGAAGCGCCAGGCTCCGCTACCGAAATTCCCCACCATAGACCTGAAAGTTTTATTCCGACCCAACGGAGGCCTAGACATTCACAACCACAACGGGGCGTCCTCCTCTCCCTTCTGTGTGCCATATTGAAACTTCCCGTGGAAGCGGAACGTCAACAGGACATCATTCGTATAAATACCCGCAACAACTCGTTCACCGTGAGTACGTCCTCGGAATAGAGCGCGGCGCGCTGCGTGAAGATCACCTCCCTACTCATCGGTGACACGACGTATCTTGTGAAAGCCTACATAGCCCAACCCGACAATGCCATTCGAGACATACTCTGCAACGCCATCTATGACCAGAAGGAAGAAGAGATCATCTACGAGCTCCAACCCTAACCCAAGAGCGATTCTCACACCATTTTTGACGCGAGGCAACTGTGCAAGACGATTTCGATTCTCGTCACTTCGATCAACACTAAGGTCCCCGAGCAACTGAAATTCTAAGAGGCAATCTACAACTGCTTCCCCTTCTTGGCGAAAGACGAAGCGTGATTTAACTACCAGAAGCCCGGACATCGGAGTTACGCATGTACGGCGCCTCACTAAACTCTCTGCCACACATGTGGAAAGAATCATCCACCGGCCGACCCACCCACGCGCGAGGTCAAATGCATCCTGTGCAACAGATCGCACTTTAAGGGCTCCAAGAAATGCAAGGTTCGCTTCAACCGCCCGGGCAACAAGAAACCAGGCACCACCGACAACTATAACAAAGAAGAAACGGAGGGAAAGCAGTGGCCGACCCACCGACAGTCACGAAGCCCGCAGCGGTCAAACTCGAGAGGCCGCGTCAACTCCCGCTCCAGATCCAAGTCCTGAGCGAGGAAGAGCTCTACCCCACCGAAAAGAACAAGTAGCAGATCACCGTCTTTTCCACCCCTGAGCAGCCGAGGCCGAGCCGCATCGGAAAAACAGATGAGCTGGGGCCCGCGCTCTCCCTCCTTGGTCCGGGAGAATAACCAGCTAGACACGGCTAGAAAAGCAGAGCAAACAAATCCAGCCACAAAGCCAACAAATCGAAAACCTTAGCTAACAAATTCAACTGCTAATGAAAACATCAACCACCCCAGAAAAGATGGATATCCCCCGAGGTACCCTACACCTACACCAGTAGCCAACCCACCAAGCTCCCCCACGCAATGCCTTCCCGTGAAACGCAAGGCCAAGGAACCGAAAGCTACCACAACCGATAGCGCAATGTCTCTTTAGGGCTATTAATATCCTCGAACAAAATATAGAAAACATGTCCAAGGAAACCGAAACTTTGGCTGCAACAGTCTACAGCCCCCTGGCAGCGCTCGAGCAAAAGATGAGTGCACAAGATGCCATCATCGCTGACCATCAGCGCAGCCTAGAAAAACTCTCCTCCACCCAAACCAAATTCGACCAACTCGCCCCCACTCAGCTAATTCATGATGGAAGGAACTCGCAAGGAACTTAGAGTGTGCAGTGGAACAGCAGATGTTACCGCTCTAAACGCCGTAACCTGCAGCTCCGCATACAATCCGTCCCCGACGCGGAGATCCCAGCAGTCTTCGCGTTGCAGGAGACGCACTCCCCTGTCAAACTCCACAACTACACCCCTCACAAACCAAACACATCCACCACTCAGCGGATAGCCACCCTTGTGCGCAGAGACTACACCTCTACAGATCAGCCAATCGAATAAGAAAATATATACTGCCACTTGATACAGCTCCTTCAAAAAACTAGAACACCTAGCTTATTCATCCGCAACAAGAACAGCGCCCAAAATCAGCGCCCTTCCCTCCTCGCTGTCATTAGTAAAGCGTGAAAGATCAGCCCGAAAAACCCGCTAATAATCCTGGGTGATTTTAACGCGAGGCACTTAAGCTGGGGCTAGAAGCGCAACTGCAGAAATTGATCACAACTCTGGACATTATTGCAAAACGAGGGCCTCACCCGAGTTAACGATACGTGCCAGCATACCGGCATAGGAAACAGCCTGCAGCTAAACACCAACCCCGATCTCACGATAACCAAAAACATCGCACAATGTCAGTGGATCAACACGCAGATCTCTCCAAGCAGCGACCACTACATCATTCAAACAACCTTTCTTACTGAAGTCAATCATTCCTCTGTAAAACGACAACTAACAATCACAGACTGAGATAAATTGAGGAATCTCCGGAAGGAATCCTCTGCTGAGACAGAACACCTTTCAAAATGGGTGAATACGCTCACGACGGACGTCGGAAGTGCCACGTTCCAACGGATTTCGTGGACAGCAGACTTCTCCACAATTGCGAAGCACAATCCAGTATGCAAAAAAGATGGCTCAAAAACAAACACAAGAGTCCTCTCCGATTAAGGAAAGCGGCCTTATTATAAAAGATCGAAACACATGCAGCACACCTAACCCGTCAACAGTGGGGCCAGATTTGCAAACGCATGCAAGGAAATATGGGACTGAAAGACACGTGGAAACTTCTACGTTGGCTCTTGTAACCAGGAAATACTAAACACTTCCAACAACGTAACGTTACCCGTACCCTCCACCTTCCACATATTTGATGTGGACAACAGCCCCCCGATCCAAGACTTAAGAGACAGGTATCACAAAACCACAGCTAGGACCCCACTCCCCCAATAATCGGGCCCTCGAAACCCCGAGCTCGACGAAGACATATCGACGTAGGAAGTGATAGCAGCCATGCACAAACTGCGCACAACGTCGACACCGGGCGGAAATAAAATCACCAACAAAACGTTACGGAATCTGGACCAAAATTTGATCCATGCCGTAATCAAACTGTTCAACAAACACTGCAGGAAGGGCACCTTCCCCTGGAATGGACCCACGCTAAGGCCACCCAAACCACTTCAGTTGGCGAACCTCTGTCCCATCTGGCTCACCTCATGCCCCGGAAAACTCTTCGAACACGTTATTCTTGGCCGTCTCGAAACCCACATGCACGAACAGGTCCTCTTCCCCCGTACGATGCTGGGATTCCGATGCTACCTGTACACGCAGGACGTGATGCTTCAAATCTCGGAAGAAATTCTAGACCCCACACACAGCAAACACACGAGAGCACTACTTGCCCTAGACCTCACGAAAGCGTTTGACAACGTCCAGCACGAAGCCATACTAAACGCCGTATCTGGCTTAGGCGTAGGAAGTAGAACACACGCTTATATTACCGCCTTTCTGAATAACAGGTCGCCGGAGATAAGTTTGGGTACGCGGAATCCTTCGTCTTCCCCCTAGGAAGCAGGGGAACACCCGAAGGCTCAGTTTTATCTCCTCTTCAACATTACCCTCATACCGATGGCCCGAAAATTAGAGCGCATCCCACACCTATAGCATTCATTCTACGCAGATGACGTCACCCCGGGGACGACCACAGGAAATGTCGGCGAAATGGAGGAAACACTCCTAGCGGGAGCGGACGGGATACCCGAGTGCGCGGCCTGTATAGGCCTCACATGCTCGTCGACCAAATACGAAATCCTCCTGCTCCACCCGACCACGGACCGTCACAATAAGGGGAACCCCTGTATACAAGTGAAGGTCGTCGGCCTCCCAGTACTGAAGGTACAGAAACTCCGCATTCTGAGAATGTTCATCCAAAGCAGCGACCTCAATACTGATACAATCTCCAAACGCGCGGTCATGGTGCATCAAACCATCAGGCTAATCAAAAGAATAGGAAACAAGCATCGAGGCATGCGTGAACCCGACCTCACGCGGTTAGTGCAAGCATTCGTGATTAGATGAATGGTATAGTCACTCCCCTATCTTCACCTCACAAAGACAGAAAAGGACAGAATAAACTCGCCACTAAGATAGGCTTACAAATCGTCCCTAAATCTCCCACAAGGGACCTCAAACAACAGACTCCTCCGCATGGGGGTCCACAACACTCTACAAGAACTGACTGAAGCTCCCCGCACAGCACAAATCGCAGGCAGACACACTCTAGCAGCCTTACAGATTCAACCAACGGGTCCGCCTCCGGACAACACCCACATCATTTATAAACAAATCAAAGAAAAGCTAATCGTCCACCCACTACCCAAGAACGTACATGCAACCCACAACCGGGAATGACGCGAAGCCCGCGCCAAAGCCCTTTATAAAAAACACGCGAACAATGAAGACATAGACTACGTAGTCGCGGCAGAATATCCATATGCAACCCAGCCGACGCCCTAAGCGTGTTGTCACACGACCTCAAACACAAGGCTTCGGGCTCTATAAAGGCTACCACCTCCACCCAAGCGGAAGACGCAGCCATGGCATTGGCCATAGCATCTTCCACTGCCACGCTTATAATGAGCGACTCCAAATACGCAATCAGGAATTTTTCAAAGGGACAGATCCATTCTGCTACCTACAAAATTCTCCAATCAAGCCCCCGCGACCCCAGACCAATTCAATTAGTTTGGTTGCCAGCCCACGCTGGCAACCCCGCAAGCGAGGACGCGCACACCGTTGCTCGAGCGCACGTCAACAGAGCAGGCCAAAAAGTCGAGGGGGATTGCGCGGGGGGAAAGACTAATCACATATAATGAACTCACGCTACACTATTGAGAGGAAAGGCTCGTATATTCGCCACCACACCCCACCCTAACGAAGGAACGACCGACTATATGGAGGCAACTCCAGTACAGAACGTTTCCTTCACCGGCCTGTCTGGCACTAATACACCCGGGTCAATACAATCCCGAATGCTCTCTTTGTGGGGATCCGAGAGCAAACTTCGAACAAATACTCCTCATATGCCACGAACTCCAACCCCAATCTCGCTGGAACCTCCCAGACCTAGCAGGTTGGGAGATCGCGCTCTCTACCTCAGAGCCGGCCTCACAGAAGAGGCTGGTGAAATGGGCGGTGAAGGTCGCCAGAAGTCATGGAGTGATAGCCGCCAACTGGGATTAAGAACCAAGCCAACCAAACCTCCCCTAACGCCTTCCCTCACTTGGTTAATCAATAGTTTTCCCTAGCTACCTTATGTTTAGAGTGCGTGCGTGTGTGTATGTGCCGTAGATAACTATCAGTGGATGCTCATTTGGTGAGAAGAATGTCTCTGTTTTATTACACTGTAGTTGTGTGTAATAGCCATTTGGCCATAATGCGTAATAGCCATTTGGCCAATAGCCATTGCGTGTAATAGCCACTACACATACTTATTCCCAGGGTGATGTCTATGCAAGACCTGCTATTGCTGCTCCTCGAGTGCAAAAACAGAGGAGATCAAAGCACTGTGCCCCCCGATTTGATGAACCGGGTGTCCCGAACATGTACACATTGTCAATGTCAAACGTTCGGTCGATTTAAGAGCGAAACAGTGTGAGAGAAACTGTCTCACGTCTGTCGGCGTTGTGCCAGGCGTTATGCGTGCGTAGCTATGGAGCCGGCCGCATCCTCAGTACTGATTAACTTCGACATGAGTAGAGAGTTTGTCATGAAATGCTTTGAGCTCCCATTTTAAGCGGGCTTACGCGAGCATCCTGCCGACCTGATACCGATCCTTTCCGAAACTTTCCAAAATTATTTCCCACTGGTACCCAACACACACAAAAAAACTTTCCCGCACGACAAGAACCTAGCAGGATTCCAACCAGCGCCGATGCAAACAGAGCACCTTCTTTTCGCTGCGCCTCAGACCACTCAGCCTGCGCAGCAATCTTTTTTGAAGCGAAAAGCTTCACTACGCTAGGTAAGAAATCTTCGGGTAGGTCGCAAAATGACCTTGAAAGATCTTGAGCTCAATCAAGGATTGCCGTGTAAGACCACATGTGGTGCATTTACGGTGTCGAACCCTTGACCTCTGAACTCCACCCACGACCCACGATCGTTGGTATAGGGTGACCTTTGGGTTGACCGTTGACCTTAAGAACATCCGGCGGAGTCATGTAAAGCCACGGGATGAAATCCAGTGGGGTGTGGTAATACCATGTGTGATACACGTTATAGCCACGTGGTCGTGTGAATATATATAGAATGGTTATCGCAAGCGTGTAGCGGAGCTGCCATGGACGTGCCTCAGAAGTTTAGCATATGAGTTTGGTTTTCGCTGAATTCTAGGGTTAGCCAAGTTAAGCTTTTTTTACATTTCGCAAGACGGTGTGGTTCTGGCTAACAGAAGGTTGCCTGCGCCGCTCTCTCTTGGGCAATGTTTGTAAGTGCTATAGCACTTGCGATAGCCAAAATCGTCGTATTCGTCATCCTTTATCCGCTCGTTCGGCGATTCTAAATGCTAGGCGGCAGTAGTTCTGCAGTCATCGCCGTGTAGTGGAGCAGGATGAGTCGAGAGACAGAAACGGTTGCCCATGTCGCAACGGCTCATTTACGTAGCGACAGACCCAGGAGAAAGGGCGGCCCATTCTGCCCAACACGTCGCTGAGGCAGAGAAGCAGCGGTGGAGCGCTACGGCGCGTCAAGCAGCGAAAGCAACTAGGTTTCCACGAGCACGCCGCTCAGCACGAAGAGAAGCGGTTCAATTCGTTGACATGAAAAGTACGAAAGTAAGCGACCGACTACGATCGCTCGCTGTGCCGATGGAACACAAGCGTCTGACGGCGGCGACTTGTGAAGTCGCACGAAAGCAGCCGCAGAGACGAGGCGCTCTGCACAACTCACAGAACAGAACCGGCGAAGCTGGCGGTGCTTCGAACAGCCTAAGAACCTTCATTTCAAAATAAAGGCGCCAGCACGCACACACACACACACACACACACACACACACGCACGCACGCACACACACGCACAGAGCACAACTCATAACTGATTTTCCCAACGGGTTTCACAAATGTTCCGTTCTCTTCCCTCGTGTCTGTGCGCGTGGTTTTTGGTGCCTTTAAATTACTATAACAAATTACCAATTAAGCCAGCCGGAAAAGGAGTTATCTTAAGCTAGGAACCTTGCCGATACCCAAGGGTGGCAACCTACGAGCTGTCCTAGAAACCGCCACACCTCTTATGCGGTCCATTTCATGTACACGCCTACTAACGGAGACGAGGCAAACTGCCAATTTTGAAGCGAAAAGTTTCACTCTGCCAGGTTTTTGAGCCGTCAGCGGAGCTGCAAGTTTGTCCTTGAATGTAGGTGGAGGTCAGACCATGAGCATAACTAACGGTAGTTAGATTCAGCACATGAAGTCAGCTACAGCAGCGGCACCAGCGGCTCTTACAGCGGCTGACATTTGACCTTGACCTTTGGCTTTGATCTTGACTTTTGACCTGTGACATTGACCGTGGTCAAGCGGAAAAGTGTCTGCCGGCATCGCATAATATTGAAAAAATTGGTTTCTGAGGAAAGGAAATCGCGCAGTCTGTCTCTCATCTCGACGGACAGCTGAACCGCGCCGTAAGGAAAGAGATAAAGGAGGGAATAAAAAAAATGAAATAAAAAAGTTGTTAACAAGATGATGGTTCGGGCAAGTGTGTATGCGTTATCATCCATAGCGCAGCAACAAAACAGGGGACAAACACAAGCGCTAATTTTTACGATTGTGTCTGTCCCCTGTTTTGTTTCTGCGCTATGGATCATAAAAAAGAGGTGCCGTAGTGAAGGACTGCGGAATAATTCTCACCACCAGGGCATCTTTAACGTGCACCGAAATCGCACAGCACACGGGTGCCTTAGCATTCGCCTCCATCAAAACGCGGCCGCCGCAGTCGGGTTCGAACCCGGGTACTCCGGATCAGTAGCCATGCGCCCAAACCACAGAGGCACCGCAGCGCGTAAGGGAAGGAAAATGAAATTAAAATTCGTTTTAAGGAAAGAAAGTTACACGTCTCGCATATCTCTCTGGACATCCGAACCGCGCCGTAAGCGAAGGAAAATGAAAGTCGGTTTGCAGCAAAGGGAAAGCGTCTGTCTCAAATTGCGCCATTTCTGTTCCCTGAAAAACTAATTTATTTTACAATTTGGCTTTCTCAAAAAAATTGCTGGCGGTTTAGCTCTGATTAACCCTGGCCGAAATCGACGATGAGAGAGAGAGAAAGAGAAAGCACTTTATTTGCACCCGTCAGAGAGTATGGGTGATGGGTGAGACGCAGCTCCCCTTTCACCGTCTGCCTCCCCCCTAGACGGCAGCCGGAATCAGTTGACTTCCGGCGGCGGCCTGGGCATGACCGATGACTTGTCGCTGTACTTGTTCTTCCTGGCTATGGAGGGAGGCTTCCCATGACTCTCTGTTTCCATGTCGACCATTTAGCGCTGGGCAAGCCCACAGGGTGTGATTTAGGGTGGCTATGTCTTCACAGTTTTTGCAAATTGGAGAGTGCACCTCAGGATGCCATTTGTGTAGGACATACGGGTTTGCAAAAATGCCCGTCTGCAGTTTTCGCCAGATTACTTCTTCCTTCTTTGTGAGAGATGTATGGGGGGGAGGTAGGGTTCTCCTCCCCATTCTGTAGTGTTCTAGAATTTCACTGTAAGTGATTAAGCGTCGCTTTTTGGACAGGGAGTATTCTGCCTGCGCTGGGGCCCGGTGTGTGAGTGCTCGGGCGACCTCGTTGGCGATCTCGTTCCCTGTGAGTCCACTATGGGCGGGTGCCCATATTATGCTAACAAGGTCGTTAGGTACGTTCTCCTTGCCTGCTTGCAGAATTTTGCCGGCCTCTTTGAACACTTGACCGTTGTCATAGGCTTTGATTGCAGTTTTAGAATCGGTGATGATAATTCTAGTTGATGGGATTGTGATTGCCAGGGCAATCGCCGCCATCTCTGCCTCCTTCGGTGAAGAGTGCCTTACGCTACAGCCTGAGATTAGCTCGCCTTTGTCGCTCACTACTACTGCAGCGTAGTTGCCTTCTGGCTACTCTGCCGCATCGGTGTACACAACCCCTTGTTTTTGGAGGAGGGAGCTTTGGAGTCTTTGGACTCTGCTTCGCCTGCGTTCCTCGTTGTGTATAGGGTGCATGTTTCTTGGGATGGGGGGTATTCTTAATTTGTTGGCAATCTCTTTGGGGATGGTGGTTATCCCCTCTCGTGATTTTGGGTTTTGGTAGCCCAGTTTCCTAAGGATGGATCTGCCCGTTTTGCTGCCAGTTAGTCTGACATATTGTGCCGTGAGTTTAGCCTCTCACATTTCCTCTAGTGTGTTCGACCCTCCTAGGTGGAGGATCGTCTCGGTTGATGTGCACGCTGGTAAACCTAGGGCAGTTTTTACCCCTTTCCTGATGAGAATGTCTACCTTGTCTCTCTCTGCTTTAGTTGTCTTTAGGTACGGGATAGCGTAGGTGATTCGGCTAATAATGAAAGAATGAACAAGCCTAAGTAGGTTCGCCTCCATCATCCCCGCGTTTTTGTTTGCTATCTTCATGAGAAGCCTGCATGTTTGGTGTGTCGTGGCTTCAAGTCGGTTTATTGTTTCGGTGTTTCTCCCATTTTGTTGTATCCACATACCCAGTATCCTGATCTTGTCCACCCTTGGGACCGGGGTGTTGTTGACCAGGAACTGGATATTAACCTGCTCCTGGCTCATGATTAGCATCTCCGACTTTTCCGGTGAGCATTTTAGCCCTATGGGTCTCAGATAGCTTTCCGTTTCCCATATTGCCCTTTGTAGGGTGTCTTCTATTTGCCCATCGCTCCCCCCTCTGTCAACACAAAGGGTGAGGTCATCAGCGTAGAGAGTGTGGCAGAGGCCCTCTAGCTTTCTGAGTCGTTCTGGCAGCCGGATCATTGCAATGTTAAAAAGAATAGGAGAGAGCACCGATCCCTGCGGTGTTCCCTTGTTGCCTAGCGTAATGTTTTTTCTTATTGTGCCCCCGATTTCTATGTTTACCGTTCGGTCCGTGAGGAAGCTTTTGATATAGTTGTATAGCTTGAGTCCTACATTTAGGTGATTCAGGTGCGACAGGATCGCCTGGTGATTGACGTTGTCAAACGCTTTGCTAACGTCAAGCCCCACTATGACTCTCGAGTCGCTAGTCTTCCTTTCCAATACTTGTTCTTTGATTTGTAGCATGACATCGTTTGTGGACAGTTGTTGTCTGAATCCGACCATGCTGTCTGGGTAGAGTTCCTTACCTTCCAAGTATCCGTTGAGCCTATTCTGTATGCCGTGCTCCATGAGCTTGCCTACACAGGAGGTTAACGATATTGGCCTAAGGTTCTCAAGTTTGATTCCTTTTCCAGGTTTGGGAATGAGGACTAGATTTGCTGTTTTCCACTCCCCGAGTATCTCCCCCTGTTCCCAACACTTTTGAATGAATGCTGTTAGTTGCTGGAAGGAGTCGTCATCGAGATTTCTAAGTACCTTATTGCTGATCCCATCTGGGCCAGCCGCAGTTTTTCCGCGGAGCTTGTTTAAGGCCGCTTGGACCTCTCTTATGAAGATTGGTTGGTCTAGCTCCTCGTTGTTTTCGCCGCTATAGTCGGGCAATGTTCCGGTGCTTGTTTCCCCTATGTACCTCTCTTTTATCTGGTTGATCATCTCCTCCTCCGATCCCTGGAAATTGTGGGTTAGTCTGCATTTTTCTCCTGGTCTCAGCTTTGGTGCTGCCTGGGTCCAGGAGGTGTCGCAATAGTTTCCAGGTGGTGACGGAGCTTAATTGGCCGTCTAGTCTATCGCAGATGTCGTTCCAGTGTTGTCTGTTTAGTGTTTGGGCATGGCTCTCAATTTCCTTGTTGAGAGCAGCTATTCTCCTTCTCAGGTTACGGTTGCCCCTTTTTTGGGCGAGCTCGGTTTCTGCCTCTTTTTTCTTTTGCCACAGTTGTCTCATGTGGCTCTCAACCCAGTTTTGTTCCTCATCTAATTCCACTTCTTCCTCAGCTGCTTTCACGCCTGCTTGATGACATTGGCCCATTCAGCTATGTCGGTGATCTCCCCGCAACCCCCTTCGTTGGCGCGGAAGGACTGCCAATTGATGGATTTGAGGGGATTTCCTTTCCCGTTTGATCTTGACCCCGTTTTGGATAACGATCTCTATGATTCTGTGATCACTCCTAGGTTCTCTCTCCTGTTGTGCCATGTAGCCTCAACGTCCACTCCTATCATGGCCAGGACGGGGGAGGTGTCGTATGAAACGCTGTTCCCCTGCCTCGTCGATGCGAGCGGATCGTTAAGGAGGGTTAAATTGCACTGCGTCATGGCGTCCCATACTTCCCTCCCTTTTATCTGGGAGTGGTTGTATCCCCATGCTTGGTGTGGCGCATTAAAATCTCCTACTATTACGAGACGCTGCTGACCTTGTGCCAGTGCTTGCGCTTTGGCAAAGACCTCCCTGAAGCCGCAGCCTTTCCTAAATTTATGAGAGCTGTAGACGTTCAAGACTAGCAGGCTGCGTTCTTTCCGCCTCTGCGGTATAATCTCCGTTAACACATAGTCAATCTGCGTGCATCCTACCTCATGCTGCATGACAGTGATATTTCTCTTCACCAGGGTAGCAGTCTGCGTGTTTGGCGACTGGCCTGGGTACGTTTTGTATCCGCTCAGTTTAGCGTTTTTCCCATATTCTTGCAGCGCGATGATGTCAGGACCATCGCGTCCCGCAAGGTAGGCTTGGAGAACGTTTCTTTTTTTGTAAAGCCCCTACAGTTCCATTGCCTTATTGTGTTTGCCCTAGTGTTGAGTCTGGCCATGATTCAACCGCAGAAGGATTTGTTTTTGCTGTTCTGCCAGTTGGTCAATTCTAGTTCCCATTGGAATGACTAGTTGGCTGAGCTGGACGGAAAGTTGGTCTATCCTCTCCGCGTTACGCTGGGTAGCTATGGCCGCCTGTTGTACTACCTCTTTTAGTTGCTGCATGTCTACCTCAAGTTTGTCTGCCCTGCCGTCGGTCTTCGTAAGGCCCGAATCGGTCTTTTTAACTCGTTTTTTCTTTGGCGGTGCAGGTACCTCTAGCTCGGATTCGGACGACTTATCTTCCATGGCCTCCTGATGCGCTTCCGGTTGTCTGAGTTGAGCTTTGAGCTCAGTGTTCTCCCTTTGCAACTCGATAATGTGATTACGGAGCTCCTGAATCTGAGCCTGTTTGCTCCTGGTAAAGTTTCCATTGCTCCGGTTGCTGTTTCATCATTTCGTGTTGTTTCATTTGCACTTTGAGCTCCCTCACTATGTCTGAGTCATGGGAATTCCCCGCTTCCCAGCCTACGTTTTTGGTGGGTGGTGCCCCTTGCTTCTTGGGCGGGGTTGGGGTGGCCTGCTGGGATAGCCTCGGAAAGGATGTAGACCGGCGTCGCTCCTTGCTCGTGGCCCGCGTCTTGCTCGCGTCCCGCCTGCTGCGATGCTCTGGTAGTTTCTTCTCCTCCTCCTCCTGCTGCTGGAGCTTCTCCCATTGTCGTTTCTTAACGATGTATGGGGTTCTGAAGATCTCCTTGCAGGTTCTGTCGCCGGTGGGGTGCGGCTGGCCACACAGCTTACAGGTGGGGTTGCAGTCGTGTCCTTCGGTTGGGTTGGGGATGCCGCAGCCTCTGCACTTTTCCTCGTTGCTCTCGCATACGTCGGAGCGGTGCACCAGGTCTCCGCACTTATAACATACGTCGTACTTTTTTCTTGTACAAATAGCAGTTCAAGATGGCACCTAGACACTTGATTTTCCTCGGTACCTCCTTGGTGGTGAATGTGAGCATGATGGTCTTGCTCTGTCCTTGTCGTCTGATCTCCAGCACCTTAGGGTTCTCCTCGTGTTCTGCTATCCCCTGCTTGATCTTTTGCAGTGAGGTCGTGAGTCCTATTCCGTGGATGACTCCTCTCGAGAAGTCGTCGGGTACTGCCAGGTGGACGGTCACCTCGTGCATTTTCCCTTTAATGGCCAGATGTGTGGGGCGTAGGAGCTTGTCTCTTGCCTCCGTGCTGGGCGTGAAGAAGACCAAAATGCCTGGCTTCTCGTTCTTGACGAGCTGGCACGCTTTGTTCCATTCAATCTTCGCACTTACATGTATGGCTTCGGTCAGGGTTGGTCCATCGTACTGTTTGACTACCAAGCCTCCCTTGGGGCGGAAAATGATTCACCAGCCATTCTCGGGAAGCTTGACTTGGTTCGAGGCGATCGATTTCTCCGCTTGCTGTTTGACGTTGCGTTTCGCTGATGGTGGTGGGGTGTCTATCAATTTCATTTCTTCTGAGACGAGCTTGGTTTTCCGTGCCCATTTCTCCTCGCGGTTGCATTTGTTGAGTACAGTGATCCAATCTGGGGCGTCGAGCTCGCCCTTTTCGGCGCTGCGAGCTTCCACGGCGATATTCATAACTCCTGTTCACTGCCGCACAGCTGACGCGGCGGCACCGGGGGCCTCGGTAAGCCTTAGCCCTCGTTAGGCCTAGTGGTCGGCGTTCGGGTTAGCGCGTGGGCACACGTCTGGCAGACGTTTGGTTCTAAAATGGCGAAAAATCCACTTACGGAAAAAACGCCGGTGTCCGCAGAGTCCTCTCAACTTCCTATTGGCGATTTTAACAAGCTCTGGTCGATCCGACAACATTTGCCGCTAGAAATCACTGCAGGAAGACAGAGCCGACGTGACATACGTCCGCTCGCCACGGCCCCCTAGTCGGTTTGTAGCAAACTGAAAGCGTATGTCTCATATTGCGCCATTTCCGTTCCCCGAAAAACCAATTTAGTTTACAATTTGGCTTTCTCAAATAAATTGCTGGCGGTTTAGCTCTGGTTTACCCTGGCCGAAATCGACGAGGAGGATAAACTTCATTTTCATCGAAAAAAGTAGAAGATGGTGTGGGGTTATAGGTCCCTAAGTGGCCATGAGCCCGTGGCGTTCGACGACTTCTAGGGCTCTTATCGCAAGCCGGATCTGTGTGTCTGAGTCGGAACAGAGCAGTGCGGCCTCCCACTGGTCTGGATTCGAGAGGTGCAAACCTCGCGGAGGGGTGTCCTGATGGAAAGTCCAGAGTATGTGGAATCGAGTGGCATGTTGGCCACATACTTGACAGGACGGAGAGTAGATCCCAGGGAATATGCGTATATGCATATATCGGTTATATGCATATATCGCGGGGTTCGGGAAGGTGTTCGTTTGGAGTTGCCTCCACGCAAATTTTTGGGGTTTGGTTAGAAAAATATGTGCGGGTGGATATTGAAGTCTACCTGAGCGCTAGCGCGCTTACGTCATGAAATGTAACCATACGATCTCTCGCCGTCCTCAGGACGTGCGACACCACATTCCGGTCGACGAATCATCGGCCATGATGGTGGGCCACCTCATTCCGTGGATGAGATGAGTGCGCAGGGACCCAGATCAATTCTATCGGATGGAGTTGGTCCTTGGTGGAGTGGAAGAGAGATATGGTGACGGGGGAGACCCGGCGTTTTGCGAAATTACGAATCGCGAGATTAGAGTCGTTGAAGATCGTTTTTCCAGAGGTGGAGACCCTCGCCAAGGCTATGGCCGCCTCCTCGGCCTCTCCAGTCGATCTGACGGGAATGGAGCACGCAACCAAAGGCCGCCCACAGAAGTTTACAAGGGCGAGTGAAAAAGCATCGCGATCGGAGTATTCGGTGGCGTCGACGTAGACCGTTGTCTGATCTCTTAAACACGTTTTACACTTTTTATGCAGCGACTTAGCCCGGTCCTTGCGGCGAGCGCCATGATACTCTAGGTGCATGTTTTTCAGGAGAAGGGTAACGATTAGGTTGCTGTGCATATGGGACGGAAGCTGGGTCTTGTGGGCGATGGTCGTTTCGAAGCATATTAGAAGCTTGTCGAATATGTGATGTCGCGTGAAGATGTGGGTGATACGCTAGTACTGAGAGGTGAGATGAGCTTCCGAGAGCTACGTCTCAGTGATGTAGACCCCAATGCCAGTAGTTTATAAGTGGAAGTCCGGTGGGGGAGATGGAGAGCCGCCTTGTATGCCTGTCGAATAAGGCAGTCAACGCGGTCCCGTTCCTGCCACCTAAGCTAGAGGTAAGGGAGAGTATATGTGAGACAACTGATAACAAACGCCCAAATAAGACGTCGGAGTTCAGTCTCTCGCACGTCTCTATGTTTATTAGCAATGCGACGAATTAGACGGATGGTCTGCGAGACAGAGACTGTGAGTTTTACCAGAGCTTCGGTGTTTTTCCGATTGCTCTGTATGAGAAGCCCAAATACCCTAAGGGTGGATACTTCGCATATGGGTTGGCCGCTAGCAGTAAAGCAGATGGGAGGTTGGCCGTGGAGGCCGGGTTGACCTCGAATCTGAGGTGAGCACGAGAGGTCGGCTCCGGTTACGTGGCGCTCAATGACATCCACCGCTTGTTGAAGTCTGGATTCAACCTCAGCTTCGATGCCTGTTGAAACCCAGAGGGTGATGTCGTCTGCATATAAGGTATAGGATAGCCGGGGGACAGCGTTTAATTTTGAAGGTAGCGTGAGAGAGGCGACATTGAAAAGAAAGGGGGAGAGAACGGATCCTTGGGAGGTGCCATTGCTACCGAAGGTTATAGGGCCTGAGAGGAGAGAGCCAAAGATAAGTTCTGATGTACAACTAGAGAGGAATGTGCGTATATTCTTGTAGGTTAGGTGACCAAGATTTAATAGGGAGAGGTTAGCGAGAATAGCTCCGTGGGAGGCGCTGTCAAATGCTTTAGTTAAATCAAGCCCTAGAATAAGCCTTTGTTCCCGCTCTGGTAGATGGGCACAGTATCTCTCGAAAGAGAGGGCTGGAGTATAATGTCTTCCGTAGAGATATTTGAGCGGAAGCCAATCATGGTGCGAGATAGGAGATCATGATCTTCCGCATAATGGTTAAGACGGTTTAGAATGACGTGATCCATCAGTTTCCCGGCACAGAAAATGAGGGAGATGGGGCGGAGGTGTTCGAGAGCTAGTCGTTTGCCTGGCTTCAGTATGAAAGTCAAGCGTGCATGTTTCTATGCTGCAGGGATTTCACCCTCTCTCCAGCAATCATTCATGAAGGCAGTGAGAGCCTCAATGGAGGGTCATCTAAATTACAGATAGTTTGTTTTTCTTGTGGGAGTAACAGAGCAGCGCGAGACAAAGACGAAAATCTGGTTGTTATTCAGCGTCGTGTCCTGCCTGTCCCTTCTTTGTCTCGTGCTGGGCTGTTCCTGCCACAAGGTCATGCACCAACCAGTCCAACTTTTCACCTTGCAAAAGTTTTGTTGGAAATGCCGTCCCGTCCCGGTGCAGAGTTTGGGTGGAGCTGAGTGAGAGCGAATCTTACCTCAGCCTCCGAAATCTCCGCATCGAGGGCACGGTTGGCCCAACCCTTGTAGGCGGGGGGGGGGGGGGTCCGGGGAAGTAGTATTGAGACACCGGACACGAATTTCATCAAGATCCTGGTCTGAGCCCGGGCGTTGATGGACTATGAGGAAAATGCTGTGTCGTTGGGATGTTTTGAAACCGTCCGGGTCTAAAAGGTGTCGGAGAAGGTGCCAGGTGCGGGGTAGCCCGGGCTGCCCAAGCATGTTTTCACAATCTTGACCCCATTGCTGGGTAGCCAATGAGAGAGCGTGCGCCTTAATCTGTTTGTGTGTCAGAGCTTTCCGACGCCGAAGCGTTCTATTGCGGTGTTGTGTTTTCCAGCGGTTTTGCATGCTTTCCCTGGCGTCCCATAGGTGGAGGAGAAGGCTGTCTGTACTGGATTGATAAGCCGTGGCAGAAGATTACTTAGTAGTAGCAGAGACGTCTGCTGGAGATCGGAGATCCACTTGTCAAGGTTATTATTTCGGGTAGGGGCGTTCTGAGCATGTAGGGAGAGAAACTTGTCTCAATCCGTGATTAGTGTCGGACAACCTTTCCGACTATACGGTTACGTGCTGAGGGTGGTCGCGAGGATACGGTGGTCAGCGCCAATGGTATCCCCAGTGTTGAGCCACCGATCTATATGCTCGTTTTTGCAGAATGTTAGATCAGGTTAAGTGTCAACAGACCCGCTGTTTCCCACGCGGGTGAGAATGTGAGGGTCAGCAATAAGGGTGAAGCCCTGTACGTGTGCCCGTAACCACAGATTGTTAAACTTTCGGTTGGCGGCGCGGTAACCCCAAGAGGGGGGGGGGGGGGGGGGTGATGGCATTGAAATCTCCTACAATGAGGAGACCTGAATGGTGCGCGAGCTTGTTGACACGGGAAAAAAGGGGGCTGAAGTCGTGTCTTCTGTTTTCTTAGGAGCAATAAACTTTAATTATGAAGAGGCTTTGGTTGCCCCTTTTACGAGGGAGGAGTTCGAGTAAGACGGTGTCTACGGCAACGTCGTCTAAGGAGCGCTGGACGGCCGACAGGTTGTGTTGGATTAAAATACCGATGTCGGCAGCGGTTACATCTAAGGGGGAGGATGGTTTATAACCAGGTAGTTTCACTTGGCCACGAATTTCCTGGAGGGTGATATCAGGCGGGATCTCCGAATTTTGGGCGTACTCCTGCAGGTTTCCTCGCTTGCGGCGAAAACCACCTTAGTTACATTGCCACACGTTAAGTAGGTGCTGGCGCGCCATGGTGAAGTTTGGTTGAAGCTAAGATGCATTTGGGGGCTGGAGCGGGAGGCGAGCGATCGTACGGTCTAACTCGGGTCGTGGGGAGGGCGGCCGGTGCGCCTACCCTAGCTTCAAGGCCTGTGACGCGTGTTTGGAATCGTTGCGTGAGGGTGCTAAGATGTTGTTGTATTTGTCCGGAGAATTCAGCAAATTTTGCTTCCAGCTTAGCATCAATTTGAGCCTCCAATTTGTCTTCTAGGTGAGCCTCAAATTCCTTGAGGTCGGCAAAATTAACGAATCCTCCTGAGCGGCAGGTAGGTTTCCGCTTAGAGGCATGACTGGAGGTTTATCTTTGCGTTGCGGGGGAGTAGAGGTGGGCGCCTGAGACGAGGCGGTGGGAACAGGTTGAAGTGGTAGAGTAGGATTTGTTTGAGATGGTGGATCAAGTGCAAAGGGTGGACGCTTTAAAGAAGCGTTTTCTTTTTGGTGTCTATGGTTGCTAGCTTTAAGGGCCGTTATCTGGTCGCGCAGAGCTTGCAGCTCTGAATCGCGAGACAGATTGCTGAGAGTGAGAAGCCGCTGCGGCACAGCTCACCCAAATTTTCGTGGAGGACGCTCCGCGAGGAGACAACCTGGAGTACTGGGGTGGGAAGGACCGAGTGCGAATTCGGCTGGAGCGCCGGTAAGAGGAGGAGGAGCGGTCCGAGTCTCTTATGGCCGAGGTGTTCTGCCCATGGCGACGGGTCCGGGATCGGGAACGATGGAAGGTGGAAGCATTGTCTGAGTTCGTAGCGTGTAGCTGGCGTTGCATTAGGACAGAAGGCACTTTGTAGCGGCGTTTACACTTAGATGGACCAGTCTGGCGAGGACCAGAACAAACTTCACAAGTGGGGCTGCATTCATGGGCCTCGTCAGGGTCGCCAGCTCCGCAGTGAGGACGCTTGGAGAGCTCAGGAGACGGGAAACATCCTCGCGGTGTCCCGTTTTGCGACAGTTAAGGCAGGCTTCCACCTTCTTCTTGAAGATGTAGCAGCGCACAGCACTGCCGGCGTAGGAGACTTGGCAGGGTTACCTTGGTCCCTGCGAAAGTGATGACAATAGATTGGGGCTTGACTAAACAATGGGCGTAGAGAATGCAGTGTTCTGGATTCATGGGTATCAAGTACTCCATGATTTCCTCTTGGGCCTCATCCACGTATTCGTGGTGAATGATACATCAGGCGTATGCGCTTGGTGGGGCCAAATAGGTGGCAACTGGATAGCTTGTCGGACCCAGGATGATTGCCTGGAGTTTTGTATAAGTTATAGCGCGGTTCCGGTTCGGGGTGCTAAGGGTGAGGGTGTTGTGAACAAAATTAACCCGGAGCCGGTCCTGTGCGGCGTCGGAGTAGGTCAAATCACGGCTTCAGGTGATTTCTCTGCGAAGAGTGTTTTCGCCCCCGGCATGCAGTTTGAGGCCCCCGGGAGGGTGAATGATGACTTTAAAATCATCAACAGGGAGACGTAGCAGTAACGGAGCGCGGCGCGGCAGCTTACGTGACGAAGAGTGAGATGGCTGTTGGGACGCGGTATGCTGTGCGGACGGCGAAGGCAACGACGTAAGCGGTTGCTTGTCGAAGATGATAAAACGGATGAGTCGCGTTCGTAGCAGTGGGCTACGTAGGTCGAGTCCGTTTGTATATACTCTTCAGGGGCTGGATCGTCCCCCTCTACGGTGACGAAGTCCATGCTTGACGAAGCACTGGGCCGGGCTGCGAAGCGGAGCCTATCTTCAGCGTAGGTAGGCTTAGCGAGGCTGGCGCTGGGCTCGGTGGAAACAAGTGTGCATGTAGGCCACAAAAACGGAGTGCCGGTTTCGAAAATGGGCTGGGCAGTTCCCGCGCACCTTCATGAACTTCGATAGACACAATAAAATTCAGCGGAAGTTGAAAAGTTGGTCAAAATAGGAAAAATGACTGGAGCCCATACGCACCGGTGTCTGCACGCCAGAATCAGAAACTATAAACCTCGGTCGAAAGCGAAAAGCTGCATCTCCCTGCCTATGTTTATGGTCGAGCAACTCGTGGTTTCCACAGATATTCATACTTACACACAGTATTAGGCATTTTTTTATTTGTTAAACATCTTCCTTTCTTCGAAACAACATTAAAGGCGCTCACACAAGAGAGTATATATTTCTTATAGCTTCAGTGATATTTAGAACTGTATATTGCTCGTTGTATTCGGAGATATGGAACCAAATCCGGTTCCAAACGATGCGCAAAACGTGCAGATAATTTCAGGAAGCCAAACTGAAAAAGAAATTGGGTTTTTGGGGAAAGGAAATGGCGCATTGTGAGATAGGCGTAATTTACTGTTCTTAAAACCAACTTTCATTTAGCTTTCCTCCCCTTACCCGCCGCATTGGCTCAGTGCTTAGAGCGTTCTGCTACTGATGCGGAGCACCCGGGTTCAAATTCGAGCGCGGCGGCTGCGTTTGGATGGAGGCGAAACGCTAAAGGCACCCGTGTGCTGTGCGATCTCAGTGCAAGTTTAAGATCCCCAGATGGTCGAAATTATTTTCCCGCCGCAGCGGCTCAGTGATGCGGGCGCTCGGCTACCGATCAGCAGTACCTGGGTTCGAACCCGACCGCGGCGGCCGCGGTTCGGTGGAAGCAAAACGCTAAAGCGCCCGTGTGCTGTGCGATGTCAGTGCAAGTTAAAGATCCCCAGGTGCCAAAAATTATTCCGGAGCCCTCCACTACGGCAGCTCTTTCTTCTTTTCTTCTCTTATTGCCTCCTTTATTCCTTCCCATACCGCGCAGTTCAGGTGTCCGCCGATATGCGAGACAGATAATGTGCCATCCCGTTTCCCCCAAGACCAATTTTTTAAGAGCGTTAGCTCTTCCTCATCACGTTTCGATAGTTCGTGGGGCCTGCTACCACTCTTGTTCACAGCGCCATCTGTGCCAGCAACTACTCATCACGTTTCGAGATTTCGTGAGGTCTCCTACCACTCTGAGACCAAAGCGCCATCTGTAGCTGCAACTAGAAAACAGCGCACCTCGCATTGAGATTTGTAGCGCTCTCTACAATGGCATTGTAGAAGCAGCCACCTGCCGCGTGCCAATGATAACGTCACGGTCGAATATGGTGGATAGAGGTGGAACTGTGTGAGCATGAGGTCAGGGGACGAAATGGCAGCGTAGTTTCAGTTTCTCGAGTACAAGATTGTGGCCAATAAAATTCGTTGTGCCCTCACATCCCTCCCTCCACCAAACATTATCCTAAACCGGGTAGGCAAACTGTGCCGTTAGGGGACCGCTACACAAGCATATACATTCGTTCCTTTATATATGCTCCGACACCAACGGGCACCCATTCGGGGACAGATATATTGGGAGCGAGCTCCACCACTGGGGCGACTGGCTCTAGCGTCGACTTTACGTAGTAAGTGGGATTGCCGGACTCCTCTTACTGTTGTGGAAGCAGGCGCTAGACTGGGAGAAGCGTCTTGCAAGCTGAAAATTGCGTTATTATCTGTATTTTTGTGCTAATGGGTGCCAACACTGCACATTCTGATGGTGAGCGTCGCTGGGTGTGCTACGGTTCATTTCAGAGTTTGCCATGGTCGCTTACTGCTCGGTGCCTCAATGCCCGATGTACGCGTGAGAGCTCGACGTAAGCTTCCATTTCTACCCGAAAGGCAGGAAGATGCGCGAAGCTTGGATGATCAAACTGCGAATGGGAAAAGGCGCAAGTGCTCATTCTCGTGTGTGCTGGCAGGAAACATTTCGGCGAGAAAGACTTCGTGTATGGCGCTGGCGCTAAACTGTTCGGTGAGTAGTGGGCGACTGAGCCGTGTGCGTTACCGCCCTCGCGCGTATCACTTGTGAAGCTAACGAAGGCGTATTGCTGGCAGGATGGAAAAGGCGCTGTCTTCTACGCGAAGCAGTACCGACCCAGAACCTGTCTGTTCGATCTTCGCACCGCCAGCCGTCAAGTCGGCGTCGTCGAAAGAGGGTAAAGAGCCGATGTAGGCAGTATGCATGGGGCCGTGAGCGCGGTTATCTCAGTTTCGCGCATAGCTTGTCATCCTGGAAACATATTTAAATGTTCGGAAGTCAAAACCATCGCATTCTGTGCATGTTTAATAAGGCCGTTTTAGACTGCTGCGCCTGTTGTTATGAGTGGCAAAGCTTTTGGTACTGTGGTGTTGGTCTGGCCTGTAACTGATAAATCGACGTGTTCATTGTGCCGCGAGTCTCCTAAAAGCTTGCTTATGACATGTGAATTCCACGGTAAAGGCAATTTTCTGATTTGGCACTCCTATTCTTGCCGATGTGACTTTTTCTCATAGCCACTGTAATATCTGTGTTTGTGGCATGTTCATATCTTTGCTTTTCATTTTTGTGCCCCTTGTACGAAAATATAAAAGTGCTATTTAAAACAGATGGAATAAATATTCGCGTTTTATTCATTATGATATCACTGTACGTCAGTGCTAAGCTAAAATTTTGTTTGCACAAATGAGCGACGTAAACAGACACGAAGTATTAAATGACGAACATTAATGAAATACAAAGGCCAGCTAAACTGCTTTTCATGTGATTGGTAATCATAATTTTGTCTGAGTAGCATTACGTATCGCCTCTGTATCAACTGAGATTTGTCATTTGTTCGTCAACAATGCCATTAGGTAGGAATTAAGGCTGATATTACATTCAATGCAGTGAGCGTGAAGAATTTATACCTACTTGAATTGCAGAGGCTGTGGTTCACTGTTGTAATTGTCGGCTTCTGTGCAGCTAGAAATTTGCAGTACCATTGTAGGAGAGACATATCTGGAGCAGATTTTTATTTTCAGAAGGCAGGCCATTATGCCACATTTTCCCTAAAGAGAATTTGGTCCCATTGCCTGCACATGACCCTAGAGAAGAAGACAACGCATCTGACTTGGCAGAAATTGAACTTATTGTGCCTTACTCAGGAAGTGACGCAGATATCAGTCCCAGCCCAGGTGGAAATCAAGGTATCATTATTAGATGCATGTTTATTTTATTATTTCATTCAGGTATTGCATATGTTAATTATAGAGATATATATTATTTTCAGATATCCCTGCCGACCTTTAGTCCATAAGGGAGGAGATTGGTGTGCAAGTCAATACGCTCGATGCTGCACGACAACAACCACTGAGCACGCCAAGTATGCAGAAGGAAAAGATTTAAACATATTAGCTGGGATTCCCTGCTTTCAGCTGTTCTATAACACGTGCGATGTTTACACTGACAGCCAAATAGTCATTCAAGCAAAAAGCTTTTACTTACCAAATGAAGATGCGGTACTGTTAACTTTCGTCAAGCTAAATCACAACATGTCATTTTCACTGCTTGGTGTGCTTTTTGGCATTCATCGCACCACAGGTCAGAAATATTCAAGGCTAATGTAGTAATCCTAGCTGCAATCTTGAAGATGCAGCCTTCTGGCCGAGCAAGGAAGCTGTTGTTGATAATTTGACTGTGTACCTTAAGGACTACTCGAGTGTGAGAGCTGTGTTAGACTGCACGGAGATCCAAATTCAGAGGCCACGGGATGTGGAGTCCCAGCTGTTGGCATACAGCTGGTATAGGGGCGTGTACACAGCCAAAGGTTTAGTCTGTGAGACACCAGGAGGCCACATCAGTTACGTAAGTGAAGCTTATGGTGTTCTGGCATCTGACTCCCACATAACAAAGGAGAGCAAAATACTGGAAAGGTTTCTCCCCTCAGTTGATAGTGTCATGGTGGATAAAGGATTCTTAATAGGCAAACTCAGCCTCGAGCATTACATCACAATAGTGCGTCAACCGTTCGTACGAATGAGAAAGCAACTTGATAAACATGAAGCAGAAAAAATCAAAGCATTAACGTTGAGTGTATTAACGTTGAACGTGCCATTCAGCGCATGAAAGTGTTCAAGATTTTGGTGGGGATCTTGGGCACAGAGTTTTTTGCTTACATTGATTCCATTGTACAGGTCATTTGGGGAATTTTGAATTTATCTAAGCCCATTTTCATTTGTGACAAGTTTTTGCTTCAGTAGAACGTTACCAAAGTACATATAGCATGTGTTCAAGTCGTTCTTTCTATGGATTGTAGTTCCTATGGCTCATTTGTTAATTCGCTTCCACCAAATGGTGCAGATTTTTCTATATTGTTAGGTGAGATCAGCATTGTATTTGCTCTGCTCTTAAGAAATTCTTGTTTTGCATATTGTTACCAGTGCTCATCATCTATTTCAGTTTCGTTACTTCCTTTAAATGTGTACCTTAGATGCGTTGCTTCTCTTGACAAAAATGTTTTCTTATAATCTTTAGTATTTTCATTTTTCTCGTGGTTTTTTTTCGTCTTTGCATCAGTTCCTCCCAACGCATTCCTCATTTGGAATCTCAAGCTGTTCCTGCATATCACTAATTTATGCAGTGAACAGCATGACCCAGAGAAAAGGTGTATTGCACAAAACAAACACTTTATTTACAGCCATTAGCATAATAAAATGAATAATGGTGAATACCTACTGTGCTTAATGAGTTAAAAGGCAAGGTTGCACGTAATACTTCAGAAAATAGACAGCCCTGTCCACAACGGTAATAAAGAAAGACTCGCTGAATATTTCAGCAAGCAGCAAGCAGTTTTCGCTCTCTTGGAACACGAAGACGTCTGCACTCGATACCCTTGCCAATCCCATCTGCACCTGCACCTGACAAAAATACTTGCTAGTCTTCTTTAGACAGAAGCTTACACCGTCAGTTATTATTTCTTTGGCTTTGAATTTTTCTAAACTTATGGGGCACTTCACTTCAAGAACTGTTGAAGTGCAACAGTCGCATGTAACTAGCCCATCTGGACTGGCGCAAATGCATGGGTGTTGGTCTGAAATAAGAAGCTCGCACTGCATAATTTTCGAGTTTTTGTGCTGACTTACAGCTGAATAGGCCTCCTTGGTTGTCTCTTCTACTAGAGTACCTCTTACCATTGCAGATGTCTGCACTGAGTTCTCTTTCAGAACCTCTTTTGGAAGAGGTCGCACATCATGTAGTCCCATCCTTGTTTTAAGTGTGCGCACCCGTGTATATACAGAATATGCAATTGATGCTGCAATCATTCCTTTTCTGTATATCAGCCAATCTTGAGAATCTGCTTGGGCCTCTGTTAGCTTAGTTATCTGTTCGATTTTCGTATTTGTGTACGCTTCCTGCACGTAGCCATAAATCTCGTCTACAGAGAGCATTCCTGCTGCAATGGTCTTCTTGGCAGCTTCAAAAAGCGCTGGTGGCTTCCTAAATGCCAACATATGTATGGCCTCCTGCGTTTGTTGCACTCTCTTGACACTGCTTATTAAGTTGACGACTAAAAGAAGTCTTCATGGGCAGCAGTGGTGCTGCATCGTTGCATGAATGGTCTCCTGTCATGGTCTTTGAGCATTTACTTGGCACCGTGCGAGCCAGGTGGGGACTGCGATTTCATAAAATAAAGTTCAAATTTTAAGCTGTACCTTAAACAATAAATTCCTACGCAATTCTTGTGCTTGAGAAGGTGGTTTTTACTGAATAGCAATATATGAAAAAGCATCTACTTTTCCCTGAAACCATTGATTTATAGGCATTTAATCAGCAGGTTCAAGTGTCATGCACAAACAGTGATAATGCACCGTATAAGAGTCTGCAGACAGTAAGGAAGCTTGCTAATTTCTTGGCATTGGAACGTTTAAACTAGCAAGTTTTAACAAGGTGTTTAGTCAAGAAACAGCCTGCATCAAACTAAGCCACCTACATAATATATCCACTTACTGCCTTCACAGTGGCGGAGAGCAACACAGTTGTACGGCAATTCTTTCAGCAGCCGCTTCAGCATGTCGCCTTCATTCACCTGGATGTATTCAGTTTAGCCTGCAACTTGAAAGGTTCCATCAGCCTGCTTTCTTGAGCACACCTTACAGCATTTTCACTTAACATAAGCACTTTTTAATCCTCTTCAAGGACACGACGCCTGTACTTAGTGTAGCTCTGGTAGTGTTGCGCAGCTGCCATCAGGAAGCCTGGTGCTTCTCAACTTGATAAGCGCTCCAGATCCTCAGAGTGCACTGAAAGACGCTGTTAGTGCCCTCAAGCTTATGAACAATCTTGGCTGAAGTGCGAAAAAAGTTTGACACAAAATTAGACAACTCTTTTTTCCAGTATATACAGCAACCTTTCCTTGTATTATTTATTTATTATGGAACCCACAGCACCAGGACATCACAGTTGGGGAGGGGGTACAAGAAGGCTCCACCAATGCATTTAACAAATCGTTTCTTCCTTGTGAGATTGAATTCTGGAATAACATACCCAAAAACATTGTTGCTGAGACTAATTCTTGCAACTTTAGGCAGCTACTCATCGTACATTTTCAAGAATAATAAAACCTTCCTATACCCGTTGTCAACTACGATGCACTGTAAAACACCAAACACTTTGCTGGACGCGTTCTATTACTGTAGTGTGTATTTCTGTGTGCTTCTTCTTCCCATTTTCTTTCATTGACTATATTAATTTGTCTCTCTTTTACATTGCCATGTTTTCTCAATTTTGATTGCCTTTTCATATGTATGACCGTCGGACTCTATGTATCCCTACTTATGTAATGTCCCTACGGGACCCTTAACGGTAAATAAATGATGGTGACAAACGATGAACAGACATTCATCCGAAGCTCGAATGGCAATATGATCGCGGTCAGTGCCGATGGAACAGATAACCTGAAAGACTGCTCTGCACAGTTGAAGATTTTTCGTGTCATTCCCATCGTTCACTCGGCTATATACGAAGCTCAAAGGAGCAGTCGAACGGCGCCCTCCCGCCGCCGCTGACCGTAGTCACTCGCAGCTGTCACAGAAATCTTGCTACCGAGGTTCTGTAATCACTTACCTCTGACTGGTGGTGGCGGTGTTGCAGCTCCCGTAATCTCCATAACGGCAGCAACAACGCTGGTCTTCGAGTACAGCCGTCGCAGTGGCGAAAACTTGCCGGCGTACACTCCACAACAGCTCGCTCACTCGGGGCGTGCTTTGTTGCCGGATGGGGGGGGGGGGGGGGCAATGCCTCAAATAGACTTGACAGGCCCAGACCGAAGCAAATATTTATTAAATAACTAAATGAATAAGTAACTAGACCATTAACGCGCAACTAAACTAGACGAAAGAGCATCGCTCAGAGCAGCTCAACGCGCGCTTTCCATCCTATTACATCACAAGTTCGCCGGCGAGAGGGGGCGCTACGGTATGTCCTCGCTCATAATACCGAAGTTCGTAGGCAAATAAAACCCCATGGGTTGTGGAGTAGAAATAAAACCACAATTAAATAATAGGTAAACATTGTATACAAGCAATTAGTAATTGAAGCGTTACCGTATCGCACCGCAAGCCGAATTCTATGCCCACCTTGGCCCCCGAAACGAAGAAAATTTCGTTTCGGACGTATTTTGAGGGAGTGCAAATCGGCAATGGGGGGGGGGGGGTAGACGTGCATCGTAATTTTTCTGATAGATGGCGCCAGGGGGCGTGCGTGCACGCGTAGTCCAGCCTGGTGGCAATCCACCCCGTTTCAAAGGATATTTCATTCCGTTTCTCGAGACGAGCGGCGCGTTCTTCGCATTCTTCATCTAGTAAACCAAACAGCTAACGCTCGTTACTTCAATGTCTTCCAGACGGTGGCGGCGACACCTTTTTATTCCATAGTCCTTCACTACGGCGCCTCTTGCTTTCTTCTCTTAATCCCTGCTTTACCTCTTTACTTACGGGCGCGCTTCGGGTGTGCACCGAGGTATACGAGACAGGCGTCATTTCTTTGACCTCTAGCTATATTCAAGGTCAAACTTGCTGCCCAATGCCTCCAAAAGGAGGCGTAGTGAAGATTTTAGCTTCAATATCTGCAGGGTTTGCGCGTCATTTGGAACCGCATTTGGTTCCATATCTCTGAATACAATGAGCAATAATAAAGTTGTAAATATTGTCACGACCTGAGGAGCCGTGCAGGTAGACGTCGGAGGGAACGGAAGGCTAGGCGCTTTAATCAGACAGCCAGGGTTCAAAGCACAGAGCCAGAGCGCCTCGGGAGCCAACCAACACTTCGTCGTCGTCTTTTACTAAGCGTGGAGGCCGCGCGGCGCGTTCGGCACGTGGCTTTATTCCCCCCCGCGAAAGCAAACACCGTCTCGGTGTGGAATGGGTTATGTACAGGGAGAGAAGAAGGGAAAAAACAAACGAAAAATAGGGGTGAGGTGAATTACACATCCGGCGCTAGTTGAGAGGTGAGGTGAGTCAAGTTCACACGTGGGGTAAGGAGGTAAATGGGCGACACACAGCGTGCACACAGCGCTCAGTCACGCGAATAGTATGGTTTTAGGCGCACTACATGGACGACTTCAGGCCGTTGACGCTGACGGCCGGCGACCACAGTTCCATCGGGGACAACTTCGTAGTTGAGGCTGTTCAGGCGGCGCAGGACTTTGTACGGGCCAAAATACCGATTGATAAGCTTTTCGCACAACCCCTTGCGGCGCAAGGTGTCCACACCCATACCTTGTCACCCGGCTCGAAGTGCACGTCCCTGTGCCGGAGGTTATAGTGTCGAGCATCGACGGATTGCTGGTCCTTGATGTTCAAGCGGGCCAGCTGACGGGCTTGCTCTGCGTTTTCCACGAAGTTGCCTGCTTCAGGGGTTACCTCTTCAACGCCGTACGGGAGCATCGCATCCAACATCATGCGGACCTCCCTGCCATAGACGAGACGGAACGGGGTAAACTGGGTGGTTTCCTGCGTCGCTGTATTATATGCGAAGGTGACGTACGGCAAGATCTCATCCCACGTTTTATGTTCAACGTCAACGTACATCGAGATCATGTCCGCTAATGTTTTGTTGAGCCGTTCCGTTAGACCATTGGTTTGGGAATGGTACGCTGTTGTGGGTCGATGAGCTGTGTGGCTAAGCGTTAAGACGTCACGTAAGGGCCGGGCTTGAAACGCCTTGCCTCGGTCAGTAATGATGATCGATGGGGCGCCGTGTCTAAGCACGATTTCGTGCATTAAGAAGAGGGCAACTTCGGCGGCAGTACTTTGCGCAAGGCCCTTCGTTTCAGCGTAACGGGTCAAGTAGTCGGTGGCGACTACGATCCACTTGTGGCCGGACGACGAAAGAGGAAATGGCCCCAAAAGGTCCATGCCGACTTTGTCGAATGGTTTTTGTGGCGGCTTGATGCACTGAAGCAGCCCGGGAGGCTTGAGCGTCGGTTTCTTCCGCCGCTGACTTTGCCGGCATGTCCGGACATAACGCTTGACGCTTGACGTGAGCTGGCGCCAGTAATAGTTCTGCCGGATTCGGGACAAGGTGCGGGTAACACCAAGGTGGCCGGAAGTTGGCTCATCGTGGCAGGCCAGGAGAACTTCATTTCGTAAATCAGACGGTATGACGAGCAGGTAAGTTGTCGGACTGGAAGTAGAGTTCTTTTTATAAAGCACCCCGCTCCGGAGACAAAACGATGATATCCCACGAGCTAGGTACCGTGGTATCTCAGGGTGCCCACCTTCGAGATGTTCTATGAGCAGACGCAGCTCGGCGTCGGCACGCTGTCTGGAGACGAGCTCAGACGTGCTGACGGCTCAAAGGAAGCTTTCGTCATCGATGGTGTCTTGTGGAGGAGGTTCGACGGGAGCGCGTGAAAGGCTATCAGCGTCGGTGTGGTTCCGGCCGGACTTATAGGTGACAGTGAAATCGAATTCCTGCAGGCGTAATGCCCAACGGGCGAGGCGGCCGCAAGGGTCCTTTAAATTTTTTAGCCAGCACAGCGAATGGTGGTCGGTGACGACACAAAACGGTCTGCCATACAGATATGGGCGGAACTTAGCTACTGCCCAGACTACGGCTAAGCATTCTTTTTCGGTGGTAGAGTAGTTCAACTCAGCGCGCGACAGTGCCCGGCTGGCGTAGGCAATTACTTTGTAGACACCGTCTTGCCGCTGGACGAGAACGGCGCCTAGACCGACGTGCTCGTATCCGTATGTACCGCCGTGTCGGCATCTTCGTCGAAATGTGCTAGGATTGGCGGCGATTGGAGTCGGCGTCGTAATTCGTTGAAGGCAGTCAGCTATTCGTTGCCCCAGGAAAATGATGTATCATCCAGTGTTAGGAGCGTCATAGGGCTGGCAAGCTGGGCGAAGTTTCTAATGAAGCGACGATAATAGGAGCACAGGCCCAAGAAACGTCGGACTGCTTTTTTGTGAACGGGGACCGGAAAGGCAGCAACGGCAGCAAGCTTCTCTGGGTCAGCTCGGATTCCATCAGCACTAATGACGTGCCCGAGAAACTTCAATTCGGTGAATCCAAAGTGACATTTTTGTGGTTTGAAGGAGAGGTTGGCGGAACGAACGGCTTCGAGGACAGTTCTGAGACGGTGCAGATGTTCCGTGAACGTTGCGGAAAAAATAATGACATCGTCAAGATAAACAAGACATGTCTGCCACTTCAGACCTGTGAGGACGGTGTCCATCATTCTTTGGAAAGTGGCAGGAGTGCAGCAGAGCCCGAAGGGGAGGACGCGAAATTCGTAGAGCCCGTCCGGTGGGATGAAGGCGGTTTTCTCACGGTCCCTCTCATCGACTTCTATCTGCCAATAACCGCTCCTGAGGTCTACCGAAGAGAAGTACTTGGCTTGGCGAAGACGGTCGAGGGAGTCATCGATACGAGGCAGCGGATACACGTCTTTCTTTGTCACACTGTTAAGCTTCCTATAGTCGACGCAGAATCGCAGTGTTCCGTCTTTCTTCTTCACCAGGACGACAGGAGACAACCACGGGCTGCTTGACGGTTGGATGACGCCGTCCGTGAGCATCTCTTTGACCTGTGTTTGTATAGCATCTCGCTCCCGATGGGACACACGATAGGGCTGCTGATGGATGGGTCAAGCTCCTTCAGGCGTGATGATGCGGTGTTTTACTATCGACGTTTATCGCACCTTAGACGACGACGTGAAACACGCACGAAACTCCCGCAAGAGGTCCTGGAGTTGCCCCTTTTCAGCGGATGAAAGGCCCGGATTTATGTTGACGTCGTCGAGCGCTTCTGCGTCACCTCCAGTGGTGTCCTCATCGCAAGCTAAACATTCGGCCACTTCCTGGGCATGGTCGACGTAAGCGATGGCTGTGCCACGGAATAGATGTCGATGCTCATTGCAAAAGTTGGTAATAAGGACCTCTGTCCAACCGTCATGCAGGCAGCTAAGGCCTCGTGCCACCGCAATCCCCTTAGTGAGTACGAGAGAGACATTAGGCTCGACAACCCGGAGTCCCCGCTGTGGTTCATCACAGGTAACTAGTGAGAATGCTGGCACGTGGAGGCACCGTAACGTTATCCTCGGCGACTCGCAGGGCGGACTGAGAAACCTGGTGCGCCGGCTCTGCTGTGGCCAATTTAGTGGAAAACGTAACCAAGCGATTCGGGAGGTCTATTATAGCACCGTGCTCACGAAGAAAGTCGATGCCAAGGATGACATCGCGAGAACATTCGCGCAGAACAAGAAAAGTGGCGACGAAGGTGCAGCCGCGAACCGTAACACGGGCCGCACACATACCGAGTGGTGCTACATGTCCCCCCGCCGTACGTATGTCGGGGCCTTCCCACGGTGTCGTCACTTTTCTCAGGGTCGTCGCAAGCCGTCCGCTAAGAATGGAGTAATCTGCGCCCGTATCAACCAACGCGCTGACCTCCTTAGTGTCGACGAGAACAGGGATGTCCAAGGAGATCCGGCCTTCAGCGCGGCCTGTCGATGGTTGTGGGGAGGGACTCAGTCGGTGCGGCGGAGGAAGCTGGTCGACGACTGGGGTTGCGACGTCGGGGCGATTCGGGTGGAGAGTCGGGGAAAACTGTGCGGCGAGGCGGTGTTCTACGTCGGGGCAAGTCGGTCGGTGCGGCGGTGGAAGCTTTGCGCCGGATCGGCGTTCGGCGGCCTCGCCTCCAAAGGTCGCCGGAGCTAGTTTTCCCGATGTGGGATCGAGGAACCACGTTGTTCTGAGGCATAACGGGACACAGAAGGCGAAGACCGGCGTGGAGAAGGCGAGCGGGACTCGCGGCGCGGAGACGGGCGGCGGGGAGGAGGCAGGGAACTACGCTGGCGGTTGACATACTCGGCGATGTTCTGAGGGTGCTCTCCGGGTCGTGGACGGAGACTTTCAAGAGCCAATCCGCGCAGAAACATTTCGCGATACGGGCACCGCCGGTAGAGATGGCCGGCTTCACCTCAGTGGTAGCACAGCGGGCATTGATCCGGAGTGCGCCAAAGATCAGTCTTCCGCGGTGGCTGGCGCCGATCAGCCCAGTAAGAGAGCGGTTGAGCAGCGTGCACCGCGTCCACTGGAGGGGAGTAAGGGGAAGGCTCAGGAAATGGGGCTGGGCGGCGCACGACGTCCGCGTACGTGACTGGCTGAACAGGGGCCGGGTACGGCGCGGGAACGGATGGGGCCGGTTGCGGCACCGGCACGACCGCAGCGGTTTGTGCCTGAACGCCAGCTGAACTTCCTCGCGGATGACGCTGGTGACGGAATCGATGCGAGGGGCAAATGTTCCATGAAGGTGCTGCAGCTCCTCGCGGACCACGAAACGAATGAGTTCGCGAAGGAAGCTCGGGTTCATCCCGGGATCGTGGTCGAACCGGTCCAACGTGGACAGCGACGGCACTGGACGCAGTTGTCGGGCGTACTGATTGGCCCTCTGCAGCAGCAATTTCTCCATGTGGGCGGCGTCGGCCAGAAACTCCGCGACGGTGTTGGGCGTGTTCCGTTCGAGACCGGAAAAGAGCTGGTCTGTTACGCCGCGCATCAGGTGCCGCAGCTTTTTTTCTTCACTCATGGCTGGATCGGCGCGATGGCAAAGACGCGTCACATCCTCTACGTACATTGCAACACTCTCGTCTGGAAGTTGAATTCGAGACGTCAGGGCGCGCTCCGCGCTCTCCCGGCGGTCAATGTTGGCGTACGTAGTCAGGAGCTGACGTCGGAAGTCCGGCCACGTAGACAAGGTAGCCTCACGGTTCTCGAGCCACGTGCGGGCAGAGTCTTCGAGGCTGAAATACACGTTACGCAGCTTGGTCGTGTCGTCCCAGCCGTTGAAGGTCGCAACCCGTTCATAGTGTGCCAACCAGTCCTCGGCATCCTCGAACTGGCCACCGTGAAAGGGCTTAGGTGTTCGTGGGGTCTGAAGGGTCCGATAGGTGGGGCTGGTCGAAGGTACAGTCATCGTCACGGCGGCCAGTGGCGTCGCCATGAGGGGAGTGAAAGTCGAGGGTTCGCCTTCACGAGCGGCACGAGTGTTCGCCCTCACGACCTCGGAGGATAGGCCTCGGATCCTCCGGCTGGTACGATGGACAGGAAGGTCACAAGAGGCGGGCGCGTCGAGTCTTCCACAGGAGAAGGGATCATCAATCGCACCTTCACCAGTGTCACGACCTCAGGAGCCGTGCAGGTAGATGTCGGGGGGAACAGAAGGCTAGGCGCTTTAATCAGACAGCCAGGGCCCAAAGCACAGAGCCAGAGCGCCTCGGGAGCTAAGCAACACTTCGTCGTCGTCTTTTACTAAGCGTGGAGGCCGCGCTGCGCGTTCGGCACGTGGCAATATCACCGAAGCTATATAAATATATACTGTTTTGTGTAGGCGCCTTTAATGTCGTTTCTAAGAAAAGTATATATTTATCAAATTAGATAAATGCCAGTAGCTTAGCTCGGCTATGCCAGGATATACGTAGCGAAAGCTGAGGCACAGCATGGTAAGCCTTGGTTAATCTTGATTGCAAGTCCACGTTAGTCTGGTTGTCTAGCTATGTTGTTATCGCATTAAAGACGACACAACTGAGGTTGCGGCACACGCAAGCTCTCCTTTTCAATCCTCCGACATGTTATGTCGTGCAACGCAGCTGGCGAAACGAGCGGAGGCGAGCGCAAAGGCGAGGAACACGATGTGACGTCATACGAAATGGCGGCGGCGGCGAGCCGCGCGGTGTGACGTAAAGCCAGATGGCGCGGCGAGCGCGCAAAGCACAGTAACCATCTCACATGTCTCGGTGGAGACCCGAACCACTCCGTAAATGAAGGGATAAAAGAGGGAGAGAAAGATGAAAAACTGAAAATTTAAAGTTGCATTTTGAGGAAAGGCGCGGCGCTGTGACGGAACTGTGGCTCGGTGCTACTAGTGGCTCATGCGCAGTTGTGACTAGGGAGCGAGAAAGAGAGAGAAATATCCGCGGCGAAGCGCACGCTGTGACATCATATGCATCCTCGGAGTGCGGCCACGGCAAAATCGCAAGTTTGCGGCCAGTAAAGCTTTCGCTCTAAAAGTCTACTACTGTGTGTGTTTCAGTATGGCTACCTATGGAAACCGCCAGTCGCTCGAGCACAAACGTAGCCAGAGAGATGCAGCTTTCCGCTTTCGACCGGGGATAACCAGAGCTAAACTACCTGCAATGATTTTAAACCGCTGAGGTGGCTCACTGGTTAGAATACTCGCCTGCTCAAGCCCAGGACGCAGCGTGCAATCCCGCTGCGGCGGCCGTGTTTCGATTGATGGGAATTTCAAAAGTCGCCCTACACTACGGAGGCTGTCCCTTACTTCATTCTCTCCCAACTTCTTCAACTTGTCCTTCCCGGCAATAAACTGACACCGAGGAGAAGTTGAACTTAGCCTGCATCGAAAGACCATGGCATTCGAACGAAGAAGAGACCACTCCAACGGACACCGGAGCTTTTATACGCTAGAAAAGAACAAGACATAATGCAGGCGTTGGCACAACCGCCAAAATACGCAAATACCGTGTATGCGCACCGAATTTTTGCGCAGATCCCACTTCCTATTATCCTTCACTGCCATTTTCATCAAAACGACAGCAAACGGTCGTTCTAGCAGCGCGAAAGCTACTACAACACAGCTTCGGTGGTATTTGATAACGCAGGCAATCTAATCACCGCGCAACTGCAGGTAGCGTCAGGATAGCGGAAGCGGAGGAGGTCGCTGTTGCGCTGGCAGCGGCTTAGGGCTATCGAAAAGACGAATAACTGGTTATCCTAACGGACTCAAAAGAGACATGCAGAATCGATACGAAAGGTAGAATCTGCAGGGCTGCCTTGGCTATCCTCCGCGAAGCAGTACACCTCAGAAAAACAGCAACCCACAAATTAATCTGGATTCCGGCACACACGGGGATAGAAGAAAACGAAAGGGCAGACAGCTTGGCTCGAGATATCACGTACCGAGCCGAGCGGCCATACGCCCTGGGCCAGCACTTCACCGTGGAGATCGTATTTTCAGAATACCTACACTACCAAAGAGGTAGGAGAATTAGACACTCCCCGCCACATAAGGGCCTCAACACCAAGGAGCAGCTAGTTGGCGGAGGCTGCTAATGGGAACATTCTTTAACTTACATATACTTAGCAAGATGTATCCTACACAGTATAGGAACACATGCCTGTGGTGCGGGGCAACCCCCACGCTTTACCATATAATCTGGGAGTGTAAGCGAAACTACACGTTCCACCAACACAAAACGCTGAGTGCGGAGCAGTGGGAGAGTCGGCTCACCAGCTGCGAGCTCGCCGCCCAAAGGGCAATGGTCCAGCACGCAAGCGAAGCAGCGCGACTCAGAAGGAGCCCTGGACTAGGGCTCCAACCCTGCTTTTAAGGTCGAGTCTGCAGCGATGCAGACGAAGACCGAACGCTAAACACTTAATGGACCAAATAAATTTTTTCTCTCTCTCTAGCTGCACGCTTCCAGACTTTTATTTCAGTGGCGGGAAAACTATTAATTTCATTTTGCTCTGGCATGAGTCTTTTTTTTTCTGCCTGACAAACGTCAACATAATTGCAAAGAGCAATTGAATAAATTTTTACTGAGAACAATTATTGCACTGAGCTTCCCTCGGTTTCCCTTGAAACAGCCCCGATGATAGGATAGGATAGGATAAACTTTGTTTGCTCTAATTACAAGGTCATTCAACTGTCCGAAACAACCCTTCCATCTTCCTGATGGTGATATCTTCTGTCTGGCAGGGTTGGTGCCTTTATTCCAGGACTCCACTTAGGGTGGTTGCTCGTCGGGCATGCTGTATGAGCACCCGTTGTATACACGGGCTGCCGCTGGAGAGCGCCCTCTCCCACTGTTCCGCACTTGGGTTTTCTACTCTATGGAATGCTTTGTTTTTGCTGCATTGCCGTGTAATGTGATAAAAGGTGTGCTTTGCGCTGCTCCATGGGCATGTGTCCCTATATTGCCCAGGGAATATTTTGCTTAGAATGTTTAAGTTTGGGAAAGTTCAGGTTTTCAGTTTCCGCTAGTGTACTGCGTCATGTTGGTTTAGTATGCTGTGGGGAGGGGAGTATTTTATCCTCGTTCCTCTATAATAATTTAGTAGATCTGAATACGTCGAGATCACCGTCATGAAGTCCTCAGGGTCTCCGTCCAAGCCAGTTCGGTTTGTATGCTCTCGAGCGATCTTGTCGACACTTTGGTTGCCTTTCCCGGTATCCAAACCGGGTGTGTCTGACTCGATTTTTGTTCTTGCCAGCGCGGAGGAGGATCTGGAGCGCTTTGCGGCCAATTCAGCCATTTGTATAATTACGGCATACATCCTTAGAATCTGTTAGTATTACAAGGGATGTATTTGTGCGGTAGCCCTCCGCGGTCGCTAGAGCAACAGCCATCTCTTCCCCCTCGGCTTCCGTACATTCCCGGGCCGACGCGCAATTGATTTCCTTAAAATCCAAGCCTATCACTGTCGCTAAGACCTTTTGCTCTTTCGTTCCTCGTTTCCAAGGATAAACCGCGGCGTCCGTGTAGACCGTGTTCGCCTTGGTTGCTAGGTGTTTATCTACATATTTTGCCTTGGCGTTTCGCCTGGCCGTATGTAAATTTGGGTTAATGTTTTTAGGTAGCGGTCCTACCTTGGTAGAGCTGTGGAACTCATGCGTTATATTCGCCGTTCTTTGTTGGTCTCTGATTGATTCTTGATAGCCCAGCCTGGCCAGGAGTTTTCTGCCGGTGGCTGTCAGCTGGAGCCTGAGTATCTGTGATCCCAGTTGCACCTCCTTCAACTCCTCGAATGTATTGTGTAGCCCGAGGGCCAGCAGCTTCTCCGTTGAAGTATTGTTTGGGATGTGTAGCGCCGTCTTGTATGCTTTCCGTATGATGGCGTCGATTTGTCCTCTTTCACCCTTGTTGTTGTTGTATTAGGGGAGAAAGAATGTGATTCGACTGATTATGAGGCTCCTAACCAGCTTGAGCGTATCTTCTTCCCTCATGCCACTTCGTTTCTGCGACACGCGGGTGATCATGCGAGCCACCTGCGTGGTCGATTGCTTCAGAAGGTTGTTGATGGTGTTTGTGCATCGCTGTTGCTTTGCACCCACATTCCGAAGATTCTGATGACTTCCTTCTCCGGGATCGGCTGACCCTCTAGGGTAACGTTGAGGGTTTCTTCGTTTCACTTTCCTCGCCTGACTCTCAGGAGCTCGGACTTCTCCGTTGAGCAGGCGAGGCCTCCTGCCTTAACGTGATCTTCCACGCAATTTGCTGCAGCTTGGAGTTGTTCTTCTTTACCAACATAGCCGCAAAGACCAACTGAATAAATATTTACTGAGAATAATAATTGCATTGAGCTGTCCTCGGTTTCTCTTGAAACACCCCTGATGAACGAAATCAACAAGAATCTCTCCTCCGCAACCCATTTCTGTCTTCCGTGGGGTGTCCAGCGCTAGTGGTAGAGTTACTGGGTTTTCCTTTCCTACAAAAAATATATAATTTTAATGGCTTCGCTATTGCGTTCTGAACGTGCTGGCGCGTGCGCGTACGGGCCGGGCCGCCTTCAGACAACAAACAGTGTGTTCGTTTATAAGGGATGCAACGCGCAACAGACAGACACTAGGTGGACACCTGACCGGTGCTATGAAGGCAGTGACGTATAAAGTAATGAAAGCGGGCAGAAAATAAGCCTATCCTTCGGGCAACTCGCATAAAAATTTATAAACCGCTTAAGCTTCGTCTTTAAGAGTGAGACGCGAAAGCGTGTTGCAGCGCTGCAATGAGTCCACGGAACGAACGCCAACGCCCGTTCGGCGCGACGCGTGGCCCGCTGATAATAATTTGTCTTGGGGGAAAGGAAATGGCGCATATCTGTCTCATATATCGATGGACACCTGAAACGCGCCGTAAGGGAAGGAATAAAGGAGGGAGTGAAAGAAGAAAGGAAGAGGTGCCGTAGTGGAGGACTCCGGAATAATTTCGACCACTTGGGGATCTTTAACGTGCACTTTCATCGCACAGCACACGGACACCTAAGCGTTTTGCTGGACAATTTAAGGAAAGGACGCCTGTCTCACATATCTCGGTGGACAACCGAACCGCGCCTTGAGAGGAGAAAAATCTCTTCCCTTTCGGCGTGATTCAGGTGTTACCGAGATGCGCCATTTTACGCTCACGGCGCAAAATGGCGCATCGAGGCGACATGGCGCCGATCACCATCTCTCTGGGGCTCGGATCATTACTCCATCCTAATTGAACCCACTGCGATGGAGGCGCGCCCCAAACGTGCCTACTCCATTACCAACTGGAGTGCGTTCAGGCGGGCGGTGGACGAGGCGGCGGCCACTGGCGCAGATTTCTTTTCAAGTCTAGTCCGAAGCGCTCTCGCAGCCACCCAACGAGCAGAGGTAAGGGCAGGGCAGCCCACACCTGATATGAAGCTGCTCAATCTGCGCGAGAAGAGAGATCGCGCAGAGCGACGGGCGCGACGGACTGACAGAGCCGCCGACTGGACTGTCTACAACCGCTTGGACGCAGCAGCGCGCCGCCACGCCAACAAGCTATACCGCCGGCAGTGGGCTTCACTATGCCAAAGGATGGAGGAAGATATCAGCTCGCGGAGGCTGTTTGACACCCTGCGGCGCATCACCGAACCACAGGCAAACCGTCAACCGCTGGCCGCCCTCGCAATCTCCAGCGGGCTCAGCTTTGTAGAATTGGCAGAGCGGTTTACCGATCGGTTCGCGCCGCCCAGCCCCGCAAACGCCGCTAACATAGCTGCTCCTGAGAGCCCCAGAAGCGACGCCAGTCCCTCGCCCGTCGCCTCGGAAGGTCCATGTGATGCGCCGTTCACCGCGGCGGAATTGAACAATGCGCTGCAGCGCTGCCGCCGCCGCTCGGCGCCCGGACCGGACGGGGTGACATACCAAATGCTGCGAAACCTGGATGCGCAGCAACGACAGATCCTCCTGCAGCAGATCAACCTGGTGTGGGAACGCGGGGAGTCACCGGAGGATTGGCGAACCGCGGTCGTTTGTCCCATCCGAAAGGCAGGGCGCCCACCTACGGAGCTGAGCGGATACCGGCCAGTGGCATTAACATCGGCGGCAGGTAAGCTCATGGAGCATATGGCGTTGCAGCGTCTGAACGAGCGGGCTGCGGAGGCTGATTTGTTTGACGAGCGGCAGACGGGTTTCCGTGAGATGCGGTGCACGGCTGATTCTATATCGGACGTTGTTACAGCGCTGGAGCATGCCAGGGCAGCAGGCCAGGTTGCGCTGCTGCTGCTGCTAGACGTCTCAGGCGCTTTTGACAACGTTCACCGCGCACCAATTCTCGCGGTGCTTGAGGGGGCTGGTGTGAGCGGGCGCCTTTTGCGATACGTTCATGGCTTCCTGAGCGGGCGCACCATGCGCGTACGAGTAGGGGGTAAGCTCTCCAAGCCTCGCCCGGTCGACATGGGCGTGCCGCAGGGCTCTGTACTATCACCATTTCTGTTTAATGTGGCCATGTCGGTGGTGCCGGCCTCCCTCCCCACGACCGGGCGACACCATGTGTACATGTCCATATATGCAGACGACATAGCCCTGTGGTGCCGGGGACCACCGGGCGAGGCGTTCCACGTGCGGGGGTGCCTTCAGGGAGCCCTGACCGCAATCGTTGCCAGCTTGCGCGGCCTTGGTCTGTCGCTGAGCGCGGACAAATCGGTGGCCATGGCCTGCGTTTCGCGCTCGCGCGCGCACCTTGCGCCACTGTCACTGGACGGGACTCTGATTCCTTGGCGTAAATCGGTGCGGTACCTTTGCCTGGACATCGACTGGCGCCTTTCCTTCCGCCCCGCGGCGACCAAGGCCTGTCTGCAGATGAAGAGGATCACCGCCGCCGTGCACAAGCTCACCGCTCGAGGCCAGGGCATCTCCCAGCAAGCCGCGCTGCGTCTATACAATGCCGCAGCTTTGGGGGCGGTGCTCTATGCGCTGCCGCTCGTCACGGTACGCAAGCCGTGCTGGAAGAAGCTCGAGCTTCAGCACCGCAAGTCCCTGCGCGTGTGCCTAGGCCTGCCCAAAAACTCGCAGTGCGCCGCAACGTTGGCCGAGGCAGGAGCGTGGCCCCTTGAGCTCCAAGCAGCGCGCAGGGCACTGAATCACATCGACCGGCTTCACCGCCCACCGGACGGCGGCTCGCTGCTGCAGCATATGCGCTCGCACCCGCGCTCACGAATGGGCGCGGCGCTGCTCGAGTATGAGCAATTGACCCAAGGCCCACCCCCCTACGGCTCCTGCGCGCCCTGGCCTGCTGCCTCGGAGGTACAGCGAGAGATCGTCGGCATCGCGGGAAAGCGGAGCACACCCCTCTGCGCTGTGCAGCAGCTGGCCAGAGCCGTCATACACAAGGCGCTCCAGGACCATCTCCTCGTGTACACCGACGGCTCAGTGGCCCGCGACAGCTGCTCCCTTGCTGCGGCGGCCACCATCCCCGCCCTGCGACTGCACAGCCAGCAACACGCAACCTTCCTGGGCTCCTCCACCACGGCGGAGTTGATGGGGATCCGGCTCGGGCTGGACCTGCTGCTCACCCTCGGCCCTCCGCCGCCCAGGAGTGCTCTGCTGTGCGACTCCCGCGCCACCCTCAGCCGCCTGCAATCTAACGGCCGCGGTACCCCACTAGTACGAGAAATTCGCTCGCGCATCGAGCGCCTCGCGCAGAGAGGTTGTGCCGTGCGTGCACAGTGGGTGCCCGGTCACTGCGGCATCGCCGGCAACGAAGAAGCTGACGACCTCGCGACCGCTGCACACCAACTACCTGCCAGCGATCTGCCCCTTGCGCTGGAGGACGTGCGTGCGGCCATTCACGACCATCTCCGAAAGCAGCACCCCGACCCACGCATCGTGGGAGGTGAGCGCATCGACAGTGTCACCAGCTGTCGTGCACTTACACGGTCGCAACGTGCAATGATCCTCCGCGCGCGCATTGGCTGCGTGTGGCCCGGGGAACGACGGGTGCGTCACGGAATCGCGACGAGTGATGTGTGTGACGGATGCGGTGCAGTGGAAACACTAGAACATCTGCTCCTTCGCTGCTCCGCGTTCGCCGATGCTCGTCGCGATATGCTCGCGGCCTATAGGGCGCAGGGCATACTACCAGACTCCATCAAGACGCTATTGTGGCCGCAGGGCAGTGCGCGCACTCGTGAGCGAACTTTGGTGAGCCTCTGTCCATTCCGTCAGGTAGTTACACGCAGTGACCGAACGCTCCGCGAGTTCTACCTTGAACGATTAATAACTGGACGCCCCACTCCAGTTGTAACCTACACAGTGCTGTGCGCGTGTGTGATTTAATTCCTCTAAAATGAACTAATCACGCGCACAACCTGGACACATTACTTATTGTGTAAATAGTTTGTACATATTACTTCTCCCCCTGTCCTCTATTCCTGTCCCCTCACCTCTTTCATTTCATTTCTCCATTCTGCCTGCTGTCCTTTATTTCCGCTGCCCCAGCTCAGGTGCTTCAGTATCGATGGCAGATGCCGGGGCTAGCAAAAATCTTTTCCTTCCTTTTTACTATTATTTTTAATAAAACCACTACCACCACCACGCTCACGGCGCCGATGACACCGGCTTTACTGCGGCATAAGCTCCTTAACGCTGTCGCGTTAAGATAAAATTGGCTTATAGAATGTCGCGCGATAGCGAATTAATTGCATACTATGCGTTGTGCCCTGATATCTCAATGTTATTCTGCAGTTCTAGAAGGCAAAGCTTAAGATAAACTAGTACTTCTACGACCGTTTGACAGTACGTCATGAAGGTAGAGCATTGACTTAAATCGGAACTCTTTTTCAGTTTTCAGTCGGTTCTTGCGAGCACTCATGCTTAAACTTTTATACGCTGTAAAAAAGAGTGTAAAATTACAGGCGTTTTTGCGGAATTGTATTGTTGCCGCTCGGAAAAAATCTGTTACTTGAAATAAGAAGCAAAAAAAACATATTTTCTCTTTTTGACCGCCGTTGTCTAGTCACGTGCTTTTCTAGTGAGAAATAAGCAACGAAAAATTCACCTGGAAATTTTACAAACTTTCATTTAATTTTTAAAGCCTAGAATGTAGTAAAATAAAGCGCAGCGCTAAATTTTCCGCACAACTAGTAATCTGCGGTGCTGCTTTGATGCGGAGCTGCACTTCGCAAGATGGCTGCCGAATGAAGATCGGTGGATTTCTTCCTGCGTCGATTGGTTCGCTTTATTTGGACAGATGAGGAAAAAAATATTCTCTGCCGCTTGATACAGACAGTGTGTTTTGCTTTGTGTCACCTGAGGTGGTCTCTAAACTGTATTCTAGATGACACGTGCGAAGGAGGTGGATTATTGTAGCGGAATGTTAAGTCATGGGTACCGAGCTCGCATTTGACAAAATGGCGGGAAAGCCCGAGCCGTGTAACTTTCATCCTCCACCTTGTGGTTTCAAGCTGTCTATGCTCCGTAAACTGTTCAAGGTGAAGGTGCAGCTCTGACGCGCAGTCAAAACGAACAGGACGAGCGCTGACGCGCGAATGCATTTCCGCCGCGGACGCCGCCGTAGTGGCAAGCGTCGTGTGTTTAGTTGCATCCTTCTAGCTTCTAAATCGTGCTACGGCCTCGCTACAGCAACCACAAAGCCTAAAGTTTCCTTGCGTCCATGATTGTCTGTAAGGGCTATTTGAAATATTTCCACTGCGTTTTCGCGTAGTGTGCGCGTTATAGTTCAGATTTGCCAGGGGCCGGGTTCTCGCTTGGGCTGCGGCTCGCGGGATTGGCCGCCGCGCGGGCTGTCGTCATGCGACCGGCGCACCGGCCAGTCGAGCGAGCCGAAACCAGTATCGCAATATTCCGGCACCTGCGTCATGTCGTTCCGAATGCAGCGGCATCTCATCTTGCTCAAGTGGGGCTACGGCTGAGCGGAGGCCGCTATCCTCGAGCTCACGAGTGTTCAAACTCTATGTACGCGAACCTTCTCGTGAAAACAAAGCTGCGGTCTGGGCGCTTGCCTAGCTGTAGACAAGCAACGTCGACCCGGAGGCGGATCGTTCGTTTCGCGCTTTGCGGTTGCTGCGCGGCTGCGCTGCCCCGTGTATTGCGGTGGAGCATATCTTCGCCTCAGTAGGCTCGGTGGCCTGGTCGCCGCCGCTGTATCGGCTTAAGCGTCTAATAGATTCCACACGACTTTTGCTATGGCCGTGAAATATAATCTAAAAATTAAAAAGTTGAATATCCTGTTTGCTCTATTTGCTGGGTAATGACAGCTACCATATTGGATTATATCACGTAATACCGACTGTTATGACGGTGAGATGTATGTTATGTTGGGCCCGGGCAGTCGATCACCCGTACGTATCCGTTCTCTTCAAAGGCTGGCGCTGAATTGCAAACGGCCTAGATGCTTGACAGCATGCTGAAATTACCAGCAGATTGAGGGCGCAGGCTACTTGACTGCTTTTCAAGGGCTAAGCTTAGGCTTCGAACGGATGCGCACTTCTGCTGACGTAGTCCGCTGTCGCCGATGCTTACATGCAAACTGGTACGAGTTAATGGTGCTTGCCGCACGCAACCAGGCGTGCAGATGGCGATCTGTGCTATGTTGGTAGGTGCGCATCTTTGTAGCATCTCGAAAGCAGCAAATAGAGCGTGTAACTTAACTGTGTTGCCTATTCATTGTAGAGCGCGAAGCAAGCAGCATGGAGGGCTCACTTTGGGAGAGGCTTTAGCCATGTGTTTACAGCGATGTTCGCCGTAACTTAATGATGAGATTCCACGGAGAACGTTGCAGGCATAATTAAATAATTTGCTTATTTTAACTCAAGGATGAACCAACTGGCCCGATTTAACTCTCGAAGTCAGTGTTCGCTAGATCAGTTATGAAGCGTATAGAGGGCATGACACACGTATGCCCGAGATAACCACGTCAATTAGGTTTGATTTGTACGTCGCTGTGAGACATTCATGTTGTACCGGGCCTCTACTAGAACTGACTGGAATCAGAGCCTGCTGAAATACAAGTATATTTTAGTGCATAGACCTAGTGCTTTTGTCCTGGCTTAAGTATATTAATTAAGCAACTTGCTTAACGATATTTGTAAGGCTGAGATTAACTCTGGAGGCAACGAGCAAATCGGTAATGTAAATTACTCCTCCCAAATATTAATATTTAAATGCCGTAATGTATTTTCAACATAGCAAGCCTGCTGGAGTCAAAGAATTAAAGCTAAAGCTGGCTACTCTCGTTACTCTATAGTGGGATCGGGCAATTCCTGCAAAAATCGCTACTGGATTGTGCGGAGCGCGAAAATCTTACGCGTGCACAAGGGTTAAAAGCGAGACAGCGAGCAATGCCTGCGTCTCATCAACCTCACCGTCATCCACTTTCCGCCGCATTGGTTATTTCACCTTTAGTACGACGTTCTTGCGGGATGGTTGCTTCATTCTCGATGATGAATCAACATTTAATCACAACGGCCTGAGGAAGCTCAGGAACGGCGCAATAGGACGAGGGCAAGAAAACGAACACTACACCAGGCGCGCAGACTGCCAACTGCTTATCTGCCCGTGGTGTGGTGCACGTTTCTTTACCTTCTGTCCTCGTCCTTTTGAGCAGTTTCAAACCTTGGTTAGTTATTTTATCGTTGGGGATGATGAAGGAGTGAACACACACACACAACAACACACAACAACAACAACAACACACACAACAACAACACACACAGCAACAACAACAACAACACACACACAACAACAACAACAACAACACACACACACTGTTGTGCTCGCGCTTCCTTCCTGCTGTGGAATTCGGCGAAGTTGGCCATGTGAAGGATTCCCTGAAGACCACCGCTGGGGTGGGTGAGCCCTCTGGGGGAGACGTGACTGCAGGACTGCCAGAGGGAACGACGACAATAGCGTCCCCACGTGTTCGAACAGGAATGCCGGAAGCAGCGACGACAATAGCGTCCTCACGTGTTCACCGGGAATGCCAGCGACGACCATAAGCGTATTCATTCCGGTCCTCACCACGACGAAGTGCGGTATCAGTGTGGTCCCCTTCAGTCACGCTTGATTTGAACAATTGCCCTAGTGCCGCACCTTCGACAGAGCTTCCGCGTTCCGGTCACCAGTACAAGCTCTTTCGACACGTGCGCGGCAACCTCGAGGCCACGGGTACGACAACGTGACCGGGTCCTGTTCCCTTTCCCTCGACCGAGCTGCGAAGAAACATCAGTACCGCCCTGCCGTGGTTGGTACCATCATTGCCATCGTGTGATTGGACATCATTCTTCGAACTGTATTCCCCAGCCAGGGATCTGGGGAATACGAAGAGTATTTAAGGAGCTGCTGGTTTGATATCAGGGGAGAGCCCCCTTCTTGAGAGGTATCAGAGACTCCCGACTCCTAAGAAGCTCTCTTTACTGAGAAGCACTCTCAGTTGCCCGTTCTTGTACATAATCTAAATAGTCCTTGTATAAAGTTATCCAAGTTTTCTTCCTCCGATCGTCCTCGTTTCTTCTCCGGCCCAGTCACGCTACCTGAATCCCAACAACTGGATGGCAGCTGTGGGATGTCCACGTGAAGTTACCGGCTCCAACGGACCTTGGCAGCTACGGGACTGACAGGCGTCAGCTATACCTTGGCAGGGTAAGTGCTCAATGTTTTCCATTCATTTCGCCAGACCGTACTAGCACAGGCAGATGCTAGGGGCGGATTCCTGTTGTCTGGAAAATTGATTTAGGGAAACTGCTTTGTCCACTTCAAGCTAGGGCTTTTGTTTTAGTGGGCTTGCTAACGCATTGTGGAACTCACGAGTGAGAAGTTAAAAGGGCAGGACCTGCTCGAAATTTGCCAGGAGCTGGGGATTTCGCTACGTTCTGCGAAAAGAAAAAAGAAATTTAAGAGGTTATCTGGCAGGAGGAGGTGCTACTGAGGAGGTCGACGAGGCTTTGGAAACGATTGTTGGACGCAAGAAAGAAAAAGAAGAGCTTCGGTTGGCTCAAGAAAGACGGGAATTGTGCGAGCAGAAAGAAAAAGAAGAGCTTCGGTTTGCTCAAGAGAGACGGGAGGTCCGTAAGGGAGAGGAAAAAGCGAGAGAACATGCTAGAGAAATGAAGGAGCTCGAAATCGCGTCGAACGGAGGGAATACGGCGCGTCTTAGCCCTGTAGCTTCGGTAGAGGAGCAAGGGCGGCAGAGATTGCAGGATCTCATCTCGCCATACCGCGTGGGAGGCGATATTCCACTCTTTTTGGTAAATTACGAACGTGCATGCGGGGAGGTGCACTTAGACACGAGCGCTTGGTCAAAGAAGTTACTTCCTCTCCTTCCGTGCGAGGCGGCCGAAGTGTTGGCTCATCTCTTACAGGAAGAGCGGGACGACTACGAGAAGGTAAAGAGCGCACTGCTTAGAAAGTACCGGCCTTTAGGCAGCGATTCAGACAGGCAATGAAAGGCGGGGAGTCGCATACTGACTTCTCGTACCGGCTTTAAGTCAACTTAAACGAGTGGCTTAAGACCGCTGAGGTGCACGGAAGTCATGACAAGGTACTGGAGGGCATCGCACTAGAGCAGTACTATAGCGCGATTCCAGAAGATCTGAGGATATGGCTGCAAGATAGGCTAACAGATATAGACTTAGACAAAGCGGCACAGCACGCAGACGAGTATAACGTTCGCCGAAACCTCCAAAGCAAGGCAGGGTACGATAACAGGTTATGAAAGGGAGAAACCTATTTAAAGAGAATCCCCGACCGAAGGTTGCCACCAGCACGCCGAGATCGCCGAACAGAGGAACCGGGATCAAAAGAAGGAGGTAGCGAAAACAAGATGGAGTCACCCAAATCTGCCGATTCGCCGAAACAGCAGGCACCTGGAGCTCGCGCGTTGAAGCGCGAAAGCCCATTGTCTGCTATAATTGCAACAAGGAGGGTCACATCTCAGTGAACTACAAACAGAAAAAGATGGCGTTCGCGTGCATGCGAGATTCGGAGGAAAACCTTAAATTGCTGGAGCCATACTTGCAGGACGTGGTTATAAATGGCAAGAAATTCAGGGCACTGCGGGATTCAGCGGCTACCATGGATGTTGCTCACCCGTCCTGTGTTTCCTCCACGGACTACACCGTCGAATGCGCCTGGATTAAGCAGGTCGCCGAAGAACAGAGTGCATGCTTGCCTATAGCGAAGGTGACCCTAGAGGGGACTTTTGGCAGGCTAGACAAAGAAGCGGCAGTTAGCGCAAACTTGCCGACACACTTGCCCTACCTGTTTTCGAACAAATCCGAGCAGCTGCTGAAAGAGAAAGGTCTCTCTTTCACCTCGGGCTTGGCTTGCATGGCGCTAACACGTTTTTGAGCGCGAGAGCTCGCAAAGAAACTCGACTGCGCTCTGATAAATGAGCAGGCACCGAACCATTCTCCCGACCAGCCGGGGGATTCTTGTAAGAAAACTGATCCGTCTGAACCGCATTAGCATGACCATGAAGGTGTTCCCGAACCAGCGGTAGCTCATGAAATCCAAGGAATTGCCGATTCCGTAGAGAATGGGGCAGCAGGAACCAACGCGAAGGGTTCGACATTGACACCTGCTTCGACTTGTTGGGAGGATTTTGCGAAGGTTGATAGGAAAGCACTCATTGCAGAGCAGAAAAGCGACCCATCGTTAAGATCTCTAAGCAATAATGTCAGAGCAATGCAGTCACTGTCTAAAGTGTACTACGACAAATCTGCACGCAAGCGCATCTTTCAATCTGGCGACCAGGTGATGTTGCTGCGTCCGTCAAAAAGGAACAAGCTTGAGGTGCAATGGGAAGGGCCAGCTTAGGTGGTGTCCAAGCTTTCGGACACCAACTATAAGGTAAACATTAAGAACAACCACGATCGGATAATCCACAGTAATTTGATGAAGCCTTATGTGCAGCGTATGGCCATGGTTAACACAGACACACACACACATACACATACACATACACACACACACAAGCACGCACGCACACGCACACGCACACGCACACTCGCGCGCACACGCGCACACACTCACATACACATACACGCACGCACGCAGAGAGCGCCACTCATAACTGATTTTCCCAACGGGTTTCACAAATGTTCCGTTCTCTTCCCTCGCGTCTGTGCGCGTGGTTTTTGGTGCCTTTAAATTACTATTATGAATTACCAATTAAGCCAGTCGGAAAAGAAGTTATCTTAAGCTAGGAACCTTGCCGATACCCAATGGCGGCAACCTAAGAGCTGTCCTAGAAACCCCCACACCTCTTATGCGGTCCATTTCATGCACACACCTACTAACGGAGACGAGGCAAACTGCCAATTTTGAAGCGAAAAGTTTCACTCTGCCAGGTTTTTGAGCCGTCAGCGGAGCTGCAAGTTTGTCCTTGAATGTAGGTAGAGGTCAGACCATGAGCATAACTCACGGTAGTTAAGTTCAGCAGATGAGGTCAGCTACAGCAGCGACACCAGCGGCTCTTACAGCGGCTGACATTTGACCTTGACCTTTGGCTTTGATGTTGACTTTTGATCTGTGACTTGACCGTGGTCAAGCGGAAAAGTGTCTGCCGGCATCGCATAATATTGAAAAAATTGGTTTCTGAGGAAAGGAAATCGCGCAGTGTCTGTCTCACATCTCGACGGACAGTTGAACCGCGCCGTAAGGGAAGAGATAAAGGAGGGAGTAAAAAAATAAAATAAAAAAGAGGTTAACAAGATGATGGTTCGGGCTAGTGTGTATGCGTTATGATCCATAGCGCAGCAACAAAACAGGGGACAAACACAAGCGCTAATTTTAACGATTGTGTTTGCCCCCTGTTTTGTTGCTGCGCTATGGATCATAAAAAAGAGGTGCCGTAGTGGAGGACTGCGGAATCATTCTCACCACCTGGGCATCTTTAACGTGCACCGAAATCGCACACCACACGGGTGCCTTAGCATTCGCCTCCATCAAAACGCGGCCGCCGCAGTCGGGTTCGAACCCGGGTACTCCGGATCAGTAGCCAGGCGCCCAAACCACAGAGCCACCACAGCGCGTAAGGGAAGGAAAATGAAATTAAAATTCGTTTTAAGGAAAGAAAGTTACACATCTCGCATATCTTTCTGGACATCCGAACCGCGCCGTAAGCGAAGGAAAACGAAAGTCGGTTTGTAGCAAAGGGAAAGCATCTCTCTCATATTGCGCCATTTCCGTTCCCCGAAAAACCAATTTATTTTACAATTTGGCTTTCTCAAAAAAATTGCTGGCGGTTTAGCTCTGGTTAACCCTGGCCGAAATCGACGAGGAGGATAAACTTCATTTTCATCGAAAAAAGTAGAAGATGGTGTGGGGGTAATAGGCCCCTAAGTGGCCATGAGCCCGTGGCGTTCGGCGACTTCTAGGGCTCTTATCGCAAGCCAGATCTGTGTGTCTGTGTCGGAACTGAGTAGTGCGGCCTCCCACTGGTCTGGATTCGAGAGGTGCAAACCTCGCGGAGGGGTGTCCTGAGGGAAAGTCCAGAGTATGTGGAATCGAGTGGCATGTTGGCCACATACTTGACCGGAGGGAGAGTAGAACCCAGGGTATATGCGTATATGCATATATCGGGTATATGCATATATCGCGGGGTTGGGGAAGGTGTTCGTTTGGAGTTGCCTCCACGCAACCTCTTGGGGTTTGGTTAGAGAAATATGTGCGGGGGGATATAGAAGTCTACCTAAGTGGTAGTGCGTGGTTATGTCATGAATTGTAACCATACGATCTCTCGCCGTCCTCAGGACGTGCGACACCACATTCCGGTCGACGAATCATCGGCCATGATTGTGGGCCACCTCATTCCCTGGATGAGATGAGTGCGCAGGGACGCAGATCAATTCTATCGGATGGAGTTGGTCCTTGGTGGAGTGGAGGAGAGATAGGGTGACGGGGGAGACCCGGCGGTTTGCAAAATTACGAATCGCAAGTTTTGAGTCGTTGAAGATCAGTTTTCCAGAGATGGAGACCCTCGCCAAGGCTATGGCCGCCTCCTCGGCCTCTCCAGTCGATCTGACGGGAATGGAGCACGCAACCAAAGGCCGTCCACAGAAGATTACAAGGGCGAGCGAAAAAGCATCGTGATCGGAGTATTCGGTGGCGTCGACGTGGACCACTGTCTGATCTCTTAAACACTTTTTATGCAGCGACTTAGCCCGGTCCTTGCGGCGAGCGCCATGATACTCTAGGTGCATGTTTTTCAGGAGAATGGTAACGATTAGGTTGCTGTGGATATGGGACGGAAGCTGGGTCTTGTGGGCGATGGTCGTTTCGAAGCTTATTCCAAGCTTGTCGAATATGTGACGTCCCGGTGAGGTGCGGGTGCAACGTTCGTACTGCGAGGTGAGATGACCTTCCGAGAGCTACGTCTCAGTGATGTAGGCCCCAATGCCAGTAGTTTATACGTGGAGGTCCGGTGGGGGAGATGGAGAGCCGCCTTGTATGCCTGTCGAATAAGGTAGTCAACGCGGTCCCGTTCCTGCCAAGTAAGCTAGAGGTAAGGGAGGGTATATGTGAGACAACTGATAACAAACGCCCAAATAAGACGTCGGACTTCAGCCTCTCGCATGTCTCTGTTTATTAGCAATGCGACGAATTAGACGGATGGTCTGCGAGACAGAGACTGTGAGTTTTGCCAGAGCTTCGGTGTTTTTCCGATTGCTCTGTATGAGAAGCCCCAATACCCTAAGGGTGGATACTTCGCGTATGGGTTGGCCACTAGCAGTAATGCAGATGGGAGGATGGACGTGGAGGCCGGGTTGACCTCGAATCTGAGGTGAGCACGAGAGGTCGGCTCCGGTTACGTGGCGCTCAATGACATCCACCGCTTGTTGAAATCTGGAATCAACCTCATCATCGTTGCCTGTTGAAACCCAAAGGGTGATGTCGTCTGCGTATAAGGTATGGGATAGCAGGGGGACAGCGTTTAATTTTGAAGGTAGCGTGAGAGAGGCGACATTGAAAAGAAAGGGGGAGTGAACGGATCCTTGGGAGGTGCCATTGCTACTGAAGGTTATAGGGCCTGAGAGGAGAGAGCCAAAGATAAGTTCTGCTGTACAACTAGAGAGGAAGGTGCGTATATTCTCGTAGGTTAGCTGACCAGGATTTAGTAGGGAGAGGTTAGCGAGAATAGCTCCGTGGGAGGCGCTGTCAAATGCTTTAGTTAAATCAAGCCCTAGAATAAGCCTTTGTTCCCGCTCTGGTAGATGGGCACAGTACCTCTCGAAAGAGAGGGCTGGAGTATTATGTCTTGCGTAGAGATATATGAGCGGAAGCCAATCATGGTGCGGGATAGGAGATCATTATCTTCCGCATAATGGTTAAGACGGTTGAGACTGACGTGCTCCATCAGTTTCCCAGCACAGGAAATGAGGGAGATGGGGCGGAGGTGTTCGAGAGCTAGTCGTTTGCCTGGCTTCGATATGAAAGTCAAGCGTGCATGTTTCCATGCTGCAGGGATTTCACCCTCTCTCCAGCAATCATTCATGAAGGCAGTGAGAGCCTCAATGGACGGGTCATCTAAATTAAGGATAGTTTGTTTTTCTTGTGGGAGTAACAGAGCAGCGCGAGACAAAGACGAAAATCTGGTTGTTATTCAGCGTCGTGTCCTGTCTGTCTCTTCTTTCTCTCGTGCTGCGCTGTTTCTGCCACAAGGTCACGCACCAACCAGCCCAACTTTTCACCTTGCTAAAGTATGGAGAGTTTTGTTGGAAATGCCGTCCGGTCCCGGGGCAGAGTTAGGGCGCAGCTGAGTAATTGCGAATCTTACCTCAGCGTCCAAAATCTCCGCATCGAGGGCAGGGTTGGCCCCACCCATGTAGGGGGGGGGGGGTCCGGGGAAGTAGTATTGAGATACCGGACACGGATTTCATCAAGATCCTGGTCTGAGCCCGGGTGTTGATGGACTGGAAAATGCTGTGTCGTTGGGATGTTTTGAAACCGTCCGGGTCTAAAAGGTATCGGAGAAGGTGCCAGGTGCGGGTTAGCCCGGGCTGGCCACGCATGTTTTCACAAACTTGACCCCATTGCTGGGTAGCCAATGAGAGAGCGTGCGCCTTAATCTGTTTGTCTGAGCTTTTCGATGCCGAAGCGTTCTATTGTGGTGTTGTGTTTTCCAGCGGTTTTGAATGCTTTCCCTGACCTGCCATAGGTGGAGGAGACGGCTGTCTATACTGGATTGATAAGCCGTGGCAGATGATTACTTAGTAGAAGCAGAGACGTCTGCTGGAGATTGGATATCCACTTTTCAAGGTTATTATTCCGGGTAGGGGCGTTCTGAGCACGTAGGGAGCGAAACTTCTCTCAATCCGTGATTAGTGTCGGGCAACCTTTCCGACTGTACGGTTACGTGCTGAGGGTGGTCGCGAGGATACAGTGGTCAGTGCCAAGGGTATCCCCAGTGTTGAGCCACCGATCGATCCGCGCGTTTTTGCAGAATGTTAGATCAGGTTAAGTGTCAGCAGACCCGCTGTTTCCCACGCGGGTGGGAATGTGAGTGTCAGTAATAAAGGTGAAGCCCTGTACCTGTGCCCGTAACCACAGATTGTTACCTTTTCGGTTGGCGGCGCAGTAACCCCAAGGGGGGGGGGATGGCATTGAAATCTCCTTCAATGAGGAGACCTGAATGGTGCGCGAGCTTGTTGACACGGGAAAGAAGGGAGCTGAAGTCGTGTCTTCTGTCTTCTTAGGAGCAATAAACGTTAATAATGAAGAGGCTTTGGTTGCCCCTTTTACGAGGGAGGAGTTCGAGTAAGACGCTGTCTACGGCAACGTCGTCTAAGGAGCACTGGACGGCCGGCAGGTTGTGTTGAATTAAAATACCGGTGTCAGGAGCGGTGACATCTAAGGGGGAGGATGGTTTATAGCCAGGTAGTTTCACTGGGCCACGAGTTTCCTGGAGGGTGATATCAGGCGGGATCTCCGAATTTTGGGCGTACTCCTGCAGGTTTCCTCGCTTGCGGCGAAAACCACCTCAGTTCCATTGCCACACGTTAAGTAGGTGGCGGAGCGCCATGGTGAAGTGTGATTGAAGCTAAGATGCGTTTGGGGGCTGGAGCGGGAGGCGAGCGATCGTACGGTCTAACTCGGGTCGTGGTGAGGGCGGTCGGTGCGCCTACCCTAGCTTCAAGGCCTGTGACGCGTGTTTGGAATCGTTGCGTGAGGGTGTTAAGATGTTTTATTTTTCCGGAGAACTCAGCAAATTTTGCTTCCAGCTTAGCATCAATTTGAGCCTCCAATTTGTCTTCTAGGGGAGCCTTAAATTCCTCGAGGTCGGCACAATTAACGAATCGTCCTGAGCGGCAGGTAGTTTTCCGCTTAGAGGTATGACTGGAGGTTTATCTTTGCGTTGCGGGGGAGTAGAGGTGGGCGCCTGAGACGAGGCGGTGGGAACAGGTTGAAGTGGTAGAGTAGGATTTGTTTGAGATGGTGGATCAAGTGCAAAGGGTGGACGCTTTAAAGAAGCGTTTTCTTTTTGTTGTCTATGGTTGCTAGCTTTAAGGGCCGTTATCTCGTCGCGCAGGGCTTGCAGCTCTGAATCGCGAGACAGATTGCTGAGAGTGAGAAGCCGCTGCGGCACAGCTCCCCCAAATTTTCGTGGAGGACGCTCCGCGAGGAGACAACCTGGAGTCCTGGGGTGGGAAGGACCGAGTGCGAATCCGGCTGGAGCGCCGGTAAGAGGAGGAGGAGCGGTCCGAATCTCTTATGGCCGAGGTGTTCTGCCCGTGGCGACGGGTCCGGGATCGGGAACGATGGAAGGTGGAAGCATTGTCTGAGTTCGTAGCGTGTAACTGGCGTTGCATTAGGACAGAAGGCACTTTGTAGCGGCGTTTACACTTAGATGGACCAGTCTGGCGAGGACCAGAACAAACTACACAAGTGGGGCTGCATTCATGGGCCTCGTCAGGGTCGCCAGCTCCGCAGTGAAGACACTTGGAGAGCTTGGGATACGGGCAGACATCCTCTCGGTGTCCCGTTTGGCGACAGTAAAGGCAGGCTTCCACCTCGTTTTTGAAGATGTAGCAGCGCACAGCACTGCCGGCGTAGACTTGGCAGGGTACCTTGGTCCCTGCGAAAGTGATGACAATAGATTGGGTCTTGCCTAAACAGTGGGCGTAGAGAATGCAGTGTTCTGGATTCTTGGGTATCAAGTACTCCATGATTTCCTCCTGGGCCTCATCCACGTATTAGTGGTGAATGATACCTCAGGCGTATGCGCTTGGTGGGGCCAAATAGGTGGCAACTGGATAGCTTGTCGGACCCAGGATGATTGCCTGGAGTTTTGTATAAGTGATAGCGCTGTTCCGGTTCGGGGTGCTAAGGGTGAGGGTGTTGTGAACAAAATTAACCCGGAGGCGGTCCTGTGCGGCGTCGGAGTAGGTCAAATCAAGGCTTGAGGTGATTTCTCTGCGAAGAGTGTTCTCGCCCCCGGCATGCAGATTGAGGCCCCCGGGAGGGCGAATGATGAGTTTAAAGTCATCAACAGGGAGACGTAGCAGTAACGGAGCGCGGCGCGGCAGCTTACGTGACGAGGAGTGAGATGGCTGTTGGGACGCGGTATGCTGTGCGGACGCCGAAGGCAACGACGTCGGCGGTGGCTTGTCGAAGGTGATAAAACGGATGAGTCACGTTCGTAGCAGTGGGCTACGTAGGTCGAGTCCGTTTGTATATTGTCACGAGGTGGTGACGGGAACTCCGCCGGGGTCCCGTAGCACCGACTGGGGTCCGGTCTTGAGGAAGGCACAGAGCAGCTCGTAAGAGAATACTTTAATAGGCTGGCTTACGCCCACAAAGAACAGCTCTGAAAACTCAGCGGCGGCGACAGCAGCGAACGTGCTCGGCGGTCGTCGACTAACAGAATGCCCGCCGCTCTTAGCAGTGCTCGATTTTAAAGGCGGCAAGGAAAGTTCCAGAACATAGTAGGCACACTTGCGCGAGGCTAGGAAAAATCGACATAACTCTGGTCGCGTCTCGCGTCCCAGAAAAGTGATAATGCGGCGGGCCTGCCGCGATAAGAACAGACAAAAAGCAAGCTTCGCGGCATTACTCCCCCCTTAAAGAAGCATCGACCCGATGCTTAAAAACAGGGATAACGGACATAAAGATACAGAGCATACAAAATAAATACTCTAATGTAAACACAAAGAGTCATTAGCGCGAATAGTAAGGCTTCAGACGGGCGACGTCGACAACTTCTGAGCGCGTGCGGCGTCTCTGGGATGCTGTAACTCCGTCAGGGACGACTTCATAGTCCAGATTACCCAGTCTGCGAAGAATCCTGTACGGGTCGAAATAGCGGCGCAGAAGTTTTTCACTCAGTCCGCGGCGGCGAATCGGCGTCCAAACCCAAACTCTATCACCTGGCTTGTATTGCACTGCGCGTCTTCGAAGATTGTAGCGTCGGGCGTCGGTGCGCTGCTGGTCTTGTATTCTCTCACGGGCAAGTCGTCGAGCTTGTTCTGCGCGCTGCAGGTAGGCGGCGACGTCGAGGTTACTTTCGTCGGTAACGTCGGGCAGCATGGCGTCGAGTTTGGTCGTGGCCTCCCTCCCGTGGACGAGACTAAATGGTGTCATTTGGGTGGTCTCTTGCACAGCGGTGTTGTAGGCGAACACCACATAGGGAAGAATGACGTCCCATGTCTTGTGTTCTGCGTCTACGTACATAGAAAGCATATCGGCGATGGTCTTGTTGAGGCGTTCTGTAAGCCCGTTTGTCTGCGGATGGTATGCAGTTGTTCTCCGGTGACTTGTATGGCTGTGCTGCAGAATGGCCTGGGTTAGCTCCGCCGTGAACGCTGTCCCCCTGTCTGTTATCAGTATTTCGGGGGCACCGTGTCGTAAAATAATGGATTCGACGAAGCATTTGGCGACATCTGCTTCTGTGCCGTTCGGGAGGGCCTTTGCTTCGGCGTACCTGGTGAGATAATCGGTCGCCACAATAATCCACTTGTTGCCTGTCGTTGATGTTGGGAAGGCGCCAAGTAGGTCTATACCGACCTCCTGGAAAGGTCTTGATGGCGGTCGAATCGGCTGCAGGAACCCTGCTGGTCTTTTCGGTGGCGTTTTCCGGCGTTGGCATTCACGACAACTCTTAACGTAGTGCGCGACGTCGGAGGATAGACGAGGCCAGTAATATCTCTCTGGATTCGGCGGAGGGTGCGAGTAAACCCGAGATGGCCAGCCATTCGTTCGTCATGCGAAGCCTGCAGAATTTCCTCCCGAAGGCTCTTCGGGACGACGAGAAGGTAGGCGGCCTTGTTCGGCGAGAAATTCTTCTTCACGACGATTCCCTGTTGCAGACAGTAGGACGATAGTCCACGCCTGAAGAGGGCAGGAGGTGAAGGAGACTTCCCCTCAAGATACTCGTGCAGGCGCTGTAGGTCAGGATCAGGTTGCTGCTGTCATGCGAAGTCGCTGGAACTTAGCAGTCCAAGGAAAGCGTCGTCGTCATCGTCTTTTGGCGGCGTGTCGACAGGGGCTCGTGACAGGCAGTCAGCGTCGGAGTGCTTTTGCCCAGACTTGTAGACCACCGTGACGTCGAATTCTTGGAGGCGCAAGCTCCATCGAGCGAGACGGCCAGAGGGGTCCTTCAAGTTAGCCAGCCAGCACAATGCATGGTGGTCGCTCACAACCTTGAACGGGCGTCCATACAAGTAGGGACGGAACTTCGATGTCACTCCTTTTCAGTGGTCGAATAATTCGCTTCTGCTTTCGACAATGAACGACTTGCATATGCTATTACTTTTTCGACTCCTTCGTTTTTCTGGACGAGCACGGCGCCTAGACCAAAGCTGCTTGCGTCGGTATGGATTTCTGTCTCGGCGTTTTCGTCAAAGTGCCCTAGCACCGGTGGAGACTGCAGGAGACGCTGAAGTTCGTTGAAGGCTTCCGCTTGTGCCGAATTCCATGTGAATGGTACGTCTGCCTTGGAGAGCTTGGTCAGAGGTTCCGCGACGCGCGAAAAATTCCTCACGAAGCGTCTGTAATAAGCACACAATCCCAGAAATCTGTGGACCGCCTTCTTGTCATTAGGCTGTGGGAAATTGGCAATGGCGGCTGTCTTCTGCAGGTCGGGGCGCACTCCGTCCTTGCTGATGATGTGGCCGAGAAACAATAGTTCGTGGTAGGCAAACCGGCACTTTTCAGGCTTCAGGGTAAGTCCGGATAACTTGATTGCGTCGAGTACTGCCTTCAGCCTCCGGAGGTGTTCCTCGAAGCTCGCTGCGAAGACTACAACGTCGTCTAGATAGACGGGACAGGATTGCCACTTGAGGCCTGCCAACACTGTGTCCATTACCCTTTGGAATTTTGCGGGTGCGGAGCAAAGCCCAAATGGCATGACTTTGAACTCGTACAGTCCGTCCGGTGTGATGAAGGCAGTCTTTTCCCGGTCTCTTTCGTCGACTTCAATCTGCCAATATCCACTCTTGAGATCCATCGACGAGAAATACTTGGCGTGGCAGAGCCTGTCCAGAGTGTCGTCGATCCTCGGGAGGGGGTAGACGTCTTTTTTCGTAATCTTGTTCAGTCGCCGATAATCGACGCAGAATCGAAGAGCACCGTCTTTCTTTCTCACTAGAACGACCGGTGCCGCCCATGGGCTCTTCGAAGGTTGGATGACGTCGTCGCGAAGCATTTCCTCTACTTGGTCCCGGATGGCCTGTCGTTCTCGCGGCGACACACGGTAAGGGCTTTGGCGGAGAGGTCTGGTGTGTTCGTCGGTTATAATTCGATGTTTGGCTATCGTCGTTTGTCGCACCTTTGATGACGAGGCGAAACATTCCCTGTAACTTTGAAGAAGAAGGGTGATTTTCTCTTGTCGGTCCCGGGGTAATGCTGGGTTGATGGCGAACGTGGGAGCATGGTCTTGCTTTAGGCTGTCATTTGCAGGTTCGTCGGAGATGATCAAGGCGTCCAGTAAATCAGTTGCTTCGTCCAAGAACGCAATTGTAGTGCCTCTGTTGAGGTGTCGGTATTCTTCGCTGAAGTTCGTGACCAGTACTTCGGCTTTTCCATGCCGCAAATGAGCGATGCCTCTTGCGACGCCAAGTCGTCTGTCTAAGAGCAACTGCGTGTTTCCCTCGATGATGCCTTCTGCGTCTTCGAAATTTCTTGCTCAGACGTGGACGATGATGCTGGACCGGGGTGGGATGGTTAGTTCTTCATCGAGAACACTGAGGGCCTTTGACTGCTCTGGGGTCGTTTTCGGAGGTAAAGCTTCGTCCGTCGAAAGCGTGATGGACTTGGACTTGAGGTCGATGACTGCGCGGTGCTGTGTCAAGAAGTCCATCCCCAGAATGACGTCACGGGAACATTTCTGAAGTACAACGAATACTGTCGGATATGTGTGTCCGTTGACAGTCAGTCTCGCAGTGCACCTTCCTGATGGCGTGCTATGAAGGCAGTGACGTATAAAGTAATGAAAGCGGGCAGAAAATAAGCTTATCCTTCGGGCAACTCGCATAAAAATTTATAAACCGCTTAAGCTTCGTCTTTAAGAGTGAGACGCGAAAGCGTGTTGCAGCGCTGCCAATGAGTCCACGGAACGAACGCCAACGCCCGTTCGGCGCGACGCGTGGCCCGCTGATAATAATTAGTCTTGGGGGAAAGGAAATGGCGCATATCTGTCTCATATATCGATGGACACCTGAAACGCGCCGTAAGGGAAGGAATAAAGGAGGGAATGAAAGAAGAAAGGAAGAGGTGCCGTAGTGGAGGATTCCGGAATAATTTCGACCACTTGGGGATCTTTAACGTGCACTTTCATCGCACAGCACACGAACACCTAAGCGTTTTGCTGGACAATTTAAGGAAAGGACGCCTGTCTCACATATCTCGGTGGACAACCGAACCGCGCCTTGAGAGGAGAAAAATCTCTTCCCTTTCGGCGTGATTCAGGTGTTACCGAGATGCGCCATTTTACGCTCACGGCGCAAAATGGCGCATCGAGGCGACATGGCGCCGATCACCATCTCTCTGGGGCTCGGATCATTACTCCATCCTAATTGAACCCACTGCGATGGAGGCGCGCCCCAAACGTGCCTACTCCATTACCAACTGGAGTGAGTTCAGGCGGGCGGTCGACGAGGCGGCGGCCACTGGCGCAGATTTCTTTTCAAGTCTAGTCCGAAGCGCTCTCGCAGCCACCCAACGAGCAGAGGTAAGGGCAGGGCAGCCCACACCTGATATGAAGCTGCTCAATCTGCGCGAGAAGAGAGATCGCGCAGAGCGACGGGCGCGACGGACTGACAGAGCCGCCGACTGGACTGTCTACAACCGCTTGGACGCAGCAGCGCGCCGCCACGCCAACAAGCTATGGCTTCACTATGCCAAAGGATGCAGGAAGATATCAGCTCGCGGAGGCTGTTTGACACCCTGCGGCGCATCACCGAACCACAGGCAAACCGTCAACCGCTGGCCGCCCTCGCAATCTCCAGCGGGCTCAGCTTTGTAGAATTGGCAGAGCGGTTTACCGATCGGTTCGCGCCGCCCAGCCCCGCAAACGCCGCTAACATAGCTGCTCCTGAGAGCCCCAGAAGCGACGCCAGTCCCTCGCCCGTCGCCTCGGAATGTCCATGTGATGCGCCGTTCACCGCGGCGGAATTGAACAATGCGCTGCAGCGCTGCCGCCGCCGCTCGGCGCCCGGACCGGACGGGGTGACATACCAAATGCTGCGAAACCTGGATGCGCAGCAACGACAGATCCTCCTGCAGCAGATCAACCTGGTGTGGGAACGCGGGGAGTCACCGGAGGATTGGCGAACCGCGGTCGTTTGTCCCATCCGAAAGGCAGGGCGCCCACCTACGGAGCTGAGCGGATACCGGCCAGTGGCATTAACATCGGCGGCAGGTAAGCTCATGGAGCATATGGCGTTGCAGCGTCTGAACGAGCGGGCTGCGGAGGCTGATTTGTTTGACGAGCGGCAGACGGGTTTCCGTGGGATGCGGTGCACGGCTGATTCTATATCGGACGTTGTTACAGCGCTGGAGCATGCCAGGGCAGCAGGCCAGGTTGCGCTGCTGCTGCTGCTGGACGTCTCGGGCGCTTTTGACAACGTTCACCGCGCACCAATTCTCGCGGTGCTTGAGGGGGCCGGTGTGAGCGGGCGCCTTTTGCGATACGTTCATGGCTTCCTGAGCGGGCGCACCATGCGCGTACGAGTAGGGGGTAAGCTCTCCAAGCCTCGCCCGGTCGACATGGGCGTGCCGCAGGGCTCTGTACTATCACCATTTCTGTTTAATGTGGCCATGTCGGTGGTGCCGGCCTCCCTCCCCACGACCGGGCGACACCATGTGTACATGTCCATATATGCAGACGACATAGCCCTGTGGTGCCGGGGACCACCGGGCGAGGCGTTCCGCGTGCGGGGGTGCCTTCAGGGAGCCCTGACCGCAATCGATGCCTACTTGCGCGGCCTTGGTCTGTCGCTGAGCGCGGACAAATCGGTGGCCATGGCCTGCGTTTCGCGCTCGCGCGCGCACCTTGCGCCACGGTCACTGGACAGGACTCTGATTCCTTGGCGTAAATCGGTGCGGTACCTTGGCCTGGACATCGACTGGCGCCTTTCCTTCCGCCCCGCGGCGACCAAGGCCTGTCTGCAGATGAAGAGGATCACCGCCGCCGTGCACAAGCTCACCGCTCGAGGCCAGGGCATCTCCCAGCAAGCCGCGCTGCGTCTATACAATGCCGCAGCTTTGGGGGCGGTGCTCTATGCGCTGCCGCTCGTCACGGTGCGCAAGCCGTGCTGGAAGAAGCTCGAGCTTCAGCACCGCAAGTCGCTGCGCGTGTGCCTAGGCCTGCCCAAAAACTCGCAGTGCGCCGCAACGTTGGCCGAGGCAGGAGCGTGGCCCCTTGAGCTCCAAGCAGCGCGCAGGGCACTGAATCACATCGACCGGCTTCACCGCGCACCGGACGGCGGCTCGCTGCTGCAGCGTATGCGCTCGCACCCGCGCTCACGAATGGGCGCGGCGCTGCTCGAGTATGAGCAATTGACCCAAGGCCCACCCCCCTACGGCTCCTGCGCGCCCTGGCCTGCTGCCTCGGAGGTACAGCGAGAGATCGCCGGCATCGCGGGAAAGCGGAGCAAACCCCTCTGCGCTGTGCAGCAGCTGGCCAGAGCCGTCATACACGAGGAGCTCCAGGACCATCTCCTCGTGTACACCGACGGCTCAGTGGCCCGCGACAGCTGCTCCCTTGCTGCGGCAGCCACCATCCCCGCCCTGCGACTGCACAGCCAGCAACACGCAACCTTCCTGGGCTCCTCCACCACGGCGGAGTTGATGGGGATCCGGCTCGGGCTGGACCTGCTGCTCACCCTCGGCCCTCCGCCGCCCAGGAGTGCTCTGCTGTGCGACTCCCGCGCCGCCCTCAGCCGCCTGCAATCTAACGGCCGCGGTACCCCACTAGTACGAAAAATTCGCTCGCGCATCGAGCGCCTCGCGCAGAGAGGTTGTGCCGTGCGTGCACAGTGGGTGCCCGGTCACTGCGGCATCGCCGGCAACAAAGAAGCTGACGACCTCGCGACCGCTGCACACCAACTACCTGCCAGCGATCTGCCCCTTGCGCTGGAGCACGTGCGTGCGGCCATTCACGACCATCTCCGAAAGCAGCACCCCGACCCACGCATCGTGGGAGGTGAGCGCATCGACAGTGTCACCGGCTGTCGTGCACTTACACGGTCGCAACGTGCAATGATCCTCCGCGCGCGCATTGGCTGCGTGTGGCCCGGGGAACGACGGGTGCGTCACGGAATCGCGACGAGTGATGTGTGTGACGGATGCGGTGCAGTGGAAACACTAGAACATCTGCTCCTTCGCTGCTCCGCGTTCGCCGATGCTCGTCGCGATATGCTCGCGGCCTATAGGGCGCAGGGCATACTACCAGACTCCATCAAGACGCTATTGTGGCCGCAGGGCAGTGCGCGCACTCGTGAGCGAACTTTGGTGAGCCTCTGTCCATTCCTCGAACACACGGGCTTGACGTCCCGTCTGTTCTCCGTCAGGTAGTTACACGCAGTGACCGAACGCTCCGCGAGTTCTACCTTGAACGATTAATAACTGGACGCCCCACTCCAGTTGTAACCTACACAGTGCTGTGCGCGTGTGTGATTTAATTCCTCTAAAATGAACTAATCACGCGCACAACCTGGACACATTACTTATTGTGTAAATAGTTTGTACATATTACTTCTCCCCCTGTCCTCTATTCCTGTCCCCTCACCTCTTTCATTTCATTTCTCCATTCTGCCTCCTGTCCTTTATTTCCGCTGCCCCAGCTCAGGTGCTTCAGTATCGATGGCAGATGCCGGGGCTAGCAAAAATCTTTTCCTTCCTTTTTACTATTATTTTTAATAAAACCACTACCACCACCACGCTCACGGCGCCGACGACACCGGCTTTACTGCGGTATAAGCTCCTTAACGCTGTCGCGTTAAGATAAAATTGGCTTATAGAATGTCGCGCGATAGCGAATTAATTGCATACTGTGCGTTGTGCCCTGATATCTCAATGTTATTCTGCAGTTCTAGAAGGCAAAGCTTAAGAAAAACTAGTACTTCTACGACCGTTTGACAGTACGTCATGAAGGTAGAGCATTGACTTAAATCGGAACTCTTTTTCAGTTTTCAGTCGGTTCTTGCGAGCACTCATGCTTAAACTTTTATACGCTGTAAAAAAGAGTGTAAAATTACAGGCGTTTTTGCGGAATTGTATTGTTGCCGCTCGGAAAAAATCTGTTACTTGAAATAAGAAGCAAAAAAAAGATATTTTCTCTTTTTGACCGCCGTTGTCTAGTCACGTGCTTTTCTAGTGAGAAATAAGCAACGAAAAATTCACCTGGAAATTTTACAAACTTTCATTTAATTTTTAAAGCCTAGAATGTAGTAAAATAAAGCGCAGCGCTAAATTTTCCGCACAACTAGTAATCTGCGGTGCTGCTTTGATGCGGAGCTGCACTTCGCAAGATGGCTGCCGAATGAAGATCGGTGGATTTCTTCCTGCGTCGATTGGTTCGCTTTATTTGGACAGATGAGGAAAAAAATATTCTCTGCCGCTTGATACAGACAGTGTGTTTTGCTTTGTGTCACCTGAGGTGGTCTCTAAACTGTATTCTAGATGACACGTGCGAAGGAGGTGGATTATTGTAGCGGAATGTTAAGTCATGGGTACCGAGCTCGCATTTGACAAAATGGCGGGAAAGCCCGAGCCGTGTAACTTTCATCCTCCACCTTGTGGTTCCAAGCTGTCTATGCTCCGTAAACTGTTCAAGGTGAAGGTGCAGCTCTGACGCGCAGTCAAAACGAACAGGACGAGCGCTGACGCGCGAATGCGTTTCTGCCGCGGACGCCGCCGTAGTGGCAAGCGTCGTGTGTTTAGTTGCATCCTTCTAGCTTCTAAATCGTGCTACGGCCTCGCTACAGCAACCACAAAGCCTAAAGTTTCCTTGCGTCCATGATTGTCTGTAAGGGCTATTTGAAATATTTCCACTGCGTTTTCGCGTAGTGTGCGCGTTATAGTTCAGATTTGCCAGGGGCCGGGTTCTCGCTTGGGCTGCGGCTCGCAGGATTGGCCGCCGCGCGGGCTGTCGTCATGCGACCGGCGCACCGGCCAGTCGAGCGAGCCGAAACCAGTATCGCAATATTCCGGCACCTGCGTCATGTCGTTCCGAATGCAGCGGCATGTCATCTTGCTCAAGTGGGGCTACGGCTGAGCGGAGGCCGCTATCCTCGAGCTCACGAGTGTTCAAACTCTATGTACGCGAACCTTCTCGTGAAAACAAAGCTGCGGTCTGGGCGCTTGCCTAGCTGTAGACAAGCAACGTCGACCCGGAGGCGGATCGTTCGTTTCGCGCTTTGTGGTTGCTGCGCGGCTGCGCTGCCCCGTGTATTGCGGTGGAGCATATCTTCGCCTCTGTAGGCTCGGTGGCCTGGTCGCCGCCGCTGTATCGGCTTAAGCGTCTAATAGATTCCACACGACTTTTGCTATGGCCGTGAAATATAATCTAAAAATTAAAAAGTTGAATATCCTGTTTGCTCTATTTGCTGGGTAATGACAGCTACCATATTGGATTATATCACGTAATACCGACTGTTATGACGGTGAGATGTATGTTATGTTGGGCCCGGGCAGTCGATCACCCGTACGTATCCGTTCTCTTCAAAGGCTGGTGCTGAATTGCAAACGGCCTAGATGCTTGACAGCATGCTGAAATTACCAGCAGATTGAGGGCGCAGGCTACTTGACTGCTTTTTAAGGGCTAAGCTTAGGCTTCGAACGGATGCGCATTTCTGCTGACGTAGTCCGTCGCATCCGCTGTCGCCGATGCTTACATGCAAACTGGTACGAGTTAACGGTGCTTGCCGCGCGCAACCAGGCGTGCAGATGGCGATCTGTGCTATGTTGGTAGGTGCGCATCTTTGTAGCATCTCGAAAGCAGCAAATAGAGCGTGTAACTTAACTGTGTTGCCTATTCATTGTAGAGCGCGAAGCAAGCAGCATGGAGGGCTCACTTTGAAAGAGGCTTTAGCCATGTGTTTACAGCGATGTTCGCCGTAACTTAATCATGAGATTCCACGGAGAACGTTGCAGGCATAATTAAATAATTTGCTTATTTTAACTCAAGGATGAACCAACTGGCCCGATTTAACTCTCGAAGTCAGTGTTCGCTAGATCAGTTATGAAGCGTATAGAGGGCATGACACACGTATGCCCGAGATAACCACGTCAATTAGGTTTGATTTGTACGTCGCTGTGAGACATTCATGTTGTACCGGGCCTCTACTAGAACTGACTGGAATCAGAGCCTGCTGAAATACAAGTATATTTTAGTGCATAGACCTCGTGCTTTTGTCCTGGCTTAAGTATATTAATTAAGCAACTTGCTTAACGATATTTGTAAGGCTGAGATTAACTCTGGAGGCAACGAGCAAATCGGTAATGTAAATTACTCCTCCCAAATATTAATATTTAAATGCCGTAATGTATTTTCAACATAGCAAGCCTGCTGGAGTCAAAGAATTAAAGCTGAAGCTGGCTACTCTCGTTACTCTATAGTGGGATCGGGCAATTCCTGCAAAAATCGCTACTTGATTGTGCGGAGCGCGAAAATCTTACGCGTGCACAAGGGTTAAAAGCGAGACAGCGAGCAATGCCTGCGTCTCATCAACCTCACCGTCATCCACTTTCCGCCGCATTGGTTATTTCACCTTTAGTACGACGTTCTTGCGGGATGGTTGCTTCATTCTCGATGATGAATCAACATTTAATCACAACGGCCTGAGGAAGCTCAGGAACGGCGCAATAGGACGAGGGCAAGAAAACGAACACTATACCAGGGGCGCAGACTGCCAACTGCTTATCTGCCCGTGGTGTGGTGCATGTTTCTTCACCTTCTGTCCTCGTCCTGTTGAGCAGTTTCAAACCTTGGTTAGTTATTTTATCGTTGGGGATGATGAAGGAGTGAACACACACACACAACAACACACAACAACAACAACAACACACACACAACAACAACACACACAGCAACAACAACAACAACACACACACAACAACAACAACAACAACACACACACACACTGTTGTGCTCGCGCTTCCTTCCTGCTGTGGAATTCGGCGAAGTTGGCCATGTGAAGGATTCCCTGAAGACCACCGCTGGGGTGGGTGAGCCCTCTGGGGGAGACGTGACTGCAGGACTGCCAGAGGGAACGACGACAATAGCGTCCCCACGTGTTCGAACAGGAATGCCGGAAGCAGCGACGACAATAGCGTACTCACGTGTTCACCGGGAATGCCAGCGACGACCATAAGCGTATTCATTCCGGTCCTCACCACGACGAAGTGCGGTATCAGTGTGGTCCCCTTCAGTCACGCTTGATTTGAACAATTGCCCTAGTGCCGCACCTTCGACAGAGCTTCCGCGTTCCGGTCACCAGTACAAGCTCTTTCGACACGTGCGCGGCAACCTCGAGGCCACGGGTACGACAACGTGACCGGGTCCTGTTCCCTTTCCCTCGACCGAGCTGCGAAGAAACATCAGTACCGCCCTGCCGTGGTTGGTACCATCATTGCCATCGTGTGATTGGACATCATTCTTCGAACTGTATTCCCCAGCCAGGGATCTGGGGAATACGAAGAGTATTTAAGGAGCTGCTGGTTTGATATCAGGGGAGAGCCCCCTTCTTGAGAGGTATCAGAGACTCCCGACTCCTAAGAAGCTCTCTTTACTGAGAAGCACTCTCAGTTGCCCGTTCTTGTACATAATCTAAATAGTCCTTGTATAAAGTTATCCAAGTTTTCTTCCTCCGATCGTCCTCGTTTCTTCTCCGGCCCAGTCACGCTACCTGAATCCCAACAACTGGATGGCAGCTGTGGGATGTCCACGTGAAGTTACCGGCTCCAACGGACCTTGGCAGCTACGGGACTGACAGGCGTCAGCTATACCTTGGCAGGGTAAGTGCTCAATGTTTTCCATTCATTTCGCCAGACCGTACTAGCACAGGCAGATGCTAGGGGCGGATTCCTGTTGTCTGGAAAATTGATTTAGGGAAACTGCTTTGTCCACTTCAAGCTAGGGCTTTTGTTTTAGTGGGCTTGCTAACGCATTGTGGAACTCACGAGTGAGAAGTTAAAAGGGCAGGACCTGCTCGAAATTTGCCAGGAGCTGGGGATTTCGCTACGTTCTGCGAAAAGAAAAAAGAAATTTAAGAGGTTATCTGGCAGGAGGAGGTGCTACTGAGGAGGTCGACGAGGCTTTGGAAACGATTGTTGGACGCAAGAAAGAAAAAGAAGAGCTTCGGTTGGCTCAAGAAAGACGGGAATTGTGCGAGCAGAAAGAAAAAGAAGAGCTTCGGTTTGCTCAAGAGAGACGGGAGGTCCGTAAGGGAGAGGAAAAAGCGAGAGAACATGCTAGAGAAATGAAGGAGCTCGAAATCGCGTCGAACGGAGGGAATACGGCGCGTCTTAGCCCTGTAGCTTCGGTAGAGGAGCAAGGGCGGCAGAGATTGCAGGATCTCATCTCGCCATATCGCGTGGGAGGCGATATTCCACTCTTTTTGGTAAATTACGAACGTGCATGCGGGAAGGTGCACTTAGACACGAGCGCTTGGTCAAAGAAGTTACTTCCTCTCCTTCCGTGCGAGGCGGCCGAAGTGTTGGCTCATCTCTTACAGGAAGAGCGGGACGACTACGAGAAGGTAAAGAGCGCACTGCTTAGAAAGTACCGGCCTTTAGGCAGCGATTCAGACAGGCAATGAAAGGCGGGGAGTCGCATACTGACTTCTCGTACCGGCTTTAAGTCAACTTAAACGAGTGGCCTAAGACCGCTGAGGTGCACGGAAGTCATGACAAGGTACTGGAGTGCATCGCACTAGAGCAGTACTATAGCGCGATTCCAGAAGATCTGAGGATATGGCTGCAAGATAGGCTAACAGATATAGACTTAGACAAAGCGGCACAGCACGCAGACGAGTATAACGTTCGCCGAAACCTCCAAAGCAAGGCAGGGTACGATAACAGGTTATGAAAGGGAGAAACCTATTTAAAGAGAATCCCCGACCGAAGGTTGCCACCAGCACGCCGAGATCACCGAACAGAGGAACCGGGATCAAAAGAAGGAGGTAGCGAAAACAAGATGGAGTCACCCAAATCTGCCGATTCGCCGAAACAGCAGGCACCTGAAGCTCGCGCGTTTGAAGCGCGAAAGCCCATTGTCTGCTATAATTGCAACAAGGAGGGTCACATCTCAGTGAACTACAAACAGAAAAAGATGGCGTTCGCGTGCATGCGAGATTCGGAGGAAAACCTTAAATTGCTGGAGCCATACTTGCAGGACGTGGTTATAAATGGCAAGAAATTCAGGGCACTGCGGGATTCAGCGGCTACCATGGATGTTGCTCACCCGTCCTGTGTTTCCTCCACGGACTACACCGTCGAATGCGCCTGGATTAAGCAGGTCGCCGAAGAACAGAGTGCATGCTTGCCTATAGCGAAGGTGACCCTAGAGGGGACTTTTGGCAGGCTAGACAAAGAAGCGGCAGTTAGCGCAAACTTGCCGACACACTTGCCCTACCTGTTTTCGAACAAATCCGAGCAGCTGCTGAAAGAGAAAGGTCTCTCTTTCACCTCGGGCTTGGCTTGCATGGCGCTAACACGTTTTTGAGCGCGAGAGCTCGCAAAGAAACTCGACTGCGCTCTGATAAATGAGCAGGCACCGAACCATTCTCCCGACCAGACGGGGGATTCTTGTAAGAAAACTGATCCGTCTGAACCGCATGAGCAGGACCATGAAGGTGTTCCCGAACCAGCGGTAGCTCATGAAATCGAAGGAATTGCCGATTCCGTAGAGAATGGGGCAGAAGGAACCAACGCGAAGGGTTCGACATTGACACCTGCTTCGACTTGTTGGGAGGATTTTGCGAAGGTTGATAGGAAAGCACTCATTGCAGAGCAGAAAAGCGACCCATCGTTAAGATCTCTAAGCAATAATGTCAGAGCAATGCAGTCACTGTCTAAAGTGTACTACGACAAATCTGCACGCAAGCGCATCTTTCAATCTGGCGACCAGGTGATGTTGCTGCGTCCGTCAAAAAGGAACAAGCTTGAGGTGCAATGGGAAGGGCCAGCTTAGGTGGTGTCCAAGCTTTCGGACACCAACTATAAGGTAAACATTAAGAACAACCACGATCGGATAATCCACAGTAATTTGATGAAGCCTTATGTGCAGCGTATGGCCATGGTTAACACACACACACACATACACATACACACACACACACGCACGCACGCACGCACACGCACACGCACACGCACACACACACACGCGCGCACACGCGCACACACTCACATACACATACACGCACGCACGCAGAGAGCGCCACTCATAACTGATTTTCCCAACGGGTTTCACAAATGTTCCGTTCTCTTCCCTCGCGTCTGTGCGCGTGGTTTTTGGTGCCTTTAAATTACTATTATGAATTACCAATTAAGCCAGTCGGAAAAGAAGTTATCTTAAGCTAGGAACCTTGCCGATACCCAAGGGCGGCAACCTAAGAGCTGTCCTAGAAACCCCCACACCTCTTATGCGGTCCATTTCATGCACACACCTACTAACGGAGACGAGGCAAACTGCCAATTTTGAAGCGAAAAGTTTCACTCTGCCAGGTTTTTGAGCCGTCAGCGGAGCTGCAAGTTTGTCCTTGAATGTAGGTAGAGGTCAGACCATGAGCATAACTCACGGTAGTTAGGTTCAGCAGATGAAGTCAGCTACAGCAGCGACACCAGCGGCTCTTACAGCGGCTGACATTTGACCTTGACCTTTGGCTTTGATGTTGACTTTTGACCTGTGACATTGACCGTGGTCAAGCGGAAAAGTGTCTGCCGGCATCGCATAATATTGAAAAAATTGGTTTCTGAGGAAAGGAAATCGCGCAGTGTCTGTCTCACATCTCGACGGACAGCTGAACCGCGCCGTAAGGGAAGAGATAAAGGAGGGAGTAAAAAAAATAAAATAAAAAAGAGGTTAACAAGATGATGGTTCGGGCTAGTGTGTATGCGTTATGATCCATAGCGCAGCAACAAAACAGGGGACAAACACAAGCGCTAATTTTAACGATTGTGTTTGCCCCCTGTTTTGTTGCTGCGCTATGGATCATAAAAAAGAGGTGCCGTAGTGGAGGACTGCGGAATCATTCTCACCACCTGGGCATCTTTAACGTGCACCGAAATCGCACACCACACGGGTGCCTTAGCATTCGCCTCCATCAAAACGCGGCCGCCGCAGTCGGGTTCGAACCCGGGTACTCCGGATCAGTACCCGAGCGCCCAAACCACAGATCCACCACAGCGCGTAAGGGAAGGAAAATGAAATTAAAATTCGTTTTAAGGAAAGAAAGTTACACGTCTCGCATATCTTTCTGGACATCCGAACCGCGCCGTAAGTGAAGGAAAATGAAAGTCGGTTTGTAGCAAAGGGAAAGCATCTGTCTCATATTGCGCCATTTCCGTTCCCCGAAAAACCAATTTATTTTACAATTTGGCTTTCTCAAAAAAATTGCTGGCGGTTTAGCTCTGGTTAACCCTGGCCGAAATCGACGAGGAGGATAAACTTCATTTTCATCGAAAAAAGTAGAAGATGGTGTGGGGGTTATAGGCCCCTAAGTGGCCATGAGCCCGTGGCGTTCGGCGACTTCTAGGGCTCTTATCGCAAGCCAGATCTGTGTGTCTGTGTCGGAACTGAGTAGTGCGGCCTCCCACTGGTCTGGATTCGAGAGGTGCAAACCTCGCGGAGGGGTGTCCTGAGGGAAAGTCCAGAGTATGTGGAATCGAGTGGCATGTTGGCCACATACTTGACCGGAGGGAGAGTAGAACCCAGGGTATATGCGTATAAGCATATATCGCGGGGTTGGGGAAGGTGTTCGTTTGGAGTTGCCTCCACGCAACCTCTTGGGGTTTGGTTAGAGAAATATGTGCGGGTGGATATAGAAGTCTACCTAAGTGGTAGTGCGCGGTTATGTCATGAATTGTAACCATACGATCTCTCGCCGTCCTCAGGACGTGCGACACCACATTCCGGTCGACGAATCATCGGCCATGATTGTGGGCCACCTCATTCCCTGGATGAGATGAGTGCGCAGGGACGCAGATCAATTCTATCGGATGGAGTTGGTCCTTGGTGGAGTGGAGGAGAGATAGGGTGACGGGGGAGACCCGGCGTTTTGCAAAATTACGAATCGCAAGTTTTGAGTCGTTGAAGATCAGTTTTCCAGAGATGGAGACCCTCGCCAAGGCTATGGCCGCCTCCTCGGCCTCTCCAGTCGATCTGACGGGAATGGAGCACGCAACCAAAGGCCGTCCACAGAAGATTACAAGGGCGAGCGAAAAAGCATCGCGATCGGAGTATTCGGTGGCGTCGACGTGGACCACTGTCTGATCTCTTAAACACTTTTTATGCAGCGACTTAGCCCGGTCCTTGCGGCGAGCGCCATGATACTCTAGGTGCATGTTTTTCAGGAGAATGGTAACGATTAGGTTGCTGTGGATATGGGACGGAAGCTGGGTCTTGTGGGCGATGGTCGTTTCGAAGCTTATTCCAAGCTTGTCGAATATGTGACGTCCCGGTGAGGTGCGGGTGCAACGTTCGTACTGCGAGGTGAGATGACCTTCCGAGAGCTACGTCTCAGTGATGTAGGCCCCAATGCCAGTAGTTTATACGTGGAGGTCCGGTGGGGGAGATGGAGAGCCGCCTTGTATGCCTGTCGAATAAGGTAGTCAACGCGGTCCCGTTCCTGCCAAGTAAGCTTGAGGTAAGGGAGGGTATATGTGAGACAACTGATAACAAACGCCCAAATAACACGTCGGACTTCAGCCTCTCGCATGTCTCTGTTTATTAGCAATGCGACGAATTAGACGGATGGTCTGCGAGACAGAGACTGTGAGTTTTGCCAGAGCTTCGGTGTTTTTCTGATTGCTCTGTATGAGAAGCCCCAATACCCTAAGGGTGGATACTTCGCGTATGGGTTGGCCACTAGCAGTAATGCAGATGGGAGGATGGACGTGGAGGCCGGGTTGACCTCGAATCTGAGGTGAGCACGAGAGGTCGGCTCCGGTTACGTGGCGCTCAATGACATCCACCGCTTGTTGAAATCTGGAATCAACCTCATCATCGTTGCCTGTTGAAACCCAAAGGGTGATGTCGTCTGCGTATAAGGTATGGGATAGCCGGGGGACAGCGTTTAATTTTGAAGGTAGCGTGAGAGAGGCGACATTGAAAAGAAAGGGGGAGTGAACGCATCCTTGGGAGGTGCCATTGCTACTGAAGGTTATAGGGCCTGAGAGGAGAGAGCCAAAGTTAAGTTCTGCTGTACAACTAGAGAGGAAGGTGCGTATATTCTCGTAGGTTAGCTGACCAGGATTTAGTAGGGAGAGGTTAGCGAGAATAGCTCCGTGGGAGGCGCTGTCAAATGCTTTAGTTAAATCAAACCCTAGAATAAGCCTTTGTTCCCGCTCTGGTAGATGGGCACAGTACCTCTCGAAAGAGAGGGCTGGAGTATTATGTCTTGCGTAGAGATATATGAGCGGAAGCCAATCATGGTGCGGGATAGGAGATCATTATCTTCCGCATAATGGTTAAGACGGTTGAGACTGACGTGCTCCATCAGTTTCCCAGCACAGGAAATGAGGGAGATGGGGCGGAGGTGTTCGAGAGCTAGTCGTTTGCCTGGCTTCGATATGAAAGTCAAGCGTGCATGTTTCCATGCTGCATGGATTTCACCCTCTCTCCAACAATCATTCATGAAGGCAGTGAGAGCCTCAATGGACGGGTCATCTAAATTAAGGATAGTTTGTTTTTCTTGTGGGAGTAACAGAGCAGCGCGAGACAAAGACGAAAATCTGGTTGTTATTCAGCGTCGTGTCCTGTCTGTCTCTTCTTTCTCTCGTGCTGCGCTGTTCCTGCCACAAGGTCACGCACCAACCAGCCCAACTTTTCACCTTGCTAAAGTATGGAGAGTTTTGTTGGAAATGCCGTCCGGTCCCGGGGCAGAGTTAGGGCGGAGCTGAGTAATTGCGAATCTTACCTCAGCGTCCAAAATCTCCACATCGAGGGCAGGGTTGGCCCCACCCATGTAGGGGGGGGGGGGGGTCCGGGGAAGTAGTATTGAGATACCGGACACGGATTTCATCAAGATCCTGGTCTGAGCCCGGGCGTTGATGGACTGGAAAATGCTGTGTCGTTGGAATGTTTTGAAACCGTCCGGGTCTAAAAGGTATCGGAGAAGGTGCCAGGTGCGGGTTAGCCCGGGCTGGCCACGCATGTTTTCACAAACTTGACCCCATTGCTGGGTAGCCAATGAGAGAGCGTGCGCCTTAATCTGTTTGTCTGAGCTTTTCGATGCCGAAGCGTTCTATTGTGGTGTTGTGTTTTCCAGCGGTTTTGAATGCTTTCCCTGACCTGCCATAGGTGGAGGAGACGGCTGTCTATACTGTATTGATAAGCCGTGGCAGATGATTACTTAGTAGAAGCAGAGACGTCTGCTGGAGATTGGATATCCACTTGTCAAGGTTATTATTCCGGGTAGGGGCGTTCTGAGCACGTAGGGAGCGAAACTTCTCTCAATCCGTGATTAGTGTCGGGCAACCTTTCCGACTGTACGGTTACGTGCTGAGGGTGGTCGCGAGGATACAGTGGTCAGTGCCAAGGGTATCCCCAGTGTTGAGCCACCGATCGATCCGCGCGTTTTTGCAGAATGTTAGATCAGGTTAAGTGTCAGCAGACCCGCTGTTTCCCACGCGGGTGGGAATGTGAGTGTCAGTAATAAAGGTGAAGCCCTGTACCTGTGCCCGTAACCACAGATTGTTACCTTTTCGGTTGGCGGCGCAGTAACCCCAAGGGGGGGGGGGGGATGGCATTGAAATCTCCTTCAATGAGGAGACCTGAATGGTGCGCGAGCTTGTTGACACGGGAAAGAAGGGAGCTGAAGTCGTGTCTTCTGTCTTCTTAGGAGCAATAAACGTTAATAATGAAGAGGCTTTGGTTGCCCCTTTTACGAGGGAGGAGTTCGAGTAAGACGCTGTCTACGGCAACGTCGTCTAAGGAGCACTGGACGGCCGGCAGGTTGTGTTGAATTAAAATACCGGTGTCAGGAGCGGTGACATCTAAGGGGGAGGATGGTTTATAGCCAGGTAGTTTCACTGGGCCACGAGTTTCCTGGAGGGTGATATCAGGCGGGATCTCCGAATTTTGGGCGTACTCCTGCAGGTTTCCACGCTTGCGGCGAAAACCACCTCAGTTCCATTGCCACACGTTAAGTAGGTGGCGGAGCGCCATGGTGAAGTGTGATTGAAGCTAAGATGCGTTTGGGGGCTGGAGCGGGAGGCGAGCGATCGTACGGTCTAACTCGGGTCGTGGTGAGGGCGGTCGGTGCGCCTACCCTAGCTTCAAGGCCTGTGACGCGTGTTTGGAATCGTTGCGTGAGGGTGTTAAGATGTTTTATTTTTCCGGAGAACTCAGCAAATTTTGCTTCCAGCTTAGCATCAATTTGAGCCTCCAATTTGTCTTCTAGGGGAGCCTTAAATTCCTCGAGGTCGGCACAATTAACGAATCGTCCTGAGCGGCAGGTAGTTTTCCGCTTAGAGGTATGACTGGAGGTTTATCTTTGCGTTGCGGGGGAGTAGAGGTGGGCGCCTGAGACGAGGCGGTGGGAACAGGTTGAAGTGGTAGAGTAGGATTTGTTTGAGATGGTGGATCAAGTGCAAAGGGTGGACGCTTTAAAGAAGCGTTTTCTTTTTGTTGTCTATGGTTGCTAGCTTTAAGGGCCGTTATCTCGTCGCGCAGGGCTTGCAGCTCTGAATCGCGAGACAGATTGCTGAGAGTGAGAAGCCGCTGCGGCACAGCTCCCCCAAATTTTCGTGGAGGACGCTCCGCGAGGAGACAACCTGGAGTCCTGGGGTGGGAAGGACCGAGTGCGAATCCGGCTGGAGCGCCGGTAAGAGGAGGAGGAGCGGTCCGAATCTCTTATGGCCGAGGTGTTCTGCCCGTGGCGACGGGTCCGGGATCGGGAACGATGGAAGGTGGAAGCATTGTCTGAGTTCGTAGCGTGTAGCTGGCGTTGCATTAGGACAGAAGGCACTTTGTAGCGGCGTTTACACTTAGATGGACCAGTCTGGCGAGGACCAGAACAAACTACACAAGTGGGGCTGCATTCATGGGCCTCGTCAGGGTCGCCAGCTCCGCAGTGAAGACACTTGGAGAGCTTGGGATACGGGCAGACATCCTCTCGGTGTCCCGTTTGGCGACAGTTAAGGCAGGCTTCCACCTCGTTTTTGAAGATGTAGCAGCGCAGAGCACTGCCGGCGTAGACTTGGCAGGGTACCTTGGTCCCTGCGAAAGTGATGACAATAGATTGGGTCTTGCCTAAACAGTGGGCGTAGAGAATGCAGTGTTCTGGATTCTTGGGTATCAAGTACTCCATGATTTCCTCCTGGGCCTCATCCACGTATTAGTGGTGAATGATACCTCAGGCGTATGCGCTTGGTGGGGCCAAATAGGTGGCAACTGGATAGCTTGTCGGACCCAGGATGATTGCCTGGAGTTTTGTATAAGTGATAGCGCTGTTCCGGTTCGGGGTGCTAAGGGTGAGGGTGTTGTGAACAAAATTAACCCGGAGGCGGTCCTGTGCGGCGTCGGAGTAGGTCAAATCAAGGCTTGAGGTGATTTCTCTGCGAAGAGTGTTCTCGCCCCCGGCATGCAGATTGAGGCCCCCGGGAGGGCGAATGATGAGTTTAAAGTCATCAACAGGGAGACGTAGCAGTAACGGAGCGCGGCGCGGCAGCTTACGTGACGAGGAGTGAGATGGCTGTTGGGACGCGGTATGCTGTGCGGACGCCGAAGGCAACGACGTCGGCGGTGGCTTGTCGAAGGTGATAAAACGGATGAGTCACGTTCGTAGCAGTGGGCTACGTAGGTCGAGTCCGTTTGTATATTGTCACGAGGTGGTGACGGGAACTCCGCCGGGGTCACGTAGCACCGACTGGGGTCCGGTCTTGAGGAAGGCACAGAGCAGCTCGTAAGAGAATACTTTAATAGGCTGGCTTACGCCCACTAAGAACAGCTCTGAAAACTCAGCGGCGGCGACAGCAGCGAACGTGCTCGGCGGTCGTCGACTAACAGAATGCCCGCCGCTCTTAGCAGTGCTCGATTTTAAAGGCGGCAAGGAAAGTTCCAGAACATAGTAGGCACACTTGCTCGAGGCTAGGAAAAATCGACATAACTCTGGTCGCGTCTCGCGTCCCAGAAAAGTGATAATGCGGCGGGCCTGCCGCGATAAGAACAGACAAAAAGCAAGCTTCGCGGCATTACTCCCCCCTTAAAGAAGCATCGACCCGATGCTTAAAAACAGGGATAACGGACATAAAGATACAGAGCATACAAAATAAATACTCATAATGTAAACACAGAGTCATTAGCGCGAATAGTAAGGCTTCAGACGGGCGACGTCGACAACTTCTGAGCGCGTGCGGCGTCTCTGGGATGCTGTAACTCCGTCAGGGACGACTTCATAGTCCAGATTACCCAGTCTGCGAAGAATCCTGTACGGGTCGAAATAGCGGCGCAGAAGTTTTTCACTCAGTCCGCGGCGGCGAATCGGCGTCCAAACCCAAACTCTATCGCCTGGCTTGTATTGCACTGCGCGTCTTCGAAGATTGTAGCGTCGGGCGTCGGTGCGCTGCTGGTCTTGTATTCTCTCACGGGCAAGTCGTCGAGCTTGTTCTGCGCGCTGCAGGTAGGCGGCGACGTCGAGGTTACTTTCGTCGGTAACGTCGGGCAGCATGGCGTCGAGTTTGGTCGTGGCCTCCCTCCCGTGGACGAGACTAAATGGTGTCATTTGGGTAGTCTCTTGCACAGCGGTGTTGTAGGCGAACACCACATAGGGAAGAATGACGTCCCATGTCTTGTGTTCTGCGTCTACGTACATAGAAAGCATATCGGCGATGGTCTTGTTGAGGCGTTCTGTAAGCCCGTTTGTCTGCGGATGGTGCGCAGTTGTTCTCCGGTGACTTGTATGGCTGTGCTGCAGAATGGCCTGGGTTAGCTCCGCCGTGAACGCTGTCCCCCTGTCTGTTATCAGTATTTCGGGGGCACCGTGTCGTAAAATAATGGATTCGACGAAGCATTTGGCGACTTCTGCTTCTGTGCCGTTCGGGAGGGCCTTTGCTTCGGCGTACCTGGTGAGATAATCGGTCGCCACAATAATCCACTTGTTGCCCGTCGTTGATGTTGGGAAGGGGCCAAGTAGGTCTATACCGACCTCCTGGAAAGGTCTTGATGGCGGTCGAATCGGCTGCAGGAACCCTGCTGGTCTTTTCGGTGGCGTTTTCCGGCGTTGGCATTCACGACAACTCTTAACGTAGTGCGCGACGTCGGAGGATAGACGAGGCCAGTAATATCTCTCTTGGATTCGGCGGAGGGTGCGAGTAAACCCGAGATGGCCAGCCATTCGTTCGTCATGCGAAGCCTGCAGAATTTCCTCCCGAAGGCTCTTCGGGACGACGAGAAGGTAGGCGGCCTTGTTCGGTGAGAAATTCTTCTTCACGACGATTCCCTGTTGCAGACAGTAGGACGATAGTCCACGCCTGAAGAGGGCAGGAGGTGAAGGAGACTTCCCCTCAAGATACTCGTGTAGGCGCTGTAGGTCAGGATCAGATTGCTGCTTTCATGCGAAGTCGCTGGAACTTAGCAGTCCAAGGAAAGCGTCGTCGTCATCGCCTTTTGGCGGCGTGTCGACAGGGGCTCGTGACAGGCAGTCAGCGTCGGAGTGCTTTCGCCCAGACTTGTAGACCACCGTGACGTCGAATTCTTGGAGGCGCAAGCTCCATCGAGCGAGACGGCCAGAGGGGTCCTTCAAGTTAGCCAGCCAGCACAATGCATGGTGGTCGCTCACAACCTTGAACGGGCGTCCATACAAGTAGGGACGGAACTTCGATGTAGCCCAGACGATCGCAAGGCACTCCTTTTCAGTGGTCGAATAATTCGCTTCTGCTTTCGACAATGAACGACTTGCATATGCTATTACTTTTTCGACTCCTTCGTTTTTCTGGACGAGCACGGCGCCTAGACCAAAGCTGCTTGCGTCGGTACGGATTTCTGTCTCGGCGTTTTCGTCAAAGTGCCCTAGCACCGGTGGAGACTGCAGGAGACGCTGAAGTTCGTTGAAGGCTTCCGCTTGTGCCGAATTCCATGTGAATGGTACGTCTGCCTTGGAGAGCTTGGTCAGAGGTTCCGCGACGCGCGAAAAATTCCTCACGAAGCGTCTGTAATAGGCACACAATCCCAGAAATCTGTGGACCGCCTTCTTGTTATGAGGCTGTGGGAAATTGGCAATGGCGGCTGTCTTCTGCAGGTCGGGGCGCACTCCGTCCTTGCTGATGATGTGGCCGAGAAACAATAGTTCGTTAGGCAAACCGGCACTTTTCAGGCTTCAGGGTAAGTCCGGATAACTTGATTGCGTCGAGTACTGCCTTCAGCCTCCGGAGGTGTTCCTCGAAGCTCGCTGCGAAGACTACAACGTCGTCTAGATAGACGAGACAGGTTTGCCACTTGAGGCCTGCCAACACTGTGTCCATTACCCTTTGGAATGTTGCGGGTGCGGAGCAAAGCCCAAATGGCATGACTTTGAACTCGTACAGTCCGTCCGGTGTGATGAAGGCAGTCTTTTCCCGGTCTCTTTCGTCGACTTCAATCTGCCAATATCCACTCTTGAGATCCATCGAGGAGAAATACTTGGCGTGGCAGAGCCTGTCCAGAGTGTCGTCGATCCTCGGGAGGGGGTAGCCGTCTTTTTTCGTAATCTTGTTCAGTCGCCGATAATCGACGCAGAATCGAAGAGCACCGTCTTTCTTTCTCACTAGAACGACCGGTGCCGCCCATGGGCTCTTCGAAGGTTGGATGACGTCGTCGCGAAGCATTTCCTCTACTTGGTCCCGGATGGCCTGTCGTTCTCGCGGCGACACACGGTAAGGGCTTTGGCGGAGAGGTCTGGTGTGTTCGTCGGTTATAATTCGATGTTTGGCTATCGTCGTTTGTCGCACCTTTGATGACGAGGCGAAACATTCGCTGTAACTTTGAAGAAGAAAGGTGATTTTCTCTTGTCGGTCCCGGGGTAATGCTGGGTTGATGGCGAACGTGGGAGCATGGTCTTGCTTTAGGATGTCATTTGCAGGTTCGTCGGAGATGATCAAGGCGTCCAGTAAATCAGTTGCTTCGTCCAAGAACGCAATTGTAGTGCCTCTGTTGAGGTGTCGGTATTCTTCGCTGAAGTTCGTGACCAGTACTTCGGCTTTTCCATGCCGCAAATGAGCGATGCCTCTTGCGACGCCAAGTCGTCTGTCTAAGAGCAACTGCGTGTTTCCCTCGATGATGCCTTCTGCGTCTTCGAAATTTCTTGCTCAGACGGGGACGATGATGCTGGACCGGGGTGGGATGGTTAGTTCTTCATCGAGAACACTGAGGGCCTTTGACTGCTCTGGGGTCGTTTTCGGAGGTAAAGCTTCGTCCGTCGAAAGCGTGATGGACTTGGACTTGAGGTCGATGACTGCGCGGTGCTGTGTCAAGAAGTCCATCCCCAGAATGACGTCACGGGAACATTTCTGAAGTACAACGAATACTGTCGGATATGTGTGTCCGTTGACAGTCAGTCTCGCAGTGCACCTTCCTGATGGCGTGATGAGGTGTCCGCCTGCTGTGCGTATCTGCGGGCCATCCCAAGTCGTCGTCACTTTCTTGATCCGGTCGGCGAAGGAACCACTCAGCACGGAATAGTCAGCTCCCGTGTCGATTAGAGCAGTAACGTTTCGGCCGTCGACAGTCACCTCTAGATCGGAAGTCCTTGCTCTTGCGTTGCACGTAACTTTCGGAGTCGGGTCACGGCTTGGTCGGTGATTGCGACTGCGGATGCAGGGGCTTGTCGATGTCGGTGGCCTTGGGGTCTCTTAAGTTGCGTCGTGTCGTCGTCGGTGCGGCGTCGCCGTGAGTTCTCGTCGTTGGAGGGTCTTCGTTTTTTTTGCCGGGAAGCAACCTCACGTCCTAAGGTTGCTGCTTTCAGTTTCCCCTACGGGGGCTGGGGGACCTTCCTCGCACAGCCGCTGCGTAGCTGTGGCAGGGCGACGTGAAGCGCGAGGCTCGCGGCGAGGGTGAGCGGGAAAATCGGCTCAACACGTATTCGTCGCGGCGCAGGTAGTCGTCGATTTCTTGTGGATGTTGGCCGAAGCGTGGTCGTGGTGCGTCAACGGCGAATCCGCGAAGACCGATGCGTCGGAACGGGCAGTGACGCAGGACGTGACCGGCTTCACCGCAGTGGAAGCACAGCGGACGGTTGTCACGGGTTCTCCAGGTGTCGCATTTCCTTGGGCCCGAACGTTGTTCATCGGTCGGGTGGGCGGGGCCCGGAGGGCGGCGGTCCAGCACTGCTGGCTCACGTCGAATAGGGCTTGGGGTGGCACGTCGAGGCGCGGGCTTGCGTACTGCAGCGACGTAACACATGGCTGGAGCTTGAGGTTCAGTCGTCGCAGAAGGGGAGCCAAGCGCATGCCGCACTTCTTCACGGACGACTTCCGTCAGGCTCGCTACTTGAGGTTGTGAAGATGATGGCAGCAGCCGGCGTAGTTCTTCGCGGGCGATTTCACGGATGATCTCCCGCAAGTCGCTGGTTGTAGTCGTCGTGTCCGGAAAGCTGGAGCAGACCTGCGGTGGTCGGTTGTACTGCCTTGTGCGGGCGTCCAGGGTCTTCTCAATCGTTGACGCTTCTTCGGCGAATTCGGCGACAGTCTTGGGCGGATTTCGTACGAGGCCAGCGAAAAGAGACTCCTTTACGCCCCGCATTAGATATCCGGTTTTCTTCTCCTCCGTCATATTTTGGTCAGCTCGGCGGAAAAGACGCTGCATTTCTTCGACGTACATGCTGACAGTTTCGTTTGGGTGCTGCATCCGTGAGTACAGCAGCATCTGCGCCTTTTCCTTCCGGAGAATGTTGGTAAACGCCTTCACGACTTCAGACTTGAATAATTTCCAGGTCTTCAAGGTAGTCTCGTGGTTTTCGTACCACGTTCTTGCAGGACCGTCAAGGGAAAAGAAAACATAGCGGAGCTTCATGTCATCTTCCCACCTGTAAATGTAGCCACGCGCTCAAAGTTGTCTATCCAATCTTCCGGGTCGTCGCCAGGGTAGCCGTGGAAGGTTGGAGGCACCCGTGGCTGGTGGAGCATGACAGGGGTGGACGTCGCTGGCTCGGTCATGGGGGCGCTGGAGCTTGTTGTCGTTGTCGAGTAGGATCCGGTAGTAATCCGTGCTGAGCTTGCAGGCCTTGAAGACGGCGGCTGTGTCGTACCTCGGGATCTTCTTGGCTCTCGTTCTCTACGGTGGATCTTCCAGGTTGGGTTGGGTGCATTACCCAGCACCTTCACCAGATGTCACGAGGGGGTGACGGGAACTCCGCCGGGGTCACGTAGCACCGACTGGGGTCCGGTCTTGAGGAAGGCACAGAGCAGCTCGTAAGAGAATACTTTAATAGGCTGGCTTACGCCCACTAAGAACAGCTCTGAAAACTCAGCGGCGGCGACAGCAGCGAACGTGCTCGGCGGTCGTCGACTAACAGAATGCCCGCCGCTCTTAGCCGTACTCGATTTTAAAGGCGGCAAGGAAAGTTCCAGAACATAGTAGGCACACTTGCGCGAGGCTAGGAAAAATCGAAATAACTCTGGTCGCGTCTCGCGTCCCAGAAAAGTGATAATGCGGCGTGAATGCCGCGATAAGAAGAACAGACAAAAAGCAAGCTTCGCGGCAATATACTCTTCAGGGGCTGAATCGTCCCCCTCTACGGTGACGAAGTCCATGCTTGACGAAGCACTGGGCCGGGCTGCGAAGCGGAGCCTATCTCCAGCGTAGGTAGGCTTAGCGAGGCTGGCACTGGGCTCGGTGGAATCAAGTGTGCAAGTAGGCCACAAAAACGGAGTGCCGGTTTCGAAAATGGGCTGGGCAGTTCCCGCGCACCTTCATGAACTTCGGTAGACACAATAAAATTCAGCGGAAGTTGAAAAGTTGGTAAAAATAGGAAAAATGACTGGAGCCCATACGCACCGGCGTCTGCACGCCAGAATCCGAAACTATAAACCTCGGTCGAAAGCGAAAAGCTGCATCTCGCTGCCTATGTTTATGGTCGAGCAACTCGCGGTTTTCATAGATATTCGTACTTACACACGGTATTAGGCATTTTTTATTTGTTAAACATCTTGCTTTCTTCGAAACAACATTAAAGGCGCTCACACAAAAGAGTATATATTTCTTATAGTTTCAGTGATATTTAGAACTGTATTCTTGCTCGTTGCATTCGGAGATATGGAACCAAATCCGGCTCCAAACGACGCACAAAACCTGCAGGTAATTTCAGGAAGCCAAACTGAAAAGAAATTGGGTTTTTGGGGAAAGGAAATGGCGCATTGTGAGACAGGCGTAATTTACTGTTCTTAAAACCAACTTTCATTTAGCTTTCCTTCCCTTACCCGCCGCGTTGTCTCAGTGCTTAGAGCGTTCTGCTACTGATGCGGAGTACCCGGGTTCAAATCCGAGCGCGGCGGCTGCGTTTGGATGGAGGCGAAACGCTAAAGGCACCCGTGTGCTGTGCGATCTCAGTGCAAGTTTAAGATCACCAAGGTGGTCGAAATTATTTTCCCGCCGCGGCGGCTCAGTGATGCGGGCGCTCGGCTACCGATCCCGAGTACCTGGTTTCGAACCCGACCGCGGCGGCCGCGGTTCGGTGGAAGTGAAACGCTAAAGCGCACGTGTGCTGTGCGATGTCAGTGCAAGTTAAAGATCCCCAGGTGCCAAAAATTATTCTGGAGCCCTCCACTACGGCAGCTCTTTCTTCTTTTCTTCTCATATTCCCTCCTTTATTCCTTCGCTTACCGCGCAGTTCATGTGTCCGCCGATATGTGAGAAAGATAATGTGCCATCCCCTTTCCCCCAAGACCAAATTTTTAAGAGCGTTAGCTCTTCCTCATCACGTTTCGTGATTTCGTGGGGCCTGCTACCACCATTGTTCACAGCGCCATCTGTGCCAGCAACTACTCATCACGTTTCGAGATTTCGTGAGGTCTCCTACCACCCTGAGATCAAAGCGCCATCAGTAGCTGCAACTAGAAAACAGCGCACCTCGCATTGAGATTTGTAGCGCTCTCTACAATGGCATTGTAGAAGCAGCCACCTGCCGCGTCCCAATGATGACGTCACGGTCGAATATGGTGGATAGAGGTGGAACTGTGTGAGCATGAGGTCAGGGGACGAAATGGCAGCGTAGTTTCAGTTTCTCGAATACAAGATTGTGGCCATTAAAATTGGTTGTGCCCTCTCATCCCTCCCTCCACCAAACATTATCCTAAACCGGGTAGGCAAACTGTGCCGTTAGGGGACCGCTACACAAGCATATACATTCGTTCCTTTATATATGCTCCGACACCAACGGGCACCCATTCGGGGACAGGTGTATTGGGAGCGAGCTCCACCACTGGGGCGACTGGCTCTAGCGTCGACTTTACGTATAGTAAGTGGGATTGCCGGACTCCTCTTACTGTTGTGGAAGCAGACGCTAGATCTGGAGAAGCGTCTTGCAAGCTGAAAATTGCGTTATTATCTGTATTTTTGTGCTAATGGGTGCCAACACTGCACATTCTGATGGTGTGCGTCGCTGGGAGTGCTACGGTTCATTTCAGCTGTTGCCATGGTCGCTTACTATTCGGTGCCTCAATGCCGGATGTACGCGTGAGAGCTCGACGTAAGCATCCATTTCTACCCGAAATGCAGGAAGATGCGCGAAGCTTGGATGATCAAATTGCGAATGGGAAAAGGCGCAAGTGCTCATTCTCGTGTGTGCTGGCAGGAAACATTTCGGTGAGAAAGACTTCGTGTATGGCGCTGGCGCTAAACTGTTCGGTGAGTAGTGGGCGACTGAGCCGTGCGCGTTACCGCCCTCGCGCGTATCACTTGTGAAGCTAACGAAGGCGTATTGCTGGCAGGATGGAAAAGGCGCTGTCTTCTACGCGAAGCAGTACCGACCCAGAACCTGTCTGTCCGATCTTCGCACCGCCAGCCGTCAAGTCGGCGTCGTCGAAAGAGGGTAAAGAGCCGATGTAGGCAGTATGCATGGGGCCGTGAGCGCGGTTATCGCAGTTTCGCGCATAGCTCGTCATCCTGGAAACATATTTAAATGTTCGGAAGTCAAAACCATCGCATTCTGTGCATGTTTAATAACGCCGTTTTAGATTGCTGCGCCTGTTGTTATGAGTGGCAAAGCTTTTGGTACTGTGGTGTTGGTCTGGCCTGTAACTGATAAATTGACGTGTTCATTGTGCCGCGAGTCTCCTAAAAGCTTGCTTATGACATGTGAATTCCACGGTAAAGGCAATTTTCTGATTTGGCACTCCTATTCTTGCCGATGTGACTTTTTCTCATAGCCACTTTAATCAGTGCGTTTGTGGCATGTTCATATCTTTGCTTTTCATTTTTGTGCCCCTTGTACGAACATATAAGAGTGCTATTTAAAACAGATAGAATAAATATTCGCGTTTTATGCATTATGATATCACTGTACGTCAGTGCTAAGCTAAAATTTTTTTTGCACAAATGAGCGACGCAAACAGACACGAAGTATTAAATGACGAACATTAATGAAATACAAAGGCCAGCTAAACTGCTTTTCATGTGATTGGTAATCATAATTTTGTCTGTGTAGCATTACGTATCGCCTCTGTATCAACTGAGATTTGTCATTTGTTCGTCAACAATGCCATTAGGTAGGAATTAAGGCTGATATTACATTCAATGCAGTGAGCGTGAAGAATTTATACCTACTTGAATTGCAGAGGCTGTGGTTGTCTGTTGTAATTGTCGGCTTTTGTGCAGCTAGAAATTTGCAGTACCATTGTAGGAGAGACATATCTGAAGCAGATTTTTATTTTCAGAAGGCAGGCCATTACGCCACATTTTCCCTAAAGAGAATTTGGTCCCATTGTCTGCACATGACCCTGAGAAGAAGACAACACATCTGACTTGGCAGAAATTGAACTTATTGTGCCTGACTCAGGAAGTGATGCAGATATCAGTCCCAGCCCAGGTAGAAATCAAGGTATCATTATTAGATGCATGTTTATTTTATTATTTCAATCATTTATTACATATGTTAATTACAGAGATATATTTTATTTTCAGATATCCCTGCCGATCTTCAGTCCATAAGGAAGGAGATTGGTGTGCAAGTTAGTACGGTCGATGCTGCACGACAACAACCACTGAGCACGCCAAGTATGCAGGGAGGAAAAGATTTAAACATATTAACTGGGATTCCCTGCTTTCAGCTGTTCTACAACACGTGCGATGTTTACAGTGACAGCCAGATAGTCATTCAAGCAAAAAGCTTTTACTTACCAAATGAAGATGCGGTACTGTTAACTTTCGTCAAGCTAAATCACAACATGTCATTTTCACTGCTTGGTGTGCTTTTTGGCATTCTTCGCACCACAACGTCAGAAATATTCAAGGCTAATGTAGTAATCCTAGCTGCAATCTTGAAGATGCAGTCTTCTGGCCGAGCAAGGAAGCTGTTGTTGATAATTTGACTGTGTACCTTAAGGACTACTCGAGTGTGAGAGCTGTGTTAGCCTGCACGGAGATCCAAATTCAGAGGCCACGGGATATGGAGTCCCAGATGTTGGCATACAGCTGGTATAGGGGCGTGTACACAGCCAAAGTTTTAGTCTGTGAGACACTAGGAGGCCACATCAGTTACGTAAGTGAAGCTTATGGTGGTCTGGCATCTGACTCCCACATAACAAAGGAGAGCAAAATACTGGAAAGGTTTCTCCCTTCAGTTGATAGTGTCATGGAGGATAAAGGATTCTTAATAGACAAACTCTGCCTCGAGCATCACATCACAATAGTGCGTCAACCGTTCGTACGAAAGAGAAAGCAAGTTGATAAACATGAAGCAGAAAAAATCAAAGCATTAACGTTGAACGTATTAACTTTGAACGTGCCATTGAGCGCATGAAAGTGTTCAAGATTTTGGTGGGGAACTTGGGCACAGAGTTTTTTGCTTACATTTATTCTGTTGTACAGGTCATTGCGGGAATTTTGAATTTATCTAAGCCCATTTTCTTTTGTGACAAGTTTTTGCTTAAGTAGAACGTTACCAAAGTACATATGACATGTGTTCAAGTCGTTCTTTCTTTGGATTGTGGTTCCTATGGCTCATTTGTTAATTCGCTTCCACCAAATGGTGCAGATTTTTCTATATTGTTAAGTGAGATCAGCATTGTATTTGCTCTGCTCTTTAAAAAATTCTTGTTTTGCATCTTGTTACCAGTGTTCATCATCTATTTCAGTTTCGTTACTTCCTTTAAATGTGCACATTAGATGCGTTGCTTCTCTTGACAAAAATGTTTTCCTATAATATTTAGTATTTTCATTTTTCTCGTAGTTTTTTTCTTCTTTGCATCAGTTCCTCCCAATGCATTCCTCATTTGGAATCTCAAGCTATTCCTGCATATCACTAATTTATGCAGTGAACAGCATGACCCAGAGAAAAGGTGTATTGCACAAAACAAACACTTTATTTACAGCCATTAGCATAATAAAATGAATAATGGTGAACACCTACTGTGCTTAATGAGTTAAAAGGCAAGGTAGCACGTATGACTTCAAAAAATAGACAGCCCTGTCCACAACGTGAATAAAGAAAGACTTGCTGAATATTTCAGCAAGCAGCAAGCAGTTTTCGCTCTCTTGAAACACGAGACGTCTGCACTCGATACCCTTGCCAATCCCATCTGCACCTGACAAAAATACTTGCTAGTCTTCTTTAGACAGAAGCTTACAGCGTCAGTTATTATTTCTTTGGCTTTGAATTCTTCTTAACTGATGGGGAACTTCACTTCAAGAACTGTTTGAGTGCAACAGTCGCATGTAACTAGCCCATCTGGACTGGCGCCAATGCATGAGTGCTGGTCTGAAATAAGAAGCCCGCACTGCATAAATTCGAGTTTTTGTGCTGACTTACAGCTGAATAGGCCTCCTTTGCTGTCTCTTCTACTAGAGTGCCTCTTACCATTGCAGATGACTGCACTGAGTTCTCTTTCAGAACCTCTTTTGGAAGATGTCGCACATCATGTAGTCCCATCCTTGTTTTAAGTGTGTGCACCAGTGTATATAGAGAATATGCAATTGATGCTATTAGCATTCCTTTTTTGTATATCAGCCAATCCTGAGAATCTGCTTGGGCCTCTGTTAGCTTAGTTATCTGTTCAATTTCCGTATTTGTGTACGCTTCGTGCACGTAGCCATAAATCTCGTCTGCAGAGAGCATTCCTGCTGCAATCGCCTTCCTGGCAGCTTCAAAAAGCGCTGGTGGCTTCTTAAATGCCATCATATGTATGGCCTCCTGCGTTTGTTGCACTCTCTTGACACTGCTTATTAAGTTGAAGACTAAAAGAAGTCTTCATGGGCAGCAGTGGCGCTGCATCGTTGCATGAATGGTCTCCTGTCGTGCTCTTTGAGCATTTACTTGGCACCGCGCGAGTCAGGTGGTGACTACGATTTCATAAAATAAAGTTCAAATTTTAAGGTGTACCTTAAACAATAAATTCCTATGCATTTTTGTGTTTGAGAAGGTGGTTTTTACTGAAAAGCAATACATGAAAAAGCATCTACTTTTCCCTGAAACCATTGATTTATAGGTATTTAAACAGCAGGTTCAAGTGCCATGCACAAACAGTGATAATGCACCGTATAAGAGTCTGCAGACAGTAAGGAAGCTTGCTAATTTTTTGGCATTGGAACATTTAAACTGGCAAGTTTTAACAAGGTGTTCAGTCACGAAACAGCCTGCATCAAACTAAGCCACCTACATAATATATCCACTTACTGCCTTCACAGTGGCGGAGAGCAACACAGTTGTACGGCAATTCTTTCAGCAGCCTCTTCAGCACGTCGCCTTCAGGCACCTTGATGTTTTCAGTTTAGCCTGCAACTTGAAAGGTTCCATCAGCCTACTTTCTTGAGCACACCTTACAGCATTTTCACTTCCCATAAGCACTTTTTAATCCTCTTGAAGGACACAACGCCTGAACTTAGTGTATCTCTGGTGGTGTTGCGCAGCTGCCATCAGGAAGCCTGGTGCTTCTCAACTTGATAAGCGCTCCAGATCCTCAGAGTGCACTGAAAGACTCTGTTAGTGCCCTCAAGCTTATGAAAAATCTAGGTTGAAGTGAGAAAAAAGTTTGACACAAAATTAGACAACACTTTTTGCCAGTATATACAGCAACATTTCCTTGTATTATTTATTTATTATGGTACCCACAGCACCAGGACATCACAGTTGGGGAGGGGGTACAAGAAGGCTCCACCAATGCATTTAACAAATCGTTTCTTCCTTGTGCGATTGAATTCTGGAATAACCTACCCGAAAACATTGTTGCTGAGACTAATTCTTCCAACTTTAGGCAGCTACTCATCGAACATTTTCAAGAATAATAAAACCGTCCTATACCCGTTGTCAACTACGATGCACTGTAAAACACCAAACTCTTTGCTGGACGCGTTCTATTACTGTAGTATGTATTTCTGTGTGCTTCTTCTTCCCATTTTCTTTCATTGACTATAATAATTTGTTTCTCTTTTACATTGCCATGTTTTCTCAATTTTGATTGCCTTTTCATATGTATGACCGTCGGACACTGTATCCCCACTTATGTAATGTCCCTACGGGACCCTTAACGGTTAATAAATGATGGTGACAAACGATGAACAGACATTCATCCGAAGCCCGATTGGCAATATGATCGCGGTCAGTGCCGATGGAACAGATAACCTGAAAGACTGCTCTGCACAGTTGAAGATTTTTCCGTGTCATTCCCATCGTTCACTCGGCTATATACGAAGCTCAAAGGAGCAGTCGAACGGCGCCCTCCCGCCGGCGCTGACCGTAGTCACTCGCACCTGTCACAGAAATCTTGCTACCGAGGTTCTGTAATCACTTACCTCTGACTGGTGGTGGCGGTGTTGCAGCTCCCGTAATCTCCATAACGGCATCAACAACGCTGGTCTTCGAGCACAGCCGTCGCAGTGGCGAAAACTCGCCGGCGTACACTCCACAACAGCTCGCTCATTCGGGGCGTGCTTTGTTGCCGGATGGGGGGGGGGGCAAATGCCTCAAATAGACTTGAACAGGCCCAGACCGAAGCAAATATTTATTAAATAACTGAATGAATAAGTAACTAGACCATTAACGCGCAACTAAACTGGACGAAAGAGCATCGCTCAGAGCAGCTCAACGCGCGCTTTCCATCTTATTACGTCACAAGTTCGCCGGCGAGAGGGGGCGCCACGGTATGTCCTCGCTCACAATACCGAAGTTGGTAGGCAAATAAAACCCTATGGGTTGTGGAGTAGAAATAAACCCACAATTAAATAATAGGTAAACATTGTATACAAGCAATTAGTAATTGAAGCGTTACCGTATCGCACCGCAAGCCGAATTCTAGGCCCACCTTGGCCCCCGAAACGAAGAAAATTTCGTTTCGGACGTATTTTGAGGGAGTGCAAATCGGCAATCGGGGGGTGGGGGGTGGGGGGGTAGACGTGCATCGTAATTTTTCTGATAGATGGCGCCAGGGGGCGTGCGTGCACGCGTAGCCCAGCCTGGTGGCAATCCACCCCGTTTCAAAGGATATTTCATTCCGTTTCTCGAGACGAACGGCGCGTTCTTCGCATTCTTCATCTCGTAAACCAAACAGCTAACGCTCGTTACTTCAACGTCTTCCAGACGGTGGCGGCGACACCTTTTTATTCCATAGTCCTTCACTACGGCGCCTCTTGCTTTCTTCTCTTAAGGTGGCGGTTCCACTGCCGCCATCTTGCGAGTAGTTCAAATTCTGCCACCAGGCTACGACACTGATCCATGACTGGGAAAGTGTCTACCCGTCTTGCCCCTGAGCGACCCGAGACTGGTTCTGGTTGAGATGTGTTTCCGGTCCTTTCTTGACCCGCGCGCTGCGTGAACGCTTTTCTTTTGTTGCTGCGCCTGCCTTCAGAGGGTTACAGATGAACCATGGCAAACCCGGCTGCTTGTCCCCGTCGTGCGTGGGGGGAGGTGTTGGCTGGGGTGGTTCGGCATGCTTCTTTCTCTGCCTGCTCCTTGCTGGTTTTTCCACATCCACACACGGTAGCCTTCTGCGGCTATGTAGCCAAGGCTAAGCATAGAGGGAAGAAGGGCCTTGTCGTCGCGAGTGGAGCTTCCTTTGTTCGGGATATGGTTGTGGAAGGGTGAAGGGAAAAAGTTGGAGAGCCGGGACAAAGAGGGTACCGTCTTTGCCCAAACGGCATCGGAAGGGGGATTATCTTTGTTCGGGATAAGGATGCGCGGCACGGGAACAAAGGACCGCTTCCCTCCCTCTCTTGTTTAGCCTTGGCTCATTTGAGGGTATGTGCCGCTTCGTTCTTGCGTTGTACCCGACTACAGACTTTTCTATTTTCAATGTCGATACATAAGTGTTGCCAAAGAAAAAGAAACCCAGCACGCAGTAAGCGAAAAGGGAAAGCGGACGACAAAAATATAAAGGTGTGATATCATGCAAATTATACATGCTTTTTTATGTCCCAGGTATATACTTCTGGCGTTTTTTTTTTTGCAATGAACCTTATAGTTGAAGTCGGTGCCTTTCTTGTGTTCTTCTTTCTGCCCTCGTCTTTTGCGCGTACAATCACTTCGTCCCTGTTGATGCATAGTAATATTAGTAGTAGTCGGAACACTCCTGGTGTAGAGTGTAACCTGCCAACTCGAGCGCTGAAAAAAAAATGTTTTTTATCAAATATTGTTACATCTATGATAATACAACTGTCACAAAGACAGCTAGACAACTTCAGACAACGCTCGACGGATGCTTGTCCAACCATAGAATCTAGGGTTGGTGAAGAACAAGGTTTAGAGAAGTGGGCAACTGTCAATTTCTGTTTACCGCTGAGATGAATCGATATTGCACAAGAGACGTGAAATTTCTACCGAGAGGGTTATCACCGCAGCGTGTCGGAATGAGTTCGCCTCAGAAAAAAATATTCGTCGTACATGCGGCGGCATCTTGCAACCAATTCGGGACGGTCAATTTGAACAGAATTTTGCCAAGGTTTAAAAAAATGCAGCATAGATGCATATCATTCACGAAGCGGACTAAGTCTAAACACTGAACGAGGAAAGGGGGGGGGGGGGGAGAAACGTTGTCAAAAAAGGGGCCAGCTATAAAGGGATAGTTCTGTGGGCACTTGGGGCGTCCCCCTCCCCTCTCCCGTTAGGACCCTGAACTGTGTGCTCTTATTTATGTTAGACGTACACCCCCCGTCAAAAGTATACGGCCCAAGGGGTTTGCTTGTGAGGCCTGCTGCGTGCCTCGTTATGCATGCCCAGCGACCTCTCGAGAGAGGAATAGCATCGCTTCCTCAACCCTCCCAATCTTTGGAGTGCTAGATGTGCTAGGGAGCCCCGCTAAACAGCTGAGAAGTAAACCCCTTGGGCTGTATACTTTTGACGGGGACTGTACGTCTTTCTTCTTGCATCCAGCTTGCCTTATTAGGTTGCTTACTGCCTTTAGAATTTTCCACCGCGTGCTGAAATGTATATCTTACTCGCCTTGCGTCGATTTGCCCCGATTTAGGGTTCGTCAAAGATAGAAAAAGCGTGCGTGCGTGTGTGCGCGTTCACGCACGCGTACCTGGAAATTGAAGCGACAGCTGTTATTTTCACACCGTCCGTTGTCAGGCAGCTATAACATCCTTGAGATATTTTTTGATATTTTTTTTCCCGCGATATTTTATTTGACACTGAAATGCGATGCCAAGAGCGGCACGCTATGGAAGAACGTTGGCAGCTGCTTCCTTGTCTTGCTTCAGCTTCCCGTAATAATGCACGCGCTAAAAGCAGAGTGCATGCCTTTGTAGTTTTCGAACCAATATATTGGGCGGACTACTGTCCATTATTTCAATGTAACCGGAGTGTATTGTCATATTTATTGCACAGGGAACACGTAAGAAACGTGTGTACAGTCATGATATTTATGAGCGTGAATACGGGAGCGCATGGCAAGTATCCTCAAGACCTACTTGTGGCGACACGCGGCGGCTGCTTTTATCAACGTGGTGGAAAGGGCTATGCCGCCTTGCCTGCTTCCAGCAAGCAGGACACACATCCCTTTCCACTTTGTTTATGAAGGCGACCGCCGCGTATCGTCAAGAGTAGGGTTCGAGGCTATCTGCCACGCGCTGCTGTGTTCACGCTCATAAATTTCATGACTGTACTTTCGTGTTGAGCCCGCCCTTTGGTTTCATGGGTTAGTAGCAAATCATTTTGAGATGGGCCAGTTGCCATGCATTCACACATTCGCAGCAAAATAATTCGCTTACGATTTTCGCTTACGTTAACATTTTTCGGTAACTTGAGGTGTCACGTTACTAGTTATTTCTTATTTCAATTGCCCCGCTCCGCCTATTTTTCAGAAAAAGAAACGCCGAAAATGTTGTTGCAAGTAAACAACATCTACAGACCGGTGTTCTCGACGACCCTTGTTGGGGCTCGCATGCATGCCAGAAAACACCTGCCCTTGACGACGCACTCAAGTAAAAAAAAAATGCACGAACACGCATTCACACACTTGTCCCCACACCACTCACGCACGGAACTCTCTAAAGAGTGCACGCATGCCGAGCCACCAATAGACCATTTGCAGAAATCTGTAAGTCAGTTTCTCTGTAAGCTTGTTTTCCAACCAGAAGGTCTTGTTCCTAGGCAACACTCTCGCATTCTTTGTGGAAGCAGTTCCCCTTCTGAGTAAACTCAGGAATGTCGCCAGTTTACTTCAAGATGGCCCCAAGAGAGCCGTCGAAAGAGTACAATGGTACAGAACAGAAAAGGGGACTGCAGTCAACCGGCTTTAGCACTGAAGTATCGGAAAAAAGAAGGAAATGGACCTTTGTCCCTGTGCCGGCAGTAGTGAGCTACCTCATACTAAACTTTCTAAAAACTTTCTGCTCAACAACACTGTCACTCCAACTTTCTCCCTTCATAGTCATACAACCCCCCGCCCCCCTTTCTCCCCTATCTTGAACAAGGAACAACCCACTCCCCCACTAACAACCCCACTAGGAAGAGAGGCAAGCTGTCCGATGACAGCTTTGCAGTGCAGCTGCAGTAACAGCAAGTTGTAACTATTAGAAAGTTGTCGTTGTTTATCAACATTGTTTTCAAAATAAATTTTGTTTATTTCTATCTGCAACTGCGGCTACGTTTCTGTTTATTGAGTTCCTAAGCGAGCGAGGCTGACCTTGAACACCTTGACATAAACACTAACATTTTTGTGATAATTATGCAGGTTCAAGTGACAAAAAATTGTTATGTGCGCAAATACATTTTTTTTCCGGAACTAAGCATTCCTTTAATGCTACACAATTTCCGCGTAATTTCGTAAGCAGGAGCACACCAGAATTACTGTAAATTTGTTGAGTTCACCTATGTTTTCTTTGTGAGGTCGGAATTATGTGAAAAATGAGCTTTATAAAATTGTTATTTTCAGTTCTTACAGCGAAGCCGCAGTGTAATTATGGCCATGGAGTAGCGGCAAAGTAACGTGCGATCCTTTTTTTTTCGGCAATGGTAGGTAACGTAGGCGGTAACGCGTTCTTTTCTTTTAGCGTAACGAGTAACGTATTTAGTTACTTTTTTTCGATAACGCCTACAACACTGGTTGTACCCGACTTATAGATCCGTTCGATTCGCCTGTACCACATGAACTGGTTCCCGCGGCACTCCAGCTCACATGGCTTCATTTCAGCGGTGAAACACGGTGCGCTCTGAACCACGGCATTCGTTTGAAAGTAGTGCGAGCGTAGTTCAGGAAAACTGCAACCCTTCTCAGTGGTTAGTGCCGAAATAGTGCAGCTGCAGCCGCCATGAAGGCAGATGATGGTTTGCGCGTAGTGATAAACGGCGGAGACTCAAGTAATTCCACTCGTCGACAAGCTAGAGCACTGCTCGAGTTCTCCAAAAAAACGGCTACACGTGACTGACATCACTGTAAAAAACAAAGACGTGCATGCAGCATGATGCACGTCGACACAGTTCAGTCGCGTCGTTTCGCGCCAGCTGTCACGAGGTGCACATGCACGCATCGAGGCTGGTTCATGGCAACATTTTATTGTGATGTGCTCTTTGAAGATTTCTTCACGAGATACGAGATGTTGGCAGCCGCTGATGTGGGGTGTAAACAGAAACAGCTGGCTGCAATTCACTGGCGTCACCAAGGCTAGCAGACGACCAGGCCTGCACTCGACCATCCGTTTTGGAAGCAGACAGTGCCAAACTGCGCTCAAACCACGGTGAAAGACATAGCCTACTATTACACCGTGGCTCAAACTGCCGGAACTAGCGCTACACACTCAGGGGCACCGCCGCACAGCTTTGCCGAAATGGTACAGCGAGCGCAGGCGAATCGAGCGCTCTCCAACTTCCCCTCCACAGCACAGCGCTAGCCGGAACAACGAACAACCGACGGCACGAGGCAAAATCCTGTCTCCTTCCTTCTTCAGCAATGCCAAAGCTGTCCTCGAAAAATAAGAGGACGCCTAGAATGCTTTTCGTAGCGTCAGGGAGAGGCGGGAGAGGCTATGGAGAGCGCGCGGCAGCGGCGGTGGCCCCGGCACGCTAGCTATGCGCCGCTACTGCGCATGCGCAACTGGCGAGCGCGGCGGCGGCACCTGAGTCACCGCCGCAGCGACGACGGCGGGCGCCGTGTGACGTCACTGCTCCTCGCGCATGCGCAGTACCTCCTTTCCTCAGCTCTGCGAAATGGCTAGGCGACTCGCGTAGTGTTGCTTTCGCAAAAAGCAATCCAGCAAAGCAATATGGTGTAAATCTGCTCGGAAGCTACAGAGGGCAAAATGGAAGGGAACGTGCAAATATTGTAGAGAAATGATTCCCTCTCGTGAACACCTCCTGATTTTAGGTGTTTGGCAGCGCCACACTTGTCATTTTTCTGAACTGTGACCATTTAGTACATGTGCGCTAATGTAGATGGCGCTACTTACTACATTTATCGCATGTCGCTGCGTTATTGCTATTATTGTTTGTAATTTGTGGACTTTGTAGTCGATAATTTTTACAAGTTGAATAAAAGAATAAGAGCCCGATATTTTAAGAGTATATTTACCTGAAAAATAGAAGCTGCGGAACGTTCCGAGAGCTTGTGCCCTTCATAAGCACAACGAAAAAGGTAGCTAAAATCAACATTTTTTCAACTAGACAGTGCACGTTCCCCAAAAGCCGTAGAGTAAAGGCGATGCTTAGCCGCGTAGAGCGCAGTACTTAGTTTCTTCACGCAAAATCTCAGAATTGTGAAGTGCTGGTTAACTGCACAGTATTGCATTCCGTTTTTAAATATTTCGAAAAACGCTAACTTTGATCAGGAATACCTTTTAAACTAAACTAGGCAGATGACTGAAATTTTCAGAATAGATGAGCGATTAGACGTTCTCAAACTGTACAAGAAGTCGCCGCAGTGCAATGCATATCCCAAAAGTTATTGCAGATTATATTGTTCTGTTTTCTATGCTTTTCAAACAAGCGTGGCTAATAAACTAATCTATACACGTACTTCTAAATGCTCAAAAATGCGCACTAGCATCACATCTCAAAGTATCTCGAAATATATTTCTTTAGGTGCAAGAGGTTTCTCACAATTTTGCATTTCCTGAGACAAGTTGAGCTCAACTGCCAGTTTTCATCTTTGCGTTTTCTTTTACAGTTGAAACAAATTTGCAGCTACCGTTAAAAGAAATGCATCTTTTGAAAGCAGAGAAAACTAGCTTTTCGGAGATATCTGAACCATATTTATGAAGCGAACGAGCGAGGTACAGTCGACGTACAAATATCACCAAAAATGGTTCCCGCTCACCGCCAGAGTGGGACCGCCCCCTTTCTTTACTTACGGGCGCGCTTCGGGTGTGCACCGAGGTATACGAGACAGGCGTCATTTCTTTGACCTCTAGCTATATTCAAGGTCAAACTTGCGGCCCAATGCCTCCAAAAGGAGGCGTAGTGAAGATTTTCGCTTCAATATCTGCAGGGTTTGCGCGTCATTTGGAACCGCATTTGGTTCCATATCTCTGAATACAATGAGCAATAATAAAGTTGTAAATATTGTCACGACCTGAGGAGCCGTGCAGGTAGACGTCGGGGGGAACAGAAGGCTAGGCGCGTTAATCAGACAGCCAGGGCCCAAAGCACAGAGCCAGAGCTCCTCGGGAGCCAACAACACTTCGTCGTCGTCGTTGACTAAGCGTGGAGGCCGCGCGGCGCGTTCGGCACGTGGCATTATTCCCCCCCGCGAAATCAAACACCGTCTCGGTGTGGAATGGGTTATGTACAGGGAGAGAAGAAGGGGAAAAAGAAACGAAAAATATGGGTGAGGTGAATTATACATCCGGCGCTAGTTGAGAGGTGAGGAGAGTCAAGTTCACACGTGGGGTAAGGAGGTAAACGGGCGACACACAGCGTTCACACAGCGCTCAGACACGCGAAAAGTACGGTTTTAGGCGCACTACATGGACGACATCAGGCCGTTGACGCTGACGACCAGCGACCACAGTTCCATCGGGGACAACTTCGTAGTTGAGGCTGTTCAGGCGGCGCAGGACTTTGTACGGGCCAAAATACCGATTGATAAGCTTTTCGCACAACCCCTTGCGGCGCAAGGGTGTCCACACCCATACCTTGTCACCCGGCTCGTAGTGCACGTCCCTGTCCAGAAGGTTATAGTGTCGAGCATCGACGGATTGCTGGTCCTTGATGTTCAAGCGGGCCAGCTGACGGGCTTGCTCTGCGTTTTCCACGAAGTTGCCTGCTTCAGGGGTTACCTCATCATCGCCGTACGGGAGCATCGCATCCAACATCATGCGGACCTCCCTGCCATAGACGAGACGGAACGGGGTAAACTGGGTGGTTTCCTGCGTCACTGTATTATATGCGAAGGTGACGTACGGCAGGATCTCATCCCACGTTTTATGTTCAACGTCAACGTACATCGAGATCATGTCCGCTAATGTTTTGTTGAGCCGTTCTGTTAGACCATTGGTTTGGGGATGGTACGCTGTTGTGGGTCGATGAGCTGTGTGGCTAAGCGTTAAGACGTCACGTAAGAGCCGGGCTTGAAACGCCTTGCCTCGGTCAGTAATGATGATCGATGGGGCGCCGTGTCTAAGCACGATTTCGTGCATGAAGAAGAGGGCAACTTCGGCGGCAGTACTTTGCGCAAGGGCCTTCGTTTCAGCGTAACGGGTCAAGTAGTCGCTGGCGACTACGATCCAATTGTGGCCGGACGACGAAAGAGGAAATGGCCCCAAAAGGTCCATGCCGACTTTGTCGAATGGTTTTTGTGGCGGCTTGATGCACTGAAGCAGCCCGGGAGGCTTGAGCGTCGGTTTCTTCCGCCGCTGACATTGCCGGCATGTCCGGACATAACGCTTGACGCTTGACGTGAGCTGGCGCCAGTAATAGTTCTGCCGGATTCGGGACAAGGTGCGGGTAACACCAAGGTGGCCGGAAGTTGGCTCATCATGGCAGGCCAGAACTTCATCTCGTAAATCAGACGGTATGACGAGCAGGTAAGTTGTCGGACTGGAAGTAGAGTTCTTTTTATAAAGCACCCCGCTCCGGAGACAAAACGATGATATCCCACGAGCTAGGTACCGTGGTATCTCAGGGTGCCCACCTTCGAGATGTTCTATGAGCAGACGCAGCTTGGCGTCGGCACGCTGTCTGGAGACGAGCTCAGACGTGCTGACGGCTCCGAGGAAGCTGTCGTCGTCGATGGTGTCTTGTGGAGGAGGTTCGACGGGAGCGCGTGACAGGCTATCAGCGTCGGTGTGGTTCCGGCCGGACTTATAGGTGACAGTGAAATCGAATTCCTGCAGGCGTAATGCCCAACGGGCGAGGCGGCCGCAAGGGTCCTTTAAATTTTTTAGCCAGCACAGCGAATGGTGGTCGGTGACGACACAAAACGGTCTGCCATACAGATATGGGCGGAACTTAGCTACTGCCCAGACTACGGCTAAGCATTCTTTTTCGGTGGTAGAGTAGTTCAACTCAGCGCGCGACCGTGCCCGGCTGGCGTAGGCAATTACTTTGTCGACACCGTCTTGCCGCTGGACGAGAACGGCGCCTAGACCGACGTTGCTCGTATCCGTATGTACCGCCGTGTCGGCATCTTCGTCTAAATGTGCTAGTATTGGCGGCGATTGGAGTCGGCGTCGTAATTCGTTGAAGGCAGTCTGCTATTCGTTGCCCCAGGAAAATGATGTATCATCCCGTGTTAGGAGCGTCAGAGGGCTGGCAAGCTGGGCGAAGTTTCTAATGAAGCGACGATAATAGGATCACAGGCCCAAGAAACGTCGGACTGCTTTTTTGTGAACGGGGACCGGAAAGGCAGCAACGGCAGCAAGCTTCTCTGGGTCAGCTCGGATTCCACCAGCAATAATGACCTGCCCGAGAAACTTCAATTCGGTGAATTCAAAGTGACATTTTCGTGGTTTGAGGAAGAAGTTGGCGGAACGAACGGCTTCGAGGACAGTTCTGAGACGGTGCAGATGTTCCGTGAACGTTGCGGAAAAAATAATGACATCGTCAGGATAAACAAGACATCTCTGCCACTTCAGACCTGTGAGGAAGGTGTCCATCATTCTTTGGAAAGTGGCAGGAGCGCAGCAGAGCCCGAAGGGGAGGACGCGAAACTCGTAGAGCCCGTCCGGTGTGATGAAGGCGGTTTTCTCACGGTCCCTATCATCGACTTCTATCTGCCAATAACCGCTCCTGAGGTCTACCGAAGAGAAGTACTTGGCTTGGCGAAGACGGTCGAGGGAGTCATCGATACGGGGCAGCGGATACACGTCTTTCTTTGTCACACTGTTAAGCTTCCTATAGTCGACGCAGAATTGCAGTGTTCCGTCTTTCTTCTTCACCAGGACGACAGGAGACGACCACGGGCTGCTTGACGGTTGGATGACGCCGTCCGTGAGCATCTCTTTGACCTGTGTTTGTATAGCATCTCGCTCCCGAGGGGACACACGATAGGGTTGCTGATGGATGGGTCGAGCTCCTTCAGGCGTGATGATGCGGTGTTTAACTATCGACGTTTGTCGCACCTTAGACGACGACGTGAAACACGCACGGAACTCCCGCAAGAGGTCCTGGAGTTGCCCCTTTTCAGCGGATGAAAGGCCCGGATTTATGTTGACGTCGTCGAGCGCTTCTGCGTCACCTCCAGTGGTGTCCTCATCGCAAGCAAAACATTCGGCCACTTCCTGGGCATGGTCGACGTAAGCGATGGCTGTGCCACGGAATAGATGTCGATGCTCATTGCAAAAGTTGGTAATAAGGACCTCTGTCCAACCGTCATGCAGGCAGCTAAGGCCTCGTTTCACCGCAATCCCCTTAGTGAGTACGAGAGAGACATTAGGCTCGACAACCCGGAGTCCCCGCTGTGGTTCATCACAGGTAACTCTAGCGAGAATGCTGGCACGTGGAGGTACCGTAACGTTATCCTCGGCGACTCGCAGGGCGGACTGAGAAACCTGGTGCGCCGGCTCTGCTGTGGCCAATTTAGTGGAAAACGTAACCAAGCGATTCGGGAGGTCTATTATAGCACCGTGCTCACGAAGAAAGTCGATGCCAAGGATGACATCGCGAGAACATTCGCGCAGAACAAGAAAAGTGGCGACGAAGGTGCAGCCGCGAACCGTAACACGGGCCGCACACATACCGAGTGGTGCTACATGTCCCCCCGCCGTACGTATGTCGGGGCCTTCCCACGGTGTCGTCACTTTTTTCAGGGTCGTCGCAAGCCGTCCGCTAAAGATGGAGTAATCTGCGCCCGTGTCAACCAACGCGCTGACCTCCTTAGTGTCGACGAGAACAGGGATGTCCAATTAGATCCGGCCTTCAGCGCGGTCTGTCGATGGTTGTGGGGAGGGACTCAGTCGGTGCGGCGGCGGAAGCTGGTCGACGACTGGGGTTGCGACGTCGGGGCGATTCGGGTGGAGAGTCGGGGAAAACTGTGCGGCGATGCGGCGTTCTACGTCGGGGCGAGTCGGTCGGTGCGGCGGTGGAAGCTTTGCGCCGGATCGGCGTTCGGCGGCCTCGCCTCCAAAGGTCGCCGGAGCTAGTTTTCCCGATGTGGGATCGAGGAACCAAGTTGTTCTGAGGCATAACGGGACCCAAAAGGCGAAGACCGGCGTGGAGAAGGCGAACGCGACTCGCGGCGCGGAGACGGGCGGCGGGGAGGAGGCAGGAAACTACGCTGGCGGTTGACATACTCGGCGATGTCCTGAGGGTGCTCTCCGGGTCGTGGACGGGGACTTTCAAGAGCAAATCCGCGCAGACCCATTTCGCGATACTGGCACCGCCGGTAGAGATGGCCGGCTTCACCACAGTGGTAGCACAGCGGGAATTGATCCGGAGTGCGCCAGAGATCAGTCTTCCGCGGTGGCTGGCGCCGATCAGCCCAGTAAGGGAGCGGTTGAGCAGCGTGCACCGCGTCCACTGGAGGGGAGTAAGGGGAAGGCTCAGGAAATGGGGGTGGGCGGCGCACGACGCCCGCGTACGTGACTGGCTGAACAGGGGCCGGGCACGGCGCGGGAACGGATGGGGCCGGTTGCGGCGCCGGCACGACCGCAGCTGTTTGTGCCTGAACGCCAGCTGAACTTCCTCGCGGATGACGCTGGTGACGGAATCGATGCGAGGGGCAAATGTTCCATGAAGGTGCTGCAGCTCCTCGTGGACCACGGAACGAATGAGTTCGCGAAGGGAGCTCGGGTTCATCCCGGGATCGTGGTCGAACCGCTCCAACGTGGACAGCGACGGCACTGGACGCAGTTGCCGGGCGTACTGATTGGCCCTTTGCTGCAGCAATTTCTCCATGTGGGCGGCGTCGGCCAGAAACTCCGCGACGGTGTTGGGCGGGTTCCGTACGAGACCGGAAAAGAGCTGGTCTTTTACGCCGCGCATCAGGTGCCGCAGCTTTTTTTCTTCACTCATGGCTGGATCGGCGCGATGGCAAAGACGCGTCACATCCTCTACGTACATTGCAACACTCTCGTCTGGAAGTTGAATTCGAGACGTCAGGGCGCGCTCCACGCTCTCCCGGCGGTCACTGTTGGCGTACGTAGTCAGGAGCTGACGTCGGAAGTCCGGCCACGTAGACAAGGTAGCCTCACGGTTCTCGAACCACGTGCGGGCAGAGTCTTCGAGGCTGAAATACACGTTAAGGCAGCTTGGTCGTGTCGTCCTAGCCGTTGAAGGTCGCAACCCGTTCATAGTGTGCCAACCAGTCCTCGGCATCCTCGAACTGGCCACCGTGAAAGGGCTTAGGTGTTCGTGGGGTCTGAAGGGTCAGATAGGTGAGGCTGGTCGAAGGTACAGTCATCGTCACGTCGGGCAGTGGCGTCGCCATGAGGGGAGTGAAAGTCGAGGGTTCGCCTTCACGAGCGGCACGAGGGTTCGCCGTCACGACCTCGGGGGATAGGCCTCGGATCCTCCGGCTGGCACGATGGACAGGGGTAGTCACAAGAGGCGGGCGCGTCGAGTCTTCCGCAGGAGAAGGGATCATCAATCGCACCTCCACCAGTGTCACGACCTGAGGAGCCGTGCAGGTAGACGTCGGGGGGAACAGAAGGCTAGGCGCTTTAATCAGACAGCCAGGGCCTAAAGCACAGAGCCAGAGCGCCTCGGGAGCCAAGCAACACTTCGTCGTCGTCTTTTACTAAGCGTGGAGGCCGCGCGGCGCGTTCGGCACGTGGCAATATCACCGAAGCTATATAAATATATACTGTTTTGTGTAGGCGCCTTTAATGTCGTTTCTAAGAAAAGTAGATATTTAACAAATTAGATAAATGCCAGTAGCTTAGCTCGGCTATGCCAGGATATACGTAGCGAAAGCTGAGGCACAGCATGGTAAGCCTTGGTTAATATTGATTGCAAGTCTACGTTAGTCTGGTTGTCTAGCTATGTTGTTCTCGCATTAAAGACGACACAACTGAGGTTTCGGCACACGCAAGCTCTCCTTTTCAATCCTCCGACATGTTATCAGTCGTGCAACGCAGCTGGCGAAACGAGCGGAGGCGAGCGCAAAGGCGAGGAACACGATGTGACGTCATACGAAACGGCGGCGGCGGCGAGCCGCGCGGTGTGACGTAATGCCAGATGGTGCGGCGAGCGCGCAAAGCACAGTAACCATCTCACATGTCTCGGTGGAGACCCGAACCGCTCCGTAAAGGAAGGGATAAAAGAGGGAGAGCAAGACGAAAAACTGAAAATTTAAAGTTGCATTTTGAGGAAAGGCGCGGCGCTGTGGCGGAACTGTGGCTCGGTGCTACTAGTGGCTCATGCGCAGTTGTGACTAGGGAGCGAGAAAGAGAGAGAAATATCCGCGGCGAAGCGCACGCTGTGATATCATATGCCTCCTCGGAGTGCGGCCACGGCGAAATCGCAAGTTTGCGGCAGTAAAGCTTTCGCTCTAAAAGTCTACTACTGTGTGTGTTTCAGTATGGCTACCTATGGAAACCGCCAGTCGCTCGAGCACAAACGTAGCCAGAGAGATGCAGCTTTCCGCTTTCGACCGGGGATAACCAGAGCTAAACTACCTGCAATGATTTTAACCCGCTGAGGTGGCTCACTGGTTAGAATGCTCGCCTGCTCAAGCCCAGGACTCAGCGTGCAATCCCGCTGCGGCGGCCGTGTTTCGATTGATGGGAATTTCAAAAGTCGCCCTACACTACGGAGGCTGTCCCTTACTTCATTCTCTCCCAACTTCTTCAACTTGTCTTTCCCGGCAATAAACTGACACCGAGGAGAAGTTGAACTTAGCCTGCATCGAAAGACCATGGCATTCGAACGAAGAAGAGACCACTCCAACGGACACCGGAGCTTTTATACGCTAGAAAAGAACAAGACATAATACAGGCGTTGGCACCACCGCCAAAATACGCAAAAACCGTGTATGCGCACCGAAGTTTTGCGCAGATCCCACTTTCTATTATCCTTCACTGCCATTTACATCAAAACGACAGCAAACGGTCGTTCTAGCTGCGCGAAAGCTACTACAACAGAGCTTCGGTGGTAGTTGATAACGCAGGCAATCTAATCACCGCGCAACTGCAGGTAGCGTCAGGATAGCGGAAGCGGAGGAGGTCACTGTTGCGCTGGCAGCGGCTTAGGGCCATCGAAAAGACGAACACTGGTCATCCTAACGGACTCAAAAGAGACATGCAGAATCGATACGAAAGGTAGAATCTGCAGGGCTGCCTTGGCTATCCTCAGCGAAGCAGTACACCTCTAAAAAACAGCAACCCACAAATTAATCTGGATTCCGGCACACACGGGGATAGAAGAAAACGAAAGGGCAGACAGCTTGGCTCGAGATATCACGTACCGAGCCTTGCGGCCATACGCCCTGGGCCAGCACTTCACCTTGGAGATCGGATTTTCAGAATACCTAAACTACCAAAGAAGTAGGAGAATTAGATACTCCCCGCCACATAAGGGCCTCACACAACAAGAAGCAGCTAGTTGGCTTAGGCTGCAAACGGGAACATTCTTTAACTTACATATACTTAGCAAGATGTATCCTACACAGTATAGGAACACATGCCTGTGGTGCGGGGCAACGCCCACGCTTTACCATATAATCTGGGAGTGTAAGCGGAACTACACGTTCCACCAACACAAAACGCTGAGTGCGGAGCAGTGGGAGAGTCGGCTCACCAGCTGCGAGCTCGCCGCCCAAAGGGCAATGGTGCAGCACGCAAGCGAAGCAGCGCGACTCAGTAGGAGCCCTGGACTAGGGCTCCAACCCTGCTTTCAAGGTCGAGTCTGCAGCGATGCAGACGAAGACCGAACGCTAAACACTTAATGGACCAAATAAAGTTTTTCTCTCTCTCTAGCTGCACGCTTCCACACTTTTATTTCAGTGGCGGGAAAACTATTAATTTCATTTTGCTCTGGCATGAGTCTTTTTTTTCTGCCTGACAAACGTCAACATAATTTAAGGAAAGGACGCCTGTCTCACATATCTCGGTGGACAACCGAACCGCGCCTTGAGAGGAGAAGAATCTCTTCCCTTTCGGCGTGATTCAGGTGTTCACCGAGATGCGCTATTTTACGCTCACGGCGCCGACGACACCGGCTTTTCTGCGGCATAAGCTCCTTAACGCTGTCGCGTTAAGATAAAATTGGCTTATAGAATTTCGCGCGATAGCGAATAAATTGCATACTATGCGTTGTGCCCTGATATCTCAATGATATTCTGCAGTTCTAGAAGGCAAAGCTTAAGATAAACTAGTACTTCCACGACCGTTTGGCAGTACGGCATGAAGGTAGAGCATTGACTTAAATCAGAACTCTTTCCCAGTCGCTTCTTGCGTGCACTGATGTTTAAACTTTTATACGCAGTAAAAAAGAGTAAAATTACAGGCGTTTTTGCGGAACTTTATTGTTGCCGCGCGGAAGAAATCTGTTACATGAAATAAGAAGGAAAAAAAAACAGATATTTTCTCTTTTTGACCGCCGTTGTCTAGTCACGTGCGAAAAATTCACCTGGAAGTTTTACAAACTTTCATTTAATTTTTAAAGCCTAGAATGTAGTAAACTAAAGCGCAGCACTAAATTTTCCGCACAACTAGTAATCTGTGGTGCTGCTTCGATGCGGAGCTGCACTTCGCAAGATGGCTGCCGAATGAAGATCGGTGGATTTCTTCCTGCGTGGATTGGTTCGCTTTATTTGGACAGATGAGGAAAAAAAATATTCTCTGCCGCTTGATACAGACAGTGTGTTTTGCTTTGTGTCACCTGAGGTGGTCTCTAAACTGTATTCTAGATGATACGTGCGAAGGAGGTGTATTATTGTAGCGGAATGTTAAGTCATGGGTACCGAGCTCGCATTTGACAAAATGGCGGGAAAGCCCGAGCCGTGTAACTTTCATCCTCCACCTTGTGGTTTCAAGCTGTCTATGCTCCGTCAACTGTTCAAGGTGAAGGTGCAGCTCTGACGCGCAGTCAAAACGAACAGGACGAGCGCTGACGCGCGAATGCATTTCCGCCGCGGACGCCGCCGTAGTGGCAAGCGTCGTGTTTTTAGTTCCATTCTGCTAGCTTCTAAAACGTGCTACGGCCTCGCTACAGCAACCACAAAGCCTAAAGTTTCCTTGCGTCCATGATTGTCTGTAAGGGCTATTTGAAATATTTCCACTGCGTTTTAGCGTAGTGTGCGCGTTATAGTTCAGATTTGCCAGGGGCCGGGTTCTCGCTTGGGCTGCGGCTCGCAGGATTGGCCGCCGCGCGGGCTGTCGTCATGCGACCGGCGCACCAGCCAGTCGAGCGAGCTGAAACTAGTATCGCAATATTCCGGCACCTGCGTCATGTCGTTCCGAACGCAGCGGCATCTCATCTTGCTCAAGTGGGGCTACGGCTGAGCGGAGGCCGCTATCCTCGAGCTCACGAGTGTTCAAACTCTATGTACGCGAACCTTCTCGTGAAAACAAAGCTGCGGTCCGGGCGCTTGCCTAGCTGTAGACAAGCAACGTCGACCCGGAGGCGGATCGTTCGTTTCGCGCTTTGCGGTTGCTGCGCGGCTGCGCTGCCCCGTGTATTGCGGTGGAGCATGTCTTCGCCTCAGTAGGCTCGGTGGCCTGGTCGCCGCCGCTGTATCGGCTTAAGCGTCTAATAGATTCCACACGACTTTTGCTATGGCCGTGAAATATAATCTAAAAATTAAAAAGTTGAATATCCTGTTTGCTCTATTTGCTGGGTAATGACAACTAATATATTGGATTATATCACGTAATACCGACTGTTATGACGGTGAGATGTATGTTATGTTGGGCCCGGGCAGTCGATCACCCGTACGTATCCGTTCTCTTCAAAGGCTGGCGCTGAATTGCAAACGGCCTAGATGCTTGACAGCATGCTGAAATTACCAGCAGATTGAGGGAGCAGGCTACTTGACTGCTTTTTAAGGGCTAAGCTTAGGCTTCGAACGGATGCGCATTTCTGCTGACGTAGTCCGTCGCATCCGCTGTCGCCGATGCTTACATGCAAACTGGTACGAGTTAACGGTGCTTGCCGCGCGCAACCAGGCGTGCAGATGGCGATCTGTGCTATGTTGGTAGGTGCGCATCTTTGTAGCATCTCGAAAGCAGCAAATAGAGCGTGTAACTTAACTGCGTTGCCTATTCATTGTAGAGCGCGAAGCAAGCAGCGTGGAGGGCTCACTTTGAAAGAGGCTTTAGCCATGTGTTTACAGCGATGTCCGCCGTAACTTAATGATGAGATTCCACGGAGAACGTTGCAGGCATAATTAAATAATTTGTTTATTTTAACTCAAGGATGAACCAACTGGCCCGATTTAACTCTCGAAGTCAGTGTTCGCTAGATCAGTCATGAAGCGTATAGAGGGCATGACACACGTATGCCCGAGATAACCACGTCAATTAGGTTTGATTTGTGCGTCGCTGTGAGACATTCATGTTGTACCGGGCCTCTACTAGAACTGACTGGAATCAGAGCCTGCTGAAATACAAGTATATTTTAGTGCATAGACCTAGTGATTTTGTCCTGGCTTAAGTATATTAATTAAGCAACTTGCTTAACGATATTTGTAAGGATGAGATTAACTCTGGTGGCGACTAGCAAATCGGTAATGTAAATTACTCGTCCCAAATATTAATATTTAAATGCCGTAATGCATTTTCAACATAGCAAGCCTGCTGGAGTCAAAGAATTAAAGCTGAAGCTGGCTACTGTCGTTACTCTATAGTGGGATCGGGCAATTCCTGCAAAAATCGCTACTGGATTGTGCGGAGCGCGAAAATCTTACGCGTGCACAAGGGTTAAAAGCGAGACAGCGAGCAATGCCTGCGTCTCATCAACCTCACCGTCATCCACTTTCCGCCGCATTGGTTATTTCACCTTTAGTACGACGTTCTTGCGGGATGGTTGCTTCATTCTCGATGATGAATCAACATTTAATCACAACGGCCTGAGGAAGCCCAGGAACTGCGCAATAGGACGAGGGCAAGAAAACGAACACTACACCAGGCGCGCAGACTGCCAACTGCTTATCTGCCCGTGGTTTGGTGCACGTTTCTTTACCTTCTGTCCTCGTCCTTTTGAGCAGTTTCAAACCTTGGTTAGTTATTTTATCGTTGGGGATGATGAAGGAGTGAACACACACACACAACAACACACAACAACAACAACAACACACACAACAACACACACAGCAACAACAACAACAACACACACACAACAACAACAACAACAACACACACACACTGTTGTGCTCGCGCTTCCTTCCTGCTGTGGAATTCGGCGAAGTTGGCCATGTGAAGGATTCCCTGAAGACCACCGCTGGGGTGGGTGAGCCCTCTGGGGGAGACGTGACTGCAGGACTGCCAGAGGGAACGACGACAATAGCGTCCCCACGTGTTCGAACAGGAATGCCGGAAGCAGCGACGACAATAGCGTCCTCACGTGTTCACCGGGAATGCCAGCGACGACCATAAGCGTATTCATTCCGGTCCTCACCACGACGAAGTGCGGTATCAGTGTGGTCCCCTTCAGTCACGCTTGATTTGAACAATTGCCCTAGTGCCGCACCTTCGACAGAGCTTCCGCGTTCCGGTCACCAGTACAAGCTCTTTCGACACGTGCGCGGCAACCTCGAGGCCACGGGTACGACAACGTGACCGGGTCCTGTTCCCTTTCCCTCGACCGAGCTGCGAAGAAACATCAGTACCGCCCTGCCGTGGTTGGTACCATCATTGCCATCGCGTGATTGGACATCATTCTTCGAACTGTATTCCCCAGCCAGGGATCTGGGGAATACGAAGAGTATTTAAGGAGCTGCTGGTTTGATATCAGGGGAGAGCCCCCTTCTTGAGAGGTATCAGAGACTCCCGACTCCTAAGAAGCTCTCTTTACTGAGAAGCACTCTCAGTTGCCCGTTCTTGTACATAATCTAAATAGTCCTTGTATAAAGTTATCCAAGTTTTCTTCCTCCGATCGTCCTCGTTTCTTCTCCGGCCCAGTCACGCTACCTGAATCCCAACAACTGGATGGCAGCTGTGGGATGTCCACGTGAAGTTACCGGCTCCAACGGACCTTGGCAGCTACGGGACTGACAGGCGTCAGCTATACCTTGGCAGGGTAAGTGCTCAATGTTTTCCATTCATTTCGCCAGACCGTACTAGCACAGGCAGATGCTAGGGGCGGATTCCTGTTGTCTGGAAAATTGATTTAGGGAAACTGCTTTGTCCACTTCAAGCTAGGGCTTTTGTTTTAGTGGGCTTGCTAACGCATTGTGGAACTCACGAGTGAGAAGTTAAAAGGGCAGGACCTGCTCGAAATTTGCCAGGAGCTGGGGATTTCGCTACGTTCTGCGAAAAGAAAAAAGAAATTTAAGAGGTTATCTGGCAGGAGGAGGTGCTACTGAGGAGGTCGACGAGGCTTTGGAAACGATTGTTGGACGCAAGAAAGAAAAAGAAGAGCTTCGGTTGGCTCAAGAAAGACGGGAATTGTGCGAGCAGAAAGAAAAAGAAGAGCTTCGGTTTGCTCAAGAGAGACGGGAGGTCCGTAAGGGAGAGGAAAAAGCGAGAGAACATGCTAGAGAAATGAAGGAGCTCGAAATCGCGTCGAACGGAGGGAATACGGCGCGTCTTAGCCCTGTAGCTTCGGTAGAGGAGCAAGGGCGGCAGAGATTGCAGGATCTCATCTCGCCATATCGCGTGGGAGGCGATATTCCACTCTTTTTGGTAAATTACGAACGTGCATGCGGGAAGGTGCACTTAGACACGAGCGCTTGGTCAAAGAAGTTACTTCCTCTCCTTCCGTGCGAGGCGGCCGAAGTGTTGGCTCATCTCTTACAGGAAGAGCGGGACGACTACGAGAAGGTAAAGAGCGCACTGCTTAGAAAGTACCGGCCTTTAGGCAGCGATTCAGACAGGCAATGAAAGGCGGGGAGTCGCATACTGACTTCTCGTACCGGCTTTAAGTCAACTTAAACGAGTGGCTTAAGACCGCTGAGGTGCACGGAAGTCATGACAAGGTACTGGAGTGCATCGCACTAGAGCAGTACTATAGCGCGATTCCAGAAGATCTGAGGATATGGCTGCAAGATAGGCTAACAGATATAGACTTAGACAAAGCGGCACAGCACGCAGACGAGTATAACGTTCGCCGAAACCTCCAAAGCAAGGCAGGGTACGATAACAGGTTATGAAAGGGAGAAACCTATTTAAAGAGAATCCCCGACCGAAGGTTGCCACCAGCACGCCGAGATCACCGAACAGAGGAACCGGGATCAAAAGAAGGAGGTAGCGAAAACAAGATGGAGTCACCCAAATCTGCCGATTCGCCGAAACAGCAGGCACCTGAAGCTCGCGCGTTTGAAGCGCGAAAGCCCATTGTCTGCTATAATTGCAACAAGGAGGGTCACATCTCAGTGAACTACAAACAGAAAAAGATGGCGTTCGCGTGCATGCGAGATTCGGAGGAAAACCTTAAATTGCTGGAGCCATACTTGCAGGACGTGGTTATAAATGGCAAGAAATTCAGGGCACTGCGGGATTCAGCGGCTACCATGGATGTTGCTCACCCGTCCTGTGTTTCCTCCACGGACTACACCGTCGAATGCGCCTGGATTAAGCAGGTCGCCGAAGAACAGAGTGCATGCTTGCCTATAGCGAAGGTGACCCTAGAGGGGACTTTTGGCAGGCTAGACAAAGAAGCGGCAGTTAGCGCAAACTTGCCGACACACTTGCCCTACCTGTTTTCGAACAAATCCGAGCAGCTGCTGAAAGAGAAAGGTCTCTCTTTCACCTCGGGCTTGGCTTGCATGGCGCTAACACGTTTTTGAGCGCGAGAGCTCGCAAAGAAACTCGACTGCGCTCTGATAAATGAGCAGGCACCGAACCATTCTCCCGACCAGACGGGGGATTCTTGTAAGAAAACTGATCCGTCTGAACCGCATGAGCAGGACCATGAAGGTGTTCCCGAACCAGCGGTAGCTCATGAAATCGAAGGAATTGCCGATTCCGTAGAGAATGGGGCAGAAGGAACCAACGCGAAGGGTTCGACATTGACACCTGCTTCGACTTGTTGGGAGGATTTTGCGAAGGTTGATAGGAAAGCACTCATTGCAGAGCAGAAAAGCGACCCATCGTTAAGATCTCTAAGCAATAATGTCAGAGCAATGCAGTCACTGTCTAAAGTGTACTACGACAAATCTGCACGCAAGCGCATCTTTCAATCTGGCGACCAGGTGATGTTGCTGCGTCCGTCAAAAAGGAACAAGCTTGAGGTGCAATGGGAAGGGCCAGCTTAGGTGGTGTCCAAGCTTTCGGACACCAACTATAAGGTAAACATTAAGAACAACCACGATCGGATAATCCACAGTAATTTGATGAAGCCTTATGTGCAGCGTATGGCCATGGTTAACACACACACACACATACACATACACACACACACACACGCACGCACGCACGCACACGCACACGCACACGCACACACACACACGCGCGCACACGCGCACACACTCACATACACATACACGCACGCACGCAGAGAGCGCCACTCATAACTGATTTTCCCAACGGGTTTCACAAATGTTCCGTTCTCTTCCCTCGCGTCTGTGCGCGTGGTTTTTGGTGCCTTTAAATTACTATTATGAATTACCAATTAAGCCAGTCGGAAAAGAAGTTATCTTAAGCTAGGAACCTTGCCGATACCCAAGGGCGGCAACCTAAGAGCTGTCCTAGAAACCCCCACACCTCTTATGCGGTCCATTTCATGCACACACCTACTAACGGAGACGAGGCAAACTGCCAATTTTGAAGCGAAAAGTTTCACTCTGCCAGGTTTTTGAGCCGTCAGCGGAGCTGCAAGTTTGTCCTTGAATGTAGGTAGAGGTCAGACCATGAGCATAACTCACGGTAGTTAGGTTCAGCAGATGAAGTCAGCTACAGCAGCGACACCAGCGGCTCTTACAGCGGCTGACATTTGACCTTGACCTTTGGCTTTGATGTTGACTTTTGACCTGTGACATTGACCGTGGTCAAGCGGAAAAGTGTCTGCCGGCATCGCATAATATTGAAAAAATTGGTTTCTGAGGAAAGGAAATCGCGCAGTGTCTGTCTCACATCTCGACGGACAGCTGAACCGCGCCGTAAGGGAAGAGATAAAGGAGGGAGTAAAAAAAATAAAATAAAAAAGAGGTTAACAAGATGATGGTTCAGGCTAGTGTGTATGCGTTATGATCCATAGCGCAGCAACAAAACAGGGGACAAACACAAGCGCTAATTTTAACGATTGTGTTTGCCCCCTGTTTTGTTGCTGCGCTATGGATCATAAAAAAGAGGTGCCGTAGTGGAGGACTGCGGAATCATTCTCACCACCTGGGCATCTTTAACGTGCACCGAAATCGCACACCACACGGGTGCCTTAGCATTCGCCTCCATCAAAACGCGGCCGCCGCAGTCGGGTTCGAACCCGGGTACTCCGGATCAGTACCCGAGCGCCCAAACCACAGATCCACCACAGCGCGTAAGGGAAGGAAAATGAAATTAAAATTCGTTTTAAGGAAAGAAAGTTACACGTCTCGCATATCTTTCTGGACATCCGAACCGCGCCGTAAGTGAAGGAAAATGAAAGTCGGTTTGTAGCAAAGGGAAAGCATCTGTCTCATATTGCGCCATTTCCGTTCCCCGAAAAACCAATTTATTTTACAATTTGGCTTTCTCAAAAAAATTGCTGGCGGTTTAGCTCTGGTTAACCCTGGCCGAAATCGACGAGGAGGATAAACTTCATTTTCATCGAAAAAAGTAGAAGATGGTGTGGGGGTTATAGGCCCCTAAGTGGCGATGAGCCCGTGGCGTTCGGCGACTTCTAGGGCTCTTATCGCAAGCCAGATCTGTGTGTCTGTGTCGGAACTGAGTAGTGCGGCCTCCCACTGGTCTGGATTCGAGAGGTGCAAACCTCGCGGAGGGGTGTCCTGAGGGAAAGTCCAGAGTATGTGGAATCGAGTGGCATGTTGGCCACATACTTGACCGGAGGGAGAGTAGAACCCAGGGTATATGCGTATAAGCATATATCGCGGGGTTGGGGAAGGTGTTCGTTTGGAGTTGCCTCCACGCAACCTCTTGGGGTTTGGTTAGAGAAATATGTGCGGGTGGATATAGAAGTCTACCTAAGTGGTAGTGCGCGGTTATGTCATGAATTGTAACCATACGATCTCTCGCCGTCCTCAGGACGTGCGACACCACATTCCGGTCGACGAATCATCGGCCATGATTGTGGGCCACCTCATTCCCTGGATGAGATGAGTGCGCAGGGACGCAGATCAATTCTATCGGATGGAGTTGGTCCTTGGTGGAGTGGAGGAGAGATAGGGTGACGGGGGAGACCCGGCGTTTTGCAAAATTACGAATCGCAAGTTTTGAGTCGTTGAAGATCAGTTTTCCAGAGATGGAGACCCTCGCCAAGGCTATGGCCGCCTCCTCGGCCTCTCCAGTCGATCTGACGGGAATGGAGCACGCAACCAAAGGCCGTCCACAGAAGATTACAAGGGCGAGCGAAAAAGCATCGCGATCGGAGTATTCGGTGGCGTCGACGTGGACCACTGTCTGATCTCTTAAACACTTTTTATGCAGCGACTTAGCCCGGTCCTTGCGGCGAGCGCCATGATACTCTAGGTGCATGTTTTTCAGGAGAATGGTAACGATTAGGTTGCTGTGGATATGGGACGGAAGCTGGGTCTTGTGGGCGATGGTCGTTTCGAAGCTTATTCCAAGCTTGTCGAATATGTGACGTCCCGGTGAGGTGCGGGTGCAACGTTCGTACTGCGAGGTGAGATGACCTTCCGAGAGCTACGTCTCAGTGATGTAGGCCCCAATGCCAGTAGTTTATACGTGGAGGTCCGGTGGGGGAGATGGAGAGCCGCCTTGTATGCCTGTCGAATAAGGTAGTCAACGCGGTCCCGTTCCTGCCAAGTAAGCTTGAGGTAAGGGAGGGTATATGTGAGACAACTGATAACAAACGCCCAAATAACACGTCGGACTTCAGCCTCTCGCATGTCTCTGTTTATTAGCAATGCGACGAATTAGACGGATGGTCTGCGAGACAGAGACTGTGAGTTTTGCCAGAGCTTCGGTGTTTTTCTGATTGCTCTGTATGAGAAGCCCCAATACCCTAAGGGTGGATACTTCGCGTATGGGTTGGCCACTAGCAGTAATGCAGATGGGAGGATGGACGTGGAGGCCGGGTTGACCTCGAATCTGAGGTGAGCACGAGAGGTCGGCTCCGGTTACGTGGCGCTCAATGACATCCACCGCTTGTTGAAATCTGGAATCAACCTCATCATCGTTGCCTGTTGAAACCCAAAGGGTGATGTCGTCTGCGTATAAGGTATGGGATAGCCGGGGGACAGCGTTTAATTTTGAAGGTAGCGTGAGAGAGGCGACATTGAAAAGAAAGGGGGAGTGAACGCATCCTTGGGAGGTGCCATTGCTACTGAAGGTTATAGGGCCTGAGAGGAGAGAGCCAAAGTTAAGTTCTGCTGTACAACTAGAGAGGAAGGTGCGTATATTCTCGTAGGTTAGCTGACCAGGATTTAGTAGGGAGAGGTTAGCGAGAATAGCTCCGTGGGAGGCGCTGTCAAATGCTTTAGTTAAATCAAGCCCTAGAATAAGCCTTTGTTCCCGCTCTGGTAGATGGGCACAGTACCTCTCGAAAGAGAGGGCTGGAGTATTATGTCTTGCGTAGAGATATATGAGCGGAAGCCAATCATGGTGCGGGATAGGAGATCATTATCTTCCGCATAATGGTTAAGACGGTTGAGACTGACGTGCTCCATCAGTTTCCCAGCACAGGAAATGAGGGAGATGGGGCGGAGGTGTTCGAGAGCTAGTCGTTTGCCTGGCTTCGATATGAAAGTCAAGCGTGCATGTTTCCATGCTGCATGGATTTCACCCTCTCTCCAACAATCATTCATGAAGGCAGTGAGAGCCTCAATGGACGGGTCATCTAAATTAAGGATAGTTTGTTTTTCTTGTGGGAGTAACAGAGCAGCGCGAGACAAAGACGAAAATCTGGTTGTTATTCAGCGTCGTGTCCTGTCTGTCTCTTCTTTCTCTCGTGCTGCGCTGTTCCTGCCACAAGGTCACGCACCAACCAGCCCAACTTTTCACCTTGCTAAAGTATGGAGAGTTTTGTTGGAAATGCCGTCCGGTCCCGGGGCAGAGTTAGGGCGGAGCTGAGTAATTGCGAATCTTACCTCAGCGTCCAAAATCTCCGCATCGAGGGCAGGGTTGGCCCCACCCATGTAGGGGGGGGGGGGGGTCCGGGGAAGTAGTATTGAGATACCGGACACGGATTTCATCAAGATCCTGGTCTGAGCCCGGGCGTTGATGGACTGGAAAATGCTGTGTCGTTGGGATGTTTTGAAACCGTCCGGGTCTAAAAGGTATCGGAGAAGGTGCCAGGTGCGGGTTAGCCCGGGCTGGCCACGCATGTTTTCACAAACTTGACCCCATTGCTGGGTAGCCAATGAGAGAGCGTGCGCCTTAATCTGTTTGTCTGAGCTTTTCGATGCCGAAGCGTTCTATTGTGGTGTTGTGTTTTCCAGCGGTTTTGAATGCTTTCCCTGACCTGCCATAGGTGGAGGAGACGGCTGTCTATACTGTATTGATAAGCCGTGGCAGATGATTACTTAGTAGAAGCAGAGACGTCTGCTGGAGATTGGATATCCACTTGTCAAGGTTATTATTCCGGGTAGGGGCGTTCTGAGCACGTAGGGAGCGAAACTTCTCTCAATCCGTGATTAGTGTCGGGCAACCTTTCCGACTGTACGGTTACGTGCTGAGGGTGGTCGCGAGGATACAGTGGTCAGTGCCAAGGGTATCCCCAGTGTTGAGCCACCGATCGATCCGCGCGTTTTTGCAGAATGTTAGATCAGGTTAAGTGTCAGCAGACCCGCTGTTTCCCACGCGGGTGGGAATGTGAGTGTCAGTAATAAAGGTGAAGCCCTGTACCTGTGCCCGTAACCACAGATTGTTACCTTTTCGGTTGGCGGCGCAGTAACCCCAAGGGGGGGGGGGGGGATGGCATTGAAATCTCCTTCAATGAGGAGACCTGAATGGTGCGCGAGCTTGTTGACACGGGAAAGAAGGGAGCTGAAGTCGTGTCTTCTGTCTTCTTAGGAGCAATAAACGTTAATAATGAAGAGGCTTTGGTTGCCCCTTTTACGAGGGAGGAGTTCGAGTAAGACGCTGTCTACGGCAACGTCGTCTAAGGAGCACTGGACGGCCGGCAGGTTGTGTTGAATTAAAATACCGGTGTCAGGAGCGGTGACATCTAAGGGGGAGGATGGTTTATAGCCAGGTAGTTTCACTGGGCCACGAGTTTCCTGGAGGGTGATATCAGGCGGGATCTCCGAATTTTGGGCGTACTCCTGCAGGTTTCCACGCTTGCGGCGAAAACCACCTCAGTTCCATTGCCACACGTTAAGTAGGTGGCGGAGCGCCATGGTGAAGTGTGATTGAAGCTAAGATGCGTTTGGGGGCTGGAGCGGGAGGCGAGCGATCGTACGGTCTAACTCGGGTCGTGGTGAGGGCGGTCGGTGCGCCTACCCTAGCTTCAAGGCCTGTGACGCGTGTTTGGAATCGTTGCGTGAGGGTGTTAAGATGTTTTATTTTTCCGGAGAACTCAGCAAATTTTGCTTCCAGCTTAGCATCAATTTGAGCCTCCAATTTGTCTTCTAGGGGAGCCTTAAATTCCTCGAGGTCGGCACAATTAACGAATCGTCCTGAGCGGCAGGTAGTTTTCCGCTTAGAGGTATGACTGGAGGTTTATCTTTGCGTTGCGGGGGAGTAGAGGTGGGCGCCTGAGACGAGGCGGTGGGAACAGGTTGAAGTGGTAGAGTAGGATTTGTTTGAGATGGTGGATCAAGTGCAAAGGGTGGACGCTTTAAAGAAGCGTTTTCTTTTTGTTGTCTATGGTTGCTAGCTTTAAGGGCCGTTATCTCGTCGCGCAGGGCTTGCAGCTCTGAATCGCGAGACAGATTGCTGAGAGTGAGAAGCCGCTGCGGCACAGCTCCCCCAAATTTTCGTGGAGGACGCTCCGCGAGGAGACAACCTGGAGTCCTGGGGTGGGAAGGACCGAGTGCGAATCCGGCTGGAGCGCCGGTAAGAGGAGGAGGAGCGGTCCGAATCTCTTATGGCCGAGGTGTTCTGCCCGTGGCGACGGGTCCGGGATCGGGAACGATGGAAGGTGGAAGCATTGTCTGAGTTCGTAGCGTGTAGCTGGCGTTGCATTAGGACAGAAGGCACTTTGTAGCGGCGTTTACACTTAGATGGACCAGTCTGGCGAGGACCAGAACAAACTACACAAGTGGGGCTGCATTCATGGGCCTCGTCAGGGTCGCCAGCTCCGCAGTGAAGACACTTGGAGAGCTTGGGATACGGGCAGACATCCTCTCGGTGTCCCGTTTGGCGACAGTTAAGGCAGGCTTCCACCTCGTTTTTGAAGATGTAGCAGCGCAGAGCACTGCCGGCGTAGACTTGGCAGGGTACCTTGGTCCCTGCGAAAGTGATGACAATAGATTGGGTCTTGCCTAAACAGTGGGCGTAGAGAATGCAGTGTTCTGGATTCTTGGGTATCAAGTACTCCATGATTTCCTCCTGGGCCTCATCCACGTATTAGTGGTGAATGATACCTCAGGCGTATGCGCTTGGTGGGGCCAAATAGGTGGCAACTGGATAGCTTGTCGGACCCAGGATGATTGCCTGGAGTTTTGTATAAGTGATAGCGCTGTTCCGGTTCGGGGTGCTAAGGGTGAGGGTGTTGTGAACAAAATTAACCCGGAGGCGGTCCTGTGCGGCGTCGGAGTAGGTCAAATCAAGGCTTGAGGTGATTTCTCTGCGAAGAGTGTTCTCGCCCCCGGCATGCAGATTGAGGCCCCCGGGAGGGCGAATGATGAGTTTAAAGTCATCAACAGGGAGACGTAGCAGTAACGGAGCGCGGCGCGGCAGCTTACGTGACGAGGAGTGAGATGGCTGTTGGGACGCGGTATGCTGTGCGGACGCCGAAGGCAACGACGTCGGCGGTGGCTTGTCGAAGGTGATAAAACGGATGAGTCACGTTCGTAGCAGTGGGCTACGTAGGTCGAGTCCGTTTGTATATTGTCACGAGGTGGTGACGGGAACTCCGCCGGGGTCACGTAGCACCGACTGGGGTCCGGTCTTGAGGAAGGCACAGAGCAGCTCGTAAGAGAATACTTTAATAGGCTGGCTTACGCCCACTAAGAACAGCTCTGAAAACTCAGCGGCGGCGACAGCAGCGAACGTGCTCGGCGGTCGTCGACTAACAGAATGCCCGCCGCTCTTAGCAGTGCTCGATTTTAAAGGCGGCAAGGAAAGTTCCAGAACATAGTAGGCACACTTGCTCGAGGCTAGGAAAAATCGACATAACTCTGGTCGCGTCTCGCGTCCCAGAAAAGTGATAATGCGGCGGGCCTGCCGCGATAAGAACAGACAAAAAGCAAGCTTCGCGGCATTACTCCCCCCTTAAAGAAGCATCGACCCGATGCTTAAAAACAGGGATAACGGACATAAAGATACAGAGCATACAAAATAAATACTCATAATGTAAACACAGAGTCATTAGCGCGAATAGTAAGGCTTCAGACGGGCGACGTCGACAACTTCTGAGCGCGTGCGGCGTCTCTGGGATGCTGTAACTCCGTCAGGGACGACTTCATAGTCCAGATTACCCAGTCTGCGAAGAATCCTGTACGGGTCGAAATAGCGGCGCAGAAGTTTTTCACTCAGTCCGCGGCGGCGAATCGGCGTCCAAACCCAAACTCTATCGCCTGGCTCGTATTGCACTGCGCGTCTTCGAAGATTGTAGCGTCGGGCGTCGGTGCGCTGCTGGTCTTGTATTCTCTCACGGGCAAGTCGTCGAGCTTGTTCTGCGCGCTGCAGGTAGGCGGCGACGTCGAGGTTACTTTCGTCGGTAACGTCGGGCAGCATGGCGTCGAGTTTGGTCGTGGCCTCCCTCCCGTGGACGAGACTAAATGGTGTCATTTGGGTAGTCTCTTGCACAGCGGTGTTGTAGGCGAACACCACATAGGGAAGAATGACGTCCCATGTCTTGTGTTCTGCGTCTACGTACATAGAAAGCATATCGGCGATGGTCTTGTTGAGGCGTTCTGTAAGCCCGTTTGTCTGCGGATGGTGCGCAGTTGTTCTCCGGTGACTTGTATGGCTGTGCTGCAGAATGGCCTGGGTTAGCTCCGCCGTGAACGCTGTCCCCCTGTCTGTTATCAGTATTTCGGGGGCACCGTGTCGTAAAATAATGGATTCGACGAAGCATTTGGCGACTTCTGCTTCTGTGCCGTTCGGGAGGGCCTTTGCTTCGGCGTACCTGGTGAGATAATCGGTCGCCACAATAATCCACTTGTTGCCCGTCGTTGATGTTGGGAAGGGGCCAAGTAGGTCTATACCGACCTCCTGGAAAGGTCTTGATGGCGGTCGAATCGGCTGCAGGAACCCTGCTGGTCTTTTCGGTGGCGTTTTCCGGCGTTGGCATTCACGACAACTCTTAACGTAGTGCGCGACGTCGGAGGATAGACGAGGCCAGTAATATCTCTCTTGGATTCGGCGGAGGGTGCGAGTAAACCCGAGATGGCCAGCCATTCGTTCGTCATGCGAAGCCTACAGAATTTCCTCCCGAAGGCTCTTCGGGACGACGAGAAGGTAGGCGGCCTTGTTCGGTGAGAAATTCTTCTTCACGACGATTCCCTGTTGCAGACAGTAGGACGATAGTCCACGCCTGAAGAGGGCAGGAGGTGAAGGAGACTTCCCCTCAAGATACTCGTGTAGGCGCTGTAGGTCAGGATCAGATTGCTGCTTTCATGCGAAGTCGCTGGAACTTAGCAGTCCAAGGAAAGCGTCGTCGTCATCGTCTTTTGGCGGCGTGTCGACAGGGGCTCGTGACAGGCAGTCAGCGTCGGAGTGCTTTCGCCCAGACTTGTAGACCACCGTGACGTCGAATTCTTGGAGGCGCAAGCTCCATCGAGCGAGACGGCCAGAGGGGTCCTTCAAGTTAGCCAGCCAGCACAATGCATGGTGGTCGCTCACAACCTTGAACGGGCGTCCATACAAGTAGGGACGGAACTTCGATGTAGCCCAGACGATCGCAAGGCACTCCTTTTCAGTGGTCGAATAATTCGCTTCTGCTTTCGACAATGAACGACTTGCATATGCTATTACTTTTTCGACTCCTTCGTTTTTCTGGACGAGCACGGCGCCTAGACCAAAGCTGCTTGCGTCGGTACGGATTTCTGTCTCGGCGTTTTCGTCAAAGTGCCCTAGCACCGGTGGAGACTGCAGGAGACGCTGAAGTTCGTTGAAGGCTTCCGCTTGTGCCGAATTCCATGTGAATGGTACGTCTGCCTTGGAGAGCTTGGTCAGAGGTTCCGCGACGCGCGAAAAATTCCTCACGAAGCGTCTGTAATAGGCACACAATCCCAGAAATCTGTGGACCGCCTTCTTGTTATGAGGCTGTGGGAAATTGGCAATGGCGGCTGTCTTCTGCAGGTCGGGGCGCACTCCGTCCTTGCTGATGATGTGGCCGAGAAACAATAGTTCGTTAGGCAAACCGGCACTTTTCAGGCTTCAGGGTAAGTCCGGATAACTTGATTGCGTCGAGTACTGCCTTCAGCCTCCGGAGGTGTTCCTCGAAGCTCGCTGCGAAGACTACAACGTCGTCTAGATAGACGAGACAGGTTTGCCACTTGAGGCCTGCCAACACTGTGTCCATTACCCTTTGGAATGTTGCGGGTGCGGAGCAAAGCCCAAATGGCATGACTTTGAACTCGTACAGTCCGTCCGGTGTGATGAAGGCAGTCTTTTCCCGGTCTCTTTCGTCGACTTCAATCTGCCAATATCCACTCTTGAGATCCATCGAGGAGAAATACTTGGCGTGGCAGAGCCTGTCCAGAGTGTCGTCGATCCTCGGGAGGGGGTAGCCGTCTTTTTTCGTAATCTTGTTCAGTCGCCGATAATCGACGCAGAATCGAAGAGCACCGTCTTTCTTTCTCACTAGAACGACCGGTGCCGCCCATGGGCTCTTCGAAGGTTGGATGACGTCGTCGCGAAGCATTTCCTCTACTTGGTCCCGGATGGCCTGTCGTTCTCGCGGCGACACACGGTAAGGGCTTTGGCGGAGAGGTCTGGTGTGTTCGTCGGTTATAATTCGATGTTTGGCTATCGTCGTTTGTCGCACCTTTGATGACGAGGCGAAACATTCGCTGTAACTTTGAAGAAGAAAGGTGATTTTCTCTTGTCGGTCCCGGGGTAATGCTGGGTTGATGGCGAACGTGGGAGCATGGTCTTGCTTTAGGATGTCATTTGCAGGTTCGTCGGAGATGATCAAGGCGTCCAGTAAATCAGTTGCTTCGTCCAAGAACGCAATTGTAGTGCCTCTGTTGAGGTGTCGGTATTCTTCGCTGAAGTTCGTGACCAGTACTTCGGCTTTTCCATGCCGCAAATGAGCGATGCCTCTTGCGACGCCAAGTCGTCTGTCTAAGAGCAACTGCGTGTTTCCCTCGATGATGCCTTCTGCGTCTTCGAAATTTCTTGCTCAGACGGGGACGATGATGCTGGACCGGGGTGGGATGGTTAGTTCTTCATCGAGAACACTGAGGGCCTTTGACTGCTCTGGGGTCGTTTTCGGAGGTAAAGCTTCGTCCGTCGAAAGCGTGATGGACTTGGACTTGAGGTCGATGACTGCGCGGTGCTGTGTCAAGAAGTCCATCCCCAGAATGACGTCACGGGAACATTTCTGAAGTACAACGAATACTGTCGGATATGTGTGTCCGTTGACAGTCAGTCTCGCAGTGCACCTTCCTGATGGCGTGATGAGGTGTCCGCCTGCTGTGCGTATCTGCGGGCCATCCCAAGTCGTCGTCACTTTCTTGATCCGGTCGGCGAAGGAACCACTCAGCACGGAATAGTCAGCTCCCGTGTCGATTAGAGCAGTAACGTTTCGGCCGTCGACAGTCACCTCTAGATCGGAAGTCCTTGCTCTTGCGTTGCACGTAACTTTCGGAGTCGGGTCACGGCTTGGTCGGTGATTGCGACTGCGGATGCAGGGGCTTGTCGATGTCGGTGGCCTTGGGGTCTCTTAAGTTGCGTCGTGTCGTCGTCGGTGCGGCGTCGCCGTGAGTTCTCGTCGTTGGAGGGTCTTCGTTTTTTTTGCCGGGAAGCAACCTCACGTCCTAAGGTTGCTGCTTTCAGTTTCCCCTACGGGGGCTGGGGGACCTTCCTCGCACAGCCGCTGCGTAGCTGTGGCAGGGCGACGTGAAGCGCGAGGCTCGCGGCGAGGGTGAGCGGGAAAATCGGCTCAACACGTATTCGTCGCGGCGCAGGTAGTCGTCGATTTCTTGTGGATGTTGGCCGAAGCGTGGTCGTGGTGCGTCAACGGCGAATCCGCGAAGACCGATGCGTCGGAACGGGCAGTGACGCAGGACGTGACCGGCTTCACCGCAGTGGAAGCACAGCGGACGGTTGTCACGGGTTCTCCAGGTGTCGCATTTCCTTGGGCCCGAACGTTGTTCATCGGTCGGGTGGGCGGGGCCCGGAGGGCGGCGGTCCAGCACTGCTGGCTCACGTCGAATAGGGCTTGGGGTGGCACGTCGAGGCGCGGGCTTGCGTACTGCAGCGACGTAACACATGGCTGGAGCTTGAGGTTCAGTCGTCGCAGAAGGGGAGCCAAGCGCATGCCGCACTTCTTCATGGACGACTTCCGTCAGGCTCGCTACTTGAGGTTGTGAAGATGATGGCAGCAGCCGGCGTAGTTCTTCGCGGGCGATTTCACGGATGATCTCCCGCAAGTCGCTGGTTGTAGTCGTCGTGTCCGGAAAGCTGGAGCAGACCTGCGGTGGTCGGTTGTACTGCCTTGTGCGGGCGTCCAGGGTCTTCTCAATCGTTGACGCTTCTTCGGCGAATTCGGCGAAAGTCTTGGGCGGATTTCGTACGAGGCCAGCGAAAAGAGACTCCTTTACGCCCCGCATTAGATATCCGGTTTTCTTCTCCTCCGTCATATTTTGGTCAGCTCGGCGGAAAAGACGCTGCATTTCTTCGACGTACATGCTGACAGTTTCGTTTGGGTGCTGCATCCGTGAGTACAGCAGCATCTGCGCCTTTTCCTTCCGGAGAATGTTGGTAAACGCCTTCACGACTTCAGACTTGAATAATTTCCAGGTCTTCAAGGTAGTCTCGTGGTTTTCGTACCACGTTCTTGCAGGACCGTCAAGGGAAAAGAAAACATAGCGGAGCTTCATGTCATCTTCCCACCTGTAAATGTAGCCACGCGCTCAAAGTTGTCTATCCAATCTTCCGGGTCGTCGCCAGGGTAGCCGTGGAAGGTTGGAGGCACCCGTGGCTGGTGGAGCATGACAGGGGTGGACGTCGCTGGCTCGGTCATGGGGGCGCTGGAGCTTGTTGTCGTTGTCGAGTAGGATCCGGTAGTAATCCGTGCTGAGCTTGCAGGCCTTGAAGACGGCGGCTGTGTCGTACCTCGGGATCTTCTTGGCTCTCGTTCTCTACGGTGGATCTTCCAGGTTGGGTTGGGTGCATTACCCAGCACCTTCACCAGATGTCACGAGGTGGTGACGGGAACTCCGCCGGGGTCACGTAGCACCGACTGGGGTCCGGTCTTGAGGAAGGCACAGAGCAGCTCGTAAGAGAATACTTTAATAGGCTGGCTTACGCCCACTAAGAACAGCTCTGAAAACTCAGCGGCGGCGACAGCAGCGAACGTGCTCGGCGGTCGTCGACTAACAGAATGCCCGCCGCTCTTAGCCGTACTCGATTTTAAAGGCGGCAAGGAAAGTTCCAGAACATAGTAGGCACACTTGCGCGAGGCTAGGAAAAATCGAAATAACTCTGGTCGCGTCTCGCGTCCCAGAAAAGTGATAATGCGGCGTGAATGCCGCGATAAGAAGAACAGACAAAAAGCAAGCTTCGCGGCAATATACTCTTCAGGGGCTGAATCGTCCCCCTCTACGGTGACGAAGTCCATGCTTGACGAAGCACTGGGCCGGGCTGCGAAGCGGAGCCTATCTCCAGCGTAGGTAGGCTTAGCGAGGCTGGCACTGGGCTCGGTGGAATCAAGTGTGCAAGTAGGCCACAAAAACGGAGTGCCGGTTTCGAAAATGGGCTGGGCAGTTCCCGCGCACCTTCATGAACTTCGGTAGACACAATAAAATTCAGCGGAAGTTGAAAAGTTGGTAAAAATAGGAAAAATGACTGGAGCCCATACGCACCGGCGTCTGCACGCCAGAATCCGAAACTATAAACCTCGGTCGAAAGCGAAAAGCTGCATCTCGCTGCCTATGTTTATGGTCGAGCAACTCGCGGTTTTCATAGATATTCGTACTTACACACGGTATTAGGCATTTTTTATTTGTTAAACATCTTGCTTTCTTCGAAACAACATTAAAGGCGCTCACACAAAAGAGTATATATTTCTTATAGTTTCAGTGATATTTAGAACTGTATTCTTGCTCGTTGCATTCGGAGATATGGAACCAAATCCGGCTCCAAACGACGCACAAAACCTGCAGGTAATTTCAGGAAGCCAAACTGAAAAGAAATTGGGTTTTTGGGGAAAGGAAATGGCGCATTGTGAGACAGGCGTAATTTACTGTTCTTAAAACCAACTTTCATTTAGCTTTCCTTCCCTTACCCGCCGCGTTGTCTCAGTGCTTAGAGCGTTCTGCTACTGATGCGGAGTACCCGGGTTCAAATCCGAGCGCGGCGGCTGCGTTTGGATGGAGGCGAAACGCTAAAGGCACCCGTGTGCTGTGCGATCTCAGTGCAAGTTTAAGATCACCAAGGTGGTCGAAATTATTTTCCCGCCGCGGCGGCTCAGTGATGCGGGCGCTCGGCTACCGATCCCGAGTACCTGGTTTCGAACCCGACCGCGGCGGCCGCGGTTCGGTGGAAGTGAAACGCTAAAGCGCACGTGTGCTGTGCGATGTCAGTGCAAGTTAAAGATCCCCAGGTGCCAAAAATTATTCTGGAGCCCTCCACTACGGCAGCTCTTTCTTCTTTTCTTCTCATATTCCCTCCTTTATTCCTTCGCTTACCGCGCAGTTCATGTGTCCGCCGATATGTGAGAAAGATAATGTGCCATCCCCTTTCCCCCAAGACCAAATTTTTAAGAGCGTTAGCTCTTCCTCATCACGTTTCGTGATTTCGTGGGGCCTGCTACCACCATTGTTCACAGCGCCATCTGTGCCAGCAACTACTCATCACGTTTCGAGATTTCGTGAGGTCTCCTACCACCCTGAGATCAAAGCGCCATCAGTAGCTGCAACTAGAAAACAGCGCACCTCGCATTGAGATTTGTAGCGCTCTCTACAATGGCATTGTAGAAGCAGCCACCTGCCGCGTGCCAATGATGACGTCACGGTCGAATATGGTGGATAGAGGTGGAACTGTGTGAGCATGAGGTCAGGGGACGAAATGGCAGCGTAGTTTCAGTTTCTCGAATACAAGATTGTGGCCATTAAAATTGGTTGTGCCCTCTCATCCCTCCCTCCACCAAACATTATCCTAAACCGGGTAGGCAAACTGTGCCGTTAGGGGACCGCTACACAAGCATATACATTCGTTCCTTTATATATGCTCCGACACCAACGGGCACCCATTCGGGGACAGGTGTATTGGGAGCGAGCTCCACCACTGGGGCGACTGGCTCTAGCGTCGACTTTACGTATAGTAAGTGGGATTGCCGGACTCCTCTTACTGTTGTGGAAGCAGACGCTAGATCTGGAGAAGCGTCTTGCAAGCTGAAAATTGCGTTATTATCTGTATTTTTGTGCTAATGGGTGCCAACACTGCACATTCTGATGGTGTGCGTCGCTGGGAGTGCTACGGTTCATTTCAGCTGTTGCCATGGTCGCTTACTATTCGGTGCCTCAATGCCGGATGTACGCGTGAGAGCTCGACGTAAGCATCCATTTCTACCCGAAATGCAGGAAGATGCGCGAAGCTTGGATGATCAAATTGCGAATGGGAAAAGGCGCAAGTGCTCATTCTCGTGTGTGCTGGCAGGAAACATTTCGGTGAGAAAGACTTCGTGTATGGCGCTGGCGCTAAACTGTTCGGTGAGTAGTGGGCGACTGAGCCGTGCGCGTTACCGCCCTCGCGCGTATCACTTGTGAAGCTAACGAAGGCGTATTGCTGGCAGGATGGAAAAGGCGCTGTCTTCTACGCGAAGCAGTACCGACCCAGAACCTGTCTGTCCGATCTTCGCACCGCCAGCCGTCAAGTCGGCGTCGTCGAAAGAGGGTAAAGAGCCGATGTAGGCAGTATGCATGGGGCCGTGAGCGCGGTTATCGCAGTTTCGCGCATAGCTCGTCATCCTGGAAACATATTTAAATGTTCGGAAGTCAAAACCATCGCATTCTGTGCATGTTTAATAACGCCGTTTTAGATTGCTGCGCCTGTTGTTATGAGTGGCAAAGCTTTTGGTACTGTGGTGTTGGTCTGGCCTGTAACTGATAAATTGACGTGTTCATTGTGCCGCGAGTCTCCTAAAAGCTTGCTTATGACATGTGAATTCCACGGTAAAGGCAATTTTCTGATTTGGCACTCCTATTCTTGCCGATGTGACTTTTTCTCATAGCCACTTTAATCAGTGCGTTTGTGGCATGTTCATATCTTTGCTTTTCATTTTTGTGCCCCTTGTACGAACATATAAGAGTGCTATTTAAAACAGATAGAATAAATATTCGCGTTTTATGCATTATGATATCACTGTACGTCAGTGCTAAGCTAAAATTTTTTTTGCACAAATGAGCGACGCAAACAGACACGAAGTATTAAATGACGAACATTAATGAAATACAAAGGCCAGCTAAACTGCTTTTCATGTGATTGGTAATCATAATTTTGTCTGTGTAGCATTACGTATCGCCTCTGTATCAACTGAGATTTGTCATTTGTTCGTCAACAATGCCATTAGGTAGGAATTAAGGCTGATATTACATTCAATGCAGTGAGCGTGAAGAATTTATACCTACTTGAATTGCAGAGGCTGTGGTTGTCTGTTGTAATTGTCGGCTTTTGTGCAGCTAGAAATTTGCAGTACCATTGTAGGAGAGACATATCTGAAGCAGATTTTTATTTTCAGAAGGCAGGCCATTACGCCACATTTTCCCTAAAGAGAATTTGGTCCCATTGTCTGCACATGACCCTGAGAAGAAGACAACACATCTGACTTGGCAGAAATTGAACTTATTGTGCCTGACTCAGGAAGTGATGCAGATATCAGTCCCAGCCCAGGTAGAAATCAAGGTATCATTATTAGATGCATGTTTATTTTATTATTTCATTCATTTATTACATATGTTAATTACAGAGATATATTTTATTTTCAGATATCCCTGCCGATCTTCAGTCCATAAGGAAGGAGATTGGTGTGCAAGTTAGTACGGTCGATGCTGCACGACAACAACCACTGAGCACGCCAAGTATGCAGGGAGGAAAAGATTTAAACATATTAACTGGGATTCCCTGCTTTCAGCTGTTCTACAACACGTGCGATGTTTACAGTGACAGCCAGATAGTCATTCAAGCAAAAAGCTTTTACTTACCAAATGAAGATGCGGTACTGTTAACTTTCGTCAAGCTAAATCACAACATGTCATTTTCACTGCTTGGTGTGCTTTTTGGCATTCTTCGCACCACAACGTCAGAAATATTCAAGGCTAATGTAGTAATCCTAGCTGCAATCTTGAAGATGCAGTCTTCTGGCCGAGCAAGGAAGCTGTTGTTGATAATTTGACTGTGTACCTTAAGGACTACTCGAGTGTGAGAGCTGTGTTAGCCTGCACGGAGATCCAAATTCAGAGGCCACGGGATATGGAGTCCCAGATGTTGGCATACAGCTGGTATAGGGGCGTGTACACAGCCAAAGTTTTAGTCTGTGAGACACTAGGAGGCCACATCAGTTACGTAAGTGAAGCTTATGGTGGTCTGGCATCTGACTCCCACATAACAAAGGAGAGCAAAATACTGGAAAGGTTTCTCCCTTCAGTTGATAGTGTCATGGAGGATAAAGGATTCTTAATAGACAAACTCTGCCTCGAGCATCACATCACAATAGTGCGTCAACCGTTCGTACGAAAGAGAAAGCAAGTTGATAAACATGAAGCAGAAAAAATCAAAGCATTAACGTTGAACGTATTAACTTTGAACGTGCCATTGAGCGCATGAAAGTGTTCAAGATTTTGGTGGGGAACTTGGGCACAGAGTTTTTTGCTTACATTTATTCTGTTGTACAGGTCATTGCGGGAATTTTGAATTTATCTAAGCCCATTTTCTTTTGTGACAAGTTTTTGCTTAAGTAGAACGTTACCAAAGTACATATGACATGTGTTCAAGTCGTTCTTTCTTTGGATTGTGGTTCCTATGGCTCATTTGTTAATTCGCTTCCACCAAATGGTGCAGATTTTTCTATATTGTTAAGTGAGATCAGCATTGTATTTGCTCTGCTCTTTAAAAAATTCTTGTTTTGCATCTTGTTACCAGTGTTCATCATCTATTTCAGTTTCGTTACTTCCTTTATATGTGCACATTAGATGCGTTGCTTCTCTTGACAAAAATGTTTTCCTATAATATTTAGTATTTTCATTTTTCTCGTAGTTTTTTTCTTCTTTGCATCAGTTCCTCCCAATGCATTCCTCATTTGGAATCTCAAGCTATTCCTGCATATCACTAATTTATGCAGTGAACAGCATGACCCAGAGAAAAGGTGTATTGCACAAAACAAACACTTTATTTACAGCCATTAGCATAATAAAATGAATAATGGTGAACACCTACTGTGCTTAATGAGTTAAAAGGCAAGGTAGCACGTATGACTTCAAAAAATAGACAGCCCTGTCCACAACGTGAATAAAGAAAGACTTGCTGAATATTTCAGCAAGCAGCAAGCAGTTTTCGCTCTCTTGAAACACGAGACGTCTGCACTCGATACCCTTGCCAATCCCATCTGCACCTGACAAAAATACTTGCTAGTCTTCTTTAGACAGAAGCTTACAGCGTCAGTTATTATTTCTTTGGCTTTGAATTCTTCTTAACTGATGGGGAACTTCACTTCAAGAACTGTTTGAGTGCAACAGTCGCATGTAACTAGCCCATCTGGACTGGCGCCAATGCATGAGTGCTGGTCTGAAATAAGAAGCCCGCACTGCATAAATTCGAGTTTTTGTGCTGACTTACAGCTGAATAGGCCTCCTTTGCTGTCTCTTCTACTAGAGTGCCTCTTACCATTGCAGATGACTGCACTGAGTTCTCTTTCAGAACCTCTTTTGGAAGATGTCGCACATCATGTAGTCCCATCCTTGTTTTAAGTGTGTGCACCAGTGTATATAGAGAATATGCAATTGATGCTATTAGCATTCCTTTTTTGTATATCAGCCAATCCTGAGAATCTGCTTGGGCCTCTGTTAGCTTAGTTATCTGTTCAATTTCCGTATTTGTGTACGCTTCGTGCACGTAGCCATAAATCTCGTCTGCAGAGAGCATTCCTGCTGCAATCGCCTTCCTGGCAGCTTCAAAAAGCGCTGGTGGCTTCTTAAATGCCATCATATGTATGGCCTCCTGCGTTTGTTGCACTCTCTTGACACTGCTTATTAAGTTGAAGACTAAAAGAAGTCTTCATGGGCAGCAGTGGCGCTGCATCGTTGCATGAATGGTCTCCTGTCGTGCTCTTTGAGCATTTACTTGGCACCGCGCGAGTCAGGTGGTGACTACGATTTCATAAAATAAAGTTCAAATTTTAAGGTGTACCTTAAACAATAAATTCCTATGCATTTTTGTGTTTGAGAAGGTGGTTTTTACTGAAAAGCAATACATGAAAAAGCATCTACTTTTCCCTGAAACCATTGATTTATAGGTATTTAAACAGCAGGTTCAAGTGCCATGCACAAACAGTGATAATGCACCGTATAAGAGTCTGCAGACAGTAAGGAAGCTTGCTAATTTTTTGGCATTGGAACATTTAAACTGGCAAGTTTTAACAAGGTGTTCAGTCACGAAACAGCCTGCATCAAACTAAGCCACCTACATAATATATCCACTTACTGCCTTCACAGTGGCGGAGAGCAACACAGTTGTACGGCAATTCTTTCAGCAGCCTCTTCAGCACGTCGCCTTCAGGCACCTTGATGTTTTCAGTTTAGCCTGCAACTTGAAAGGTTCCATCAGCCTACTTTCTTGAGCACACCTTACAGCATTTTCACTTCCCATAAGCACTTTTTAATCCTCTTGAAGGACACAACGCCTGAACTTAGTGTATCTCTGGTGGTGTTGCGCAGCTGCCATCAGGAAGCCTGGTGCTTCTCAACTTGATAAGCGCTCCAGATCCTCAGAGTGCACTGAAAGACTCTGTTAGTGCCCTCAAGCTTATGAAAAATCTAGGTTGAAGTGCGAAAAAAGTTTGACACAAAATTAGACAACACTTTTTGCCAGTATATACAGCAACATTTCCTTGTATTATTTATTTATTATGGTACCCACAGCACCAGGACATCACAGTTGGGGAGGGGGTACAAGAAGGCTCCACCAATGCATTTAACAAATCGTTTCTTCCTTGTGCGATTGAATTCTGGAATAACCTACCCGAAAACATTGTTGCTGAGACTAATTCTTCCAACTTTAGGCAGCTACTCATCGAACATTTTCAAGAATAATAAAACCGTCCTATACCCGTTGTCAACTACGATGCACTGTAAAACACCAAACACTTTGCTGGACGCGTTCTATTACTGTAGTATGTATTTCTGTGTGCTTCTTCTTCCCATTTTCTTTCATTGACTATATTAATTTGTTTCTCTTTTACATTGCCATGTTTTCTCAATTTTGATTGCCTTTTCATATGTATGACCGTCGGACACTGTATCCCCACTTATGTAATGTCCCTACGGGACCCTTAACGGTTAATAAATGATGGTGACAAACGATGAACAGACATTCATCCGAAGCCCGAATGGCAATATGATCGCGGTCAGTGCCGATGGAACAGATAACCTGAAAGACTGCTCTGCACAGTTGAAGATTTTTCCGTGTCATTCCCATCGTTCACTCGGCTATATACGAAGCTCAAAGGAGCAGTCGAACGGCGCCCTCCCGCCGGCGCTGACCGTAGTCACTCGCACCTGTCACAGAAATCTTGCTACCGAGGTTCTGTAATCACTTACCTCTGACTGGTGGTGGCGGTGTTGCAGCTCCCGTAATCTCCATAACGGCATCAACAACGCTGGTCTTCGAGCACAGCCGTCGCAGTGGCGAAAACTCGCCGGCGTACACTCCACAACAGCTCGCTCATTCGGGGCGTGCTTTGTTGCCGGATGGGGGGGGGGGGGGCAAATGCCTCAAATAGACTTGAACAGGCCCAGACCGAAGCAAATATTTATTAAATAACTGAATGAATAAGTAACTAGACCATTAACGCGCAACTAAACTGGACGAAAGAGCATCGCTCAGAGCAGCTCAACGCGCGCTTTCCATCTTATTACGTCACAAGTTCGCCGGCGAGAGGGGGCGCCACGGTATGTCCTCGCTCACAATACCGAAGTTGGTAGGCAAATAAAACCCTATGGGTTGTGGAGTAGAAATAAACCCACAATTAAATAATAGGTAAACATTGTATACAAGCAATTAGTAATTGAAGCGTTACCGTATCGCACCGCAAGCCGAATTCTAGGCCCACCTTGGCCCCCGAAACGAAGAAAATTTCGTTTCGGACGTATTTTGAGGGAGTGCAAATCGGCAATCGGGGGGTGGGGGGTGGGGGGGTAGACGTGCATCGTAATTTTTCTGATAGATGGCGCCAGGGGGCGTGCGTGCACGCGTAGCCCAGCCTGGTGGCAATCCACCCCGTTTCAAAGGATATTTCATTCCGTTTCTCGAGACGAGCGGCGCGTTCTTCGCATTCTTCATCTCGTAAACCAAACAGCTAACGCTCGTTACTTCAACGTCTTCCAGACGGTGGCGGCGACACCTTTTTATTCCATAGTCCTTCACTACGGCGCCTCTTGCTTTCTTCTCTTAAGGTGGCGGTTCCACTGCCGCCATCTTGCGAGTAGTTCAAATTCTGCCACCAGGCTACGACACTGATCCATGACTGGGAAAGTGTCTACCCGTCTTGCCCCTGAGCGACCCGAGACTGGTTCTGGTTGAGATGTGTTTCCGGTCCTTTCTTGACCCGCGCGCTGCGTGAACGCTTTTCTTTTGTTGCTGCGCCTGCCTTCAGAGGGTTACAGATGAACCATGGCAAACCCGGCTGCTTGTCCCCGTCGTGCGTGGGGGGAGGTGTTGGCTGGGGTGGTTCGGCATGCTTCTTTCTCTGCCTGCTCCTTGCTGGTTTTTCCACATCCACACACGGTAGCCTTCTGCGGCTATGTAGCCAAGGCTAAGCATAGAGGGAAGAAGGGCCTTGTCGTCGCGAGTGGAGCTTCCTTTGTTCGGGATATGGTTGTGGAAGGGTGAAGAGAAAAAGTTGGAGAGCCGGGACAAAGAGGGTACCGTCTTTGCCCAAACGGCATCGGAAGGGGGATTAACTTTGTTCGGGATAAGGATGCTCGGCACGGGAACAAAGGACCGCTTCCCTCCCTCTCTTGTTTAGCCTTGGCTCATTTGAGGGTATGTGCCGCTTCGTTCTTGCGTTGTACCCGACTACAGACTTTTCTATTTTCAATGTCGATACATAAGTGTTGGCAAAGAAAAAGAAACCCAGCACGCAGTAAGCGAAAAGGGAAAGCGGACGACAAAAATAGAAAGGTGTGATATCATGCAAATTATACATGCTTTTTTATGTCCCAGGTATATACTTCTGGCGTTTTTTTTTTGCAATGAACCTTATAGTTGAAGTCGGTGCCTTTCTTGTGTTCTTCTTTCTGCCCTCGTCTTTTGCGCGTACAATCACTTCGTCCCTGTTGATGCATAGTAATATTAGTAGTAGTCGGAACACTCCTGGTGTAGAGTGTAACCTGCCAACTCGAGCGCTGAAAAAAAAATGTTTTTTATCAAATATTGTTACATCTATGATAATACAACTGTCACAAAGACAGCTAGACAACTTCAGACAACGCTCGACGGATGCTTGTCCAACCATAGAATCTAGGGTTGGTGAAGAACAAGGTTTAGAGAAGTGGGCAACTGTCAATTTCTGTTTACCGCTGAGATGAATCGATATTGCACAAGAGACGTGAAATTTCTACCGAGAGGGTTATCACCGCAGCGTGTCGGAATGAGTTCGCCTCAGAAAAAAATATTCGTCGTACATGCGGCGGCATCTTGCAACCAATTCGGGACGGTCAATTTGAACAGAATTTTGCCAAGGTTTAAAAAAATGCAGCATAGATGCATATCATTCACGAAGCGGACTAAGTCTAAACACTGAACGAGGAAAGGGGGGGGGGGGAGAAACGTTGTCAAAAAAGGGGCCAGCTATAAAGGGATAGTTCTGTGGGCACTTGGGGCGTCCCCCTCCCCTCTCCCGTTAGGACCCTGAACTGTGTGCTCTTATTTATGTTAGACGTACACCCCCCGTCAAAAGTATACGGCCCAAGGGGTTTGCTTGTGAGGCCTGCTGCGTGCCTCGTTATGCATGCCCAGCGACCTCTCGAGAGAGGAATAGCATCGCTTCCTCAACCCTCCCAATCTTTGGAGTGCTAGATGTGCTAGGGAGCCCCGCTAAACAGCTGAGAAGTAAACCCCTTGGGCTGTATACTTTTGACGGGGACTGTACGTCTTTCTTCTTGCATCCAGCTTGCCTTATTAGGTTGCTTACTGCCTTTAGAATTTTCCACCGCGTGCTGAAATGTATATCTTACTCGCCTTGCGTCGATTTGCCCCGATTTAGGGTTCGTCAAAGATAGAAAAAGCGTGCGTGCGTGTGTGCGCGTTCACGCACGCGTACCTGGAAATTGAAGCGACAGCTGTTATTTTCACACCGTCCGTTGTCAGGCAGCTATAACATCCTTGAGATATTTTTGATATTTTTTTTCCCGCGATATTTTATTTGACACTGAAATGCGATGCCAAGAGCGGCACGCTATGGAAGAACGTTGGCAGCTGCTTCCTTGTCTTGCTTCAGCTTCCCGTAATAATGCACGCGCTAAAAGCAGAGTGCATGCCTTTGTAGTTTTCGAACCAATATATTGGGCGGACTACTGTCCATTATTTCAATGTAACCGGAGTGTATTGTCATATTTATTGCACAGGGAACACGTAAGAAACGTGTGTACAGTCATGATATTTATGAGCGTGAATACGGGAGCGCATGGCAAGTATCCTCAAGACCTACTTGTGGCGACACGCGGCGGCTGCTTTTATCAACGTGGTGGAAAGGGCTATGCCGCCTTGCCTGCTTCCAGCAAGCAGGACACACATCCCTTTCCACTTTGTTTATGAAGGCGACCGCCGCGTATCGTCAAGAGTAGGGTTCGAGGCTATCTGCCACGCGCTGCTGTGTTCACGCTCATAAATTTCATGACTGTACTTTCGTGTTGAGCCCGCCCTTTGGTTTCATGGGTTAGTAGCAAATCATTTTGAGATGGGCCAGTTGCCATGCATTCACACATTCGCAGCAAAATAATTCGCTTACGATTTTCGCTTACGTTAACATTTTTCGGTAACTTGAGGTGTCACGTTACTAGTTATTTCTTATTTCAATTGCCCCGCTCCGCCTATTTTTCAGAAAAAGAAACGCCGAAAATGTTGTTGCAAGTAAACAACATCTACAGACCGGTGTTCTCGACGACCCTTGTTGGGGCTCGCATGCATGCCAGAAAACACCTGCCCTTGACGACGCACTCAAGTAAAAAAAAAATGCACGAACACGCATTCACACACTTGTCCCCACACCACTCACGCACGGAACTCTCTAAAGAGTGCACGCATGCCGAGCCACCAATAGACCATTTGCAGAAATCTGTAAGTCAGTTTCTCTGTAAGCTTGTTTTCCAACCAGAAGGTCTTGTTCCTAGGCAACACTCTCGCATTCTTTGTGGAAGCAGTTCCCCTTCTGAGTAAACTCAGGAATGTCGCCAGTTTACTTCAAGATGGCCCCAAGAGAGCCGTCGAAAGAGTACAATGGTACAGAACAGAAAAGAGGACTGCAGTCAACCGGCTTTAGCACTGAAGTATCGGAAAAAAGAAGGAAATGGACCTTTGTCCCTGTGCCGGCAGTAGTGAGCTACCTCATACTAAACTTTCTAAAAACTTTCTGCTCAACAACACTGTCACTCCAACTTTCTCCCTTCATAGTCATACAACCCCCCCCCCTTTCTCCCCTATCTTGAACAAGGAACAACCCACTCCCCCACTAACAACCCCACTAGGAAGAGAGGCAAGCTGTCCGATGACAGCTTTGCAGTGCAGCTGCAGTAACAGCAAGTTGTAACTATTAGAAAGTTGTCGTTGTTTATCAACATTGTTTTCAAAATAAATTTTGTTTATTTCTATCTGCAACTGCGGCTACGTTTCTGTTTATTGAGTTCCTAAGCGAGCGAGGCTGACCTTGAACACCTTGACATAAACACTAACATTTTTGTGATAATTATGCAGGTTCAAGTGACAAAAAATGTTCATGTGCGCAAATACATTTTTTTTCCGGAACTAAGCATTCCTTTAATGCTACACAATTTCCGCGTAATTTCGTAAGCAGGAGCACACCAGAATTACTGTAAATTTGTTGAGTTCACCTATGTTTTCTTTGTGAGGTCGGAATTATGTGAAAAATGAGCTTTATAAAATTGTTATTTTCAGTTCTTACAGCGAAGCCGCAGTGTAATTATGGCCATGGAGTAGCGGCAAAGTAACGTGCGATCCTTTTTTTTTCGGCAATGGTAGGTAACGTAGGCGGTAACGCGTTCTTTTCTTTTAGCGTAACGAGTAACGTATTTAGTTACTTTTTTTCGATAACGCCTACAACACTGGTTGTACCCGACTTATAGATCCGTTCGATTCGCCTGTACCACATGAACTGGTTCCCGCGGCACTCCAGCTCACATGGCTTCATTTCAGCGGTGAAACACGGTGCGCTCTGAACCACGGCATTCGTTTGAAAGTAGTGCGAGCGTAGTTCAGGAAAACTGCAACCCTTCTCAGTGGTTAGTGCCGAAATAGTGCAGCTGCAGCCGCCATGAAGGCAGATGATGGTTTGCGCGTAGTGATAAACGGCGGAGACTCAAGTAATTCCACTCGTCGACAAGCTAGAGCACTGCTCGAGTTCTCCAAAAAAACGGCTACACGTGACTGACATCACTGTAAAAAACAAAGACGTGCATGCAGCATGATGCACGTCGACACAGTTCAGTCGCGTCGTTTCGCGCCAGCTGTCACGAGGTGCACATGCACGCATCGAGGCTGGTTCATGGCAACATTTTATTGTGATGTGCTCTTTGAAGATTTCTTCACGAGATACGAGATGTTGGCAGCCGCTGATGTGGGGTGTAAACAGAAACAGCTGGCTGCAATTCACTGGCGTCACCAAGGCTAGCAGACGACCAGGCCTGCACTCGACCATCCGTTTTGGAAGCAGACAGTGCCAAACTGCGCTCAAACCACGGTGAAAGACATAGCCTACTATTACACCGTGGCTCAAACTGCCGGAACTAGCGCTACACACTCAGGGGCACCGCCGCACAGCTTTGCCGAAATGGTACAGCGAGCGCAGGCGAATCGAGCGCTCTCCAACTTCCCCTCCACAGCACAGCGCTAGCCGGAACAACGAACAACCGACGGCACGAGGCAAAATCCTGTCTCCTTCCTTCTTCAGCAATGCCAAAGCTGTCCTCGAAAAATAAGAGGACGCCTAGAATGCTTTTCGTAGCGTCAGGGAGAGGCGGGAGAGGCTATGGAGAGCGCGCGGCAGCGGCGGTGGCCCCGGCACGCTAGCTATGCGCCGCTACTGCGCATGCGCAACTGGCGAGCGCGGCGGCGGCACCTGAGTCACCGCCGCAGCGACGACGGCGGGCGCCGTGTGACGTCACTGCTCCTCGCGCATGCGCAGTACCTCCTTTCCTCAGCTCTGCGAAATGGCTAGGCGACTCGCGTAGTGTTGCTTTCGCAAAAAGCAATCCAGCAAAGCAATATGGTGTAAATCTGCTCGGAAGCTACAGAGGGCAAAATGGAAGGGAACGTGCAAATATTGTAGAGAAATGATTCCCTCTCGTGAACACCTCCTGATTTTAGGTGTTTGGCAGCGCCACACTTGTCATTTTTCTGAACTGTGACCATTTAGTACATGTGCGCTAATGTAGATGGCGCTACTTACTACATTTATCGCATGTCGCTGCGTTATTGCTATTATTGTTTGTAATTTGTGGACTTTGTAGTCGATAATTTTTACAAGTTGAATAAAAGAATAAGAGCCCGATATTTTAAGAGTATATTTACCTGAAAAATAGAAGCTGCGGAACGTTCCGAGAGCTTGTGCCCTTCATAAGCACAACGAAAAAGGTAGCTAAAATCAACATTTTTTCAACTAGACAGTGCACGTTCCCCAAAAGCCGTAGAGTAAAGGCGATGCTTAGCCGCGTAGAGCGCAGTACTTAGTTTCTTCACGCAAAATCTCAGAATTGTGAAGTGCTGGTTAACTGCACAGTATTGCATTCCGTTTTTAAATATTTCGAAAAACGCTAACTTTGATCAGGAATACCTTTTAAACTAAACTAGGCAGATGACTGAAATTTTCAGAATAGATGAGCGATTAGACGTTCTCAAACTGTACAAGAAGTCGCCGCAGTGCAATGCATATCCCAAAAGTTATTGCAGATTATATTGTTCTGTTTTCTATGCTTTTCAAACAAGCGTGGCTAATAAACTAATCTATACACGTACTTCTAAATGCTCAAAAATGCGCACTAGCATCACATCTCAAAGTATCTCGAAATATATTTCTTTAGGTGCAAGAGGTTTCTCACAATTTTGCATTTCCTGAGACAAGTTGAGCTCAACTGCCAGTTTTCATCTTTGCGTTTTCTTTTACAGTTGAAACAAATTTGCAGCTACCGTTAAAAGAAATGCATCTTTTGAAAGCAGAGAAAACTAGCTTTTCGGAGATATCTGAACCATATTTATGAAGCGAACGAGCGAGGTACAGTCGACGTACAAATATCACCAAAAATGGTTCCCGCTCACCGCCAGAGTGGGACCGCCCCCTTTCTTTACTTACGGGCGCGCTTCGGGTGTGCACCGAGGTATACGAGACAGGCGTCATTTCTTTGACCTCTAGCTATATTCAAGGTCAAACTTGCGGCCCAATGCCTCCAAAAGGAGGCGTAGTGAAGATTTTCGCTTCAATATCTGCAGGGTTTGCGCGTCATTTGGAACCGCATTTGGTTCCATATCTCTGAATACAATGAGCAATAATAAAGTTGTAAATATTGTCACGACCTGAGGAGCCGTGCAGGTAGACGTCGGGGGGAACAGAAGGCTAGGCGCGTTAATCAGACAGCCAGGGCCCAAAGCACAGAGCCAGAGCTCCTCGGGGGCCAACAACACTTCGTCGTCGTCGTTGACTAAGCGTGGAGGCCGCGCGGCGCGTTCGGCACGTGGCATTATTCCCTCCCGCGAAATCAAACACCGTCTCGGTGTGGAATGGGTTATGTACAGGGAGAGAAGAAGGGGAAAAAGAAACGAAAAATATGGGTGAGGTGAATTATACATCCGGCGCTAGTTGAGAGGTGAGGAGAGTCAAGTTCACACGTGGGGTAAGGAGGTAAACGGGCGACACACAGCGTTCACACAGCGCTCAGACACGCGAAAAGTACGGTTTTAGGCGCACTACATGGACGACATCAGGCCGTTGACGCTGACGGCCAGCGACCACAGTTCCATCGGGGACAACTTCGTAGTTGAGGCTGTTCAGGCGGCGCAGGACTTTGTACGGGCCAAAATACCGATTGATAAGCTTTTCGCACAACCCCTTGCGGCGCAAGGGTGTCCACACCCATACCTTGTCACCCGGCTCGTAGTGCACGTCCCTGTCCAGAAGGTTATAGTGTCGAGCATCGACGGATTGCTGGTCCTTGATGTTCAAGCGGGCCAGCTGACGGGCTTGCTCTGCGTTTTCCACGAAGTTGCCTGCTTCAGGGGTTACCTCATCATCGCCGTACGGGAGCATCGCATCCAACATCATGCGGACCTCCCTGCCATAGACGAGACGGAACGGGGTAAACTGGGTGGTTTCCTGCGTCGCTGTATTATATGCGAAGGTGACGTACGGCAGGATCTCATCCAACGTTTTATGTTCAACGTCAACGTACATCGAGATCATGTCCGCTAATGTTTTGTTGAGCCGTTCTGTTAGACCATTGGTTTGGGGATGGTACGCTGTTGTGGGTCGATGAGCTGTGTGGCTAAGCGTTAAGACGTCACGTAAGAGCCGGGCTTGAAACGCCTTGCCTCGGTCAGTAATGATGATCGATGGGGCGCCGTGTCTAAGCACGATTTTGTGCATGAAGAAGAGGGCAACTTCGGCGGCAGTACTTTGCGCAAGGGCCTTCGTTTCAGCGTAACGGGTCAAGTAGTCGCTGGCGACTACGATCCAATTGTGGCCGGACGACGAAAGAGGAAATGGCCCCAAAAGGTCCATGCCGACTTTGTCGAATGGTTTTTGTGGCGGCTTGATGCACTGAAGCAGCCCGGGAGGCTTGAGCGTCGGTTTCTTCCGCCGCTGACATTGCCGGCATGTCCGGACATAACGCTTGACGCTTGACGTGAGCTGGCGCCAGTAATAGTTCTGCCGGATTCGGGACAAGGTGCGGGTAACACCAAGGTGGCCGGAAGTTGGCTCATCATGGCAGGCCAGAACTTCATCTCGTAAATCAGACGGTATGACGAGCAGGTAAGTTGTCGGACTGGAAGTAGAGTTCTTTTTATAAAGCACCCCGCTCCGGAGACAAAACGATGATATCCCACGAGCTAGGTACCGTGGTATCTCAGGGTGCCCACCTTCGAGATGTTCTATGAGCAGACGCAGCTTGGCGTCGGCACGCTGTCTGGAGACGAGCTCAGACGTGCTGACGGCTCCGAGGAAGCTGTCGTCGTCGATGGTGTCTTGTGGAGGAGGTTCGACGGGAGCGCGTGACAGGCTATCAGCGTCGGTGTGGTTCCGGCCGGACTTATAGGTGACAGTGAAATCGAATTCCTGCAGGCGTAATGCCCAACGGGCGAGGCGGCCGCAAGGGTCCTTTAAATTTTTTAGCCAGCACAGCGAATGGTGGTCGGTGACGACACAAAACGGTCTGCCATACAGATATGGGCGGAACTTAGCTACTGCCCAGACTACGGCTAAGCATTCTTTTTCGGTGGTAGAGTAGTTCAACTCAGCGCGCGACCGTGCCCGGCTGGCGTAGGCAATTACTTTGTCGACACCGTCTTGCCGCTGGACGAGAACGGCGCCTAGACCGACGTTGCTCGTATCCGTATGTACCGCCGTGTCGGCATCTTCGTCTAAATGTGCTAGTATTGGCGGCGATTGGAGTCGGCGTCGTAATTCGTTGAAGGCAGTCTGCTATTCGTTGCCCCAGGAAAATGATGTATCATCCCGTGTTAGGAGCGTCAGAGGGCTGGCAAGCTGGGCGAAGTTTCTAATGAAGCGACGATAATAGGATCACAGGCCCAAGAAACGTCGGACTGCTTTTTTGTGAACGGGGACCGGAAAGGCAGCAACGGCAGCAAGCTTCTCTGGGTCAGCTCGGATTCCACCAGCAATAATGACCTGCCCGAGAAACTTCAATTCGGTGAATTCAAAGTGACATTTTCGTGGTTTGAGGAAGAAGTTGGCGGAACGAACGGCTTCGAGGACAGTTCTGAGACGGTGCAGATGTTCCGTGAACGTTGCGGAAAAAATAATGACATCGTCAGGATAAACAAGACATCTCTGCCACTTCAGACCTGTGAGGAAGGTGTCCATCATTCTTTGGAAAGTGGCAGGAGCGCAGCAGAGCCCGAAGGGGAGGACGCGAAACTCGTAGAGCCCGTCCGGTGTGATGAAGGCGGTTTTCTCACGGTCCCTATCATCGACTTCTATCTGCCAATAACCGCTCCTGAGGTCTACCGAAGAGAAGTACTTGGCTTGGCGAAGACGGTCGAGGGAGTCATCGATACGGGGCAGCGGATACACGTCTTTCTTTGTCACACTGTTAAGCTTCCTATAGTCGACGCAGAATTGCAGTGTTCCGTCTTTCTTCTTCACCAGGACGACAGGAGACGACCACGGGCTGCTTGACGGTTGGATGACGCCGTCCGTGAGCATCTCTTTGACCTGTGTTTGTATAGCATCTCGCTCCCGAGGGGACACACGATAGGGTTGCTGATGGATGGGTCGAGCTCCTTCAGGCGTGATGATGCGGTGTTTAACTATCGACGTTTGTCGCACCTTAGACGACGACGTGAAACACGCACGGAACTCCCGCAAGAGGTCCTGGAGTTGCCCCTTTTCAGCGGATGAAAGGCCCGGATTTATGTTGACGTCGTCGAGCGCTTCTGCGTCACCTCCAGTGGTGTCCTCATCGCAAGCAAAACATTCGGCCACTTCCTGGGCATGGTCGACGTAAGCGATGGCTGTGCCACGGAATAGATGTCGATGCTCATTGCAAAAGTTGGTAATAAGGACCTCTGTCCAACCGTCATGCAGGCAGCTAAGGCCTCGTTTCACCGCAATCCCCTTAGTGAGTACGAGAGAGACATTAGGCTCGACAACCCGGAGTCCCCGCTGTGGTTCATCACAGGTAACTCTAGCGAGAATGCTGGCACGTGGAGGTACCGTAACGTTATCCTCGGCGACTCGCAGGGCGGACTGAGAAACCTGGTGCGCCGGCTCTGCTGTGGCCAATTTAGTGGAAAACGTAACCAAGCGATTCGGGAGGTCTATTATAGCACCGTGCTCACGAAGAAAGTCGATGCCAAGGATGACATCGCGAGAACATTCGCGCAGAACAAGAAAAGTGGCGACGAAGGTGCAGCCGCGAACCGTAACACGGGCCGCACACATACCGAGTGGTGCTACATGTCCCCCCGCCGTACGTATGTCGGGGCCTTCCCACGGTGTCGTCACTTTTTTCAGGGTCGTCGCAAGCCGTCCGCTAAGGATGGAGTAATCTGCGCCCGTGTCAACCAACGCGCTGACCTCCTTAGTGTCGACGAGAACAGGGATGTCCAAGGAGATCCGGCCTTCAGCGCGGTCTGTCGATGGTTGTGGGGAGGGACTCAGTCGGTGCGGCGGCGGAAGCTGGTCGACGACTGGGGTTGCGACGTCGGGGCGATTCGGGTGGAGAGTCGGGGAAAACTGTGCGGCGATGCGGCGTTCTACGTCGGGGCGAGTCGGTCGGTGCGGCGGTGGAAGCTTTGCGCCGGATCGGCGTTCGGCGGCCTCGCCTCCAAAGGTCGCCGGAGCTAGTTTTCCCGATGTGGGATCGAGGAACCAAGTTGTTCTGAGGCATAACGGGACCCAAAAGGCGAAGACCGGCGTGGAGAAGGCGAACGCGACTCGCGGCGCGGAGACGGGCGGCGGGGAGGAGGCAGGAAACTACGCTGGCGGTTGACATACTCGGCGATGTCCTGAGGGTGCTCTCCGGGTCGTGGACGGGGACTTTCAAGAGCAAATCCGCGCAGACCCATTTCGCGATACTGGCACCGCCGGTAGAGATGGCCGGCTTCACCACAGTGGTAGCACAGCGGGAATTGATCCGGAGTGCGCCAGAGATCAGTCTTCCGCGGTGGCTGGCGCCGATCAGCCCAGTAAGGGAGCGGTTGAGCAGCGTGCACCGCGTCCACTGGAGGGGAGTAAGGGGAAGGCTCAGGAAATGGGGGTGGGCGGCGCACGACGCCCGCGTACGTGACTGGCTGAACAGGGGCCGGGCACGGCGCGGGAACGGATGGGGCCGGTTGCGGCGCCGGCACGACCGCAGCTGTTTGTGCCTGAACGCCAGCTGAACTTCCTCGCGGATGACGCTGGTGACGGAATCGATGCGAGGGGCAAATGTTCCATGAAGGTGCTGCAGCTCCTCGTGGACCACGGAACGAATGAGTTCGCGAAGGGAGCTCGGGTTCATCCCGGGATCGTGGTCGAACCGCTCCAACGTGGACAGCGACGGCACTGGACGCAGTTGCCGGGCGTACTGATTGGCCCTTTGCTGCAGCAATTTCTCCATGTGGGCGGCGTCGGCCAGAAACTCCGCGACGGTGTTGGGCGGGTTCCGTACGAGACCGGAAAAGAGCTGGTCTTTTACGCCGCGCATCAGGTGCCGCAGCTTTTTTTCTTCACTCATGGCTGGATCGGCGCGATGGCAAAGACGCGTCACATCCTCTACGTACATTGCAACACTCTCGTCTGGAAGTTGAATTCGAGACGTCAGGGCGCGCTCCACGCTCTCCCGGCGGTCACTGTTGGCGTACGTAGTCAGGAGCTGACGTCGGAAGTCCGGCCACGTAGACAAGGTAGCCTCACGGTTCTCGAACCACGTGCGGGCAGAGTCTTCGAGGCTGAAATACACGTTAAGGCAGCTTGGTCGTGTCGTCCCAGCCGTTGAAGGTCGCAACCCGTTCATAGTGTGCCAACCAGTCCTCGGCATCCTCGAACTGGCCACCGTGAAAGGGCTTAGGTGTTCGTGGGGTCTGAAGGGTCAGATAGGTGAGGCTGGTCGAAGGTACAGTCATCGTCACGGGGGGCAGTGGCGTCGCCATGAGGGGAGTGAAAGTCGAGGGTTCGCCTTCACGAGCGGCACGAGGGTTCGCCGTCACGACCTCGGGGGATAGGCCTCGGATCCTCCGGCTGGCACGATGGACAGGGGTAGTCACAAGATGCGGGCGCGTCGAGTCTTCCGCAGGAGAAGGGATCATCAATCGCACCTCCACCAGTGTCACGACCTGAGGAGCCGTGCAGGTAGACGTCGGGGGGAACAGAAGGCTAGGCGCTTTAATCAGACAGCCAGGGCCTAAAGCACAGAGCCAGAGCGCCTCGGGAGCCAAGCAACACTTCGTCGTCGTCTTTTACTAAGCGTGGAGGCCGCGCGGCGCGTTCGGCACGTGGCAATATCACCGAAGCTATATAAATATATACTGTTTTGTGTAGGCGCCTTTAATGTCGTTTCTAAGAAAAGTAGATATTTAACAAATTAGATAAATGCCAGTAGCTTAGCTCGGCTATGCCAGTATATACGTAGCGAAAGCTGAGGCACAGCATGGTAAGCCTTGGTTAATATTGATTGCAAGTCTACGTTAGTCTGGTTGTCTAGCTATGTTGTTCTCGCATTAAAGACGACACAACTGAGGTTTCGGCACACGCAAGCTCTCCTTTTCAATCCTCCGACATGTTATCAGTCGTGCAACGCAGCTGGCGAAACGAGCGGAGGCGAGCGCAAAGGCGAGGAACACGATGTGACGTCATACGAAACGGCGGCGGCGGCGAGCCGCGCGGTGTGACGTAATGCCAGATGGTGCGGCGAGCGCGCAAAGCACAGTAACCATCTCACATGTCTCGGTGGAGACCCGAACCGCTCCGTAAAGGAAGGGATAAAAGAGGGAGAGCAAGACGAAAAACTGAAAATTTAAAGTTGCATTTTGAGGAAAGGCGCGGCGCTGTGGCGGAACTGTGGCTCGGTGCTACTAGTGGCTCATGCGCAGTTGTGACTAGGGAGCGAGAAAGAGAGAGAAATATCCGCGGCGAAGCGCACGCTGTGATATCATATGCCTCCTCGGAGTGCGGCCACGGCGAAATCGCAAGTTTGCGGCAGTAAAGCTTTCGCTCTAAAAGTCTACTACTGTGTGTGTTTCAGTATGGCTACCTATGGAAACCGCCAGTCGCTCGAGCCCAAACGTAGCCAGAGAGATGCAGCTTTCCGCTTTCGACCGGGGATAACCAGAGCTAAACTACCTGCAATGATTTTAACCCGCTGAGGTGGCTCACTGGTTAGAATGCTCGCCTGCTCAAGCCCAGGACTCAGCGTGCAATCCCGCTGCGGCGGCCGTGTTTCGATTGATGGGAATTTCAAAAGTCGCCCTACACTACGGAGGCTGTCCCTTACTTCATTCTCTCCCAACTTCTTCAACTTGTCTTTCCCGGCAATAAACTGACACCGAGGAGAAGTTGAACTTAGCCTGCATCGAAAGACCATGGCATTCGAACGAAGAAGAGACCACTCCAACGGACACCGGAGCTTTTATACGCTAGAAAAGAACAAGACATAATACAGGCGTTGGCACCACCGCCAAAATACGCAAAAACCGTGTATGCGCACCGAAGTTTTGCGCAGATCCCACTTTCTATTATCCTTCACTGCCATTTACATCAAAACGACAGCAAACGGTCGTTCTAGCTGCGCGAAAGCTACTACAACACAGCTTCGGTGGTAGTTGATAACGCAGGCAATCTAATCACCGCGCAACTGCAGGTAGCGTCAGGATAGCGGAAGCGGAGGAGGTCACTGTTGCGCTGGCAGCGGCTTAGGGCCATCGAAAAGACGAACACTGGTCATCCTAACGGACTCAAAAGAGACATGCAGAATCGATACGAAAGGTAGAATCTGCAGGGCTGCCTTGGCTATCCTCAGCGAAGCAGTACACCTCTAAAAAACAGCAACCCACAAATTAATCTGGATTCCGGCACACACGGGGATAGAAGAAAACGAAAGGGCAGACAGCTTGGCTCGAGATATCACGTACCGAGCCTTGCGGCCATACGCCCTGGGCCAGCACTTCACCTTGGAGATCGGATTTTCAGAATACCTAAACTACCAAAGAAGTAGGAGAATTAGATACTCCCCGCCACATAAGGGCCTCACACAACAAGAAGCAGCTAGTTGGCTTAGGCTGCAAACGGGAACATTCTTTAACTTACATATACTTAGCAAGATGTATCCTACACAGTATAGGAACACATGCCTGTGGTGCGGGGCAACGCCCACGCTTTACCATATAATCTGGGAGTGTAAGCGGAACTACACGTTCCACCAACACAAAACGCTGAGTGCGGAGCAGTGGGAGAGTCGGCTCACCAGCTGCGAGCTCGCCGCCCAAAGGGCAATGGTGCAGCACGCAAGCGAAGCAGCGCGACTCAGTAGGAGCCCTGGACTAGGGCTCCAACCCTGCTTTCAAGGTCGAGTCTGCAGCGATGCAGACGAAGACCGAACGCTAAACACTTAATGGACCAAATAAAGTTTTTCTCTCTCTCTAGCTGCACGCTTCCACACTTTTATTTCAGTGGCGGGAAAACTATTAATTTCATTTTGCTCTGGCATGAGTCTTTTTTTTCTGCCTGACAAACGTCAACATAATTTAAGGAAAGGACGCCTGTCTCACATATCTCGGTGGGCAACCGAACCGCGCCTTGAGAGGAGAAGAATCTCTTCCCTTTCGGCGTGATTCAGGTGTTCACCGAGATGCGCTATTTTACGCTCACGGCGCCGACGACACCGGCTTTTCTGCGGCATAAGCTCCTTAACGCTGTCGCGTTAAGATAAAATTGGCTTATAGAATTTCGCGCGATAGCGAATAAATTGCATACTATGCGTTGTGCCCTGATATCTCAATGATATTCTGCAGTTCTAGAAGGCAAAGCTTAAGATAAACTAGTACTTCCACGACCGTTTGGCAGTACGGCATGAAGGTAGAGCATTGACTTAAATCAGAACTCTTTCCCAGTCGCTTCTTGCGTGCACTGATGTTTAAACTTTTATACGCAGTAAAAAAGAGTAAAATTACAGGCGTTTTTGCGGAACTTTATTGTTGCCGCGCGGAAGAAATCTGTTACATGAAATAAGAAGGAAAAAAAACAGATATTTTCTCTTTTTGACCGCCGTTGTCTAGTCACGTGCGAAAAATTCACCTGGAAGTTTTACAAACTTTCATTTAATTTTTAAAGCCTAGAATGTAGTAAACTAAAGCGCAGCACTAAATTTTCCGCACAACTAGTAATCTGTGGTGCTGCTTCGATGCGGAGCTGCACTTCGCAAGATGGCTGCCGAATGAAGATCGGTGGATTTCTTCCTGCGTGGATTGGTTCGCTTTATTTTGACAGATGAGGAAAAAAAATATTCTCTGCCGCTTGATACAGACAGTGTGTTTTGCTTTGTGTCACCTGAGGTGGTCTCTAAACTGTATTCTAGATGATACGTGCGAAGGAGGTGTATTATTGTAGCGGAATGTTAAGTCATGGGTACCGAGCTCGCATTTGACAAAATGGCGGGAAAGCCCGAGCCGTGTAACTTTCATCCTCCACCTTGTGGTTTCAAGCTGTGTATGCTCCGTCAACTGTTCAAGGTGAAGGTGCAGCTCTGACGCGCAGTCAAAACGAACAGGACGAGCGCTGACGCGCGAATGCATTTCCGCCGCGGACGCCGCCGTAGTGGCAAGCGTCGTGTTTTTAGTTCCATTCTGCTAGCTTCTAAAACGTGCTACGGCCTCGCTACAGCAACCACAAAGCCTAAAGTTTCCTTGCGTCCATGATTGTCTGTAAGGGCTATTTGAAATATTTCCACTGCGTTTTAGCGTAGTGTGCGCGTTATAGTTCAGATTTGCCAGGGGCCGGGTTCTCGCTTGGGCTGCGGCTCGCAGGATTGGCCGCCGCGCGGGCTGTCGTCATGCGACCGGCGCACCAGCCAGTCGAGCGAGCTGAAACTAGTATCGCAATATTCCGGCACCTGCGTCATGTCGTTCCGAACGCAGCGGCATCTCATCTTGCTCAACTGGGGCTACGGCTGAGCGGAGGCCGCTATCCTCGAGCTCACGAGTGTTCAAACTCTATGTACGCGAACCTTCTCGTGAAAACAAAGCTGCGGTCCGGGCGCTTGCCTAGCTGTAGACAAGCAACGTCGACCCGGAGGCGGATCGTTCGTTTCGCGCTTTGCGGTTGCTGCGCGGCTGCGCTGCCCCGTGTATTGCGGTGGAGCATGTCTTCGCCTCAGTAGGCTCGGTGGCCTGGTCGCCGCCGCTGTATCGGCTTAAGCGTCTAATAGATTCCACACGACTTTTGCTATGGCCGTGAAATATAATCTAAAAATTAAAAAGTTGAATATCCTGTTTGCTCTATTTGCTGGGTAATGACAACTAATATATTGGATTATATCACGTAATACCGACTGTTATGACGGTGAGATGTATGTTATGTTGGGCCCGGGCAGTCGATCACCCGTACGTATCCGTTCTCTTCAAAGGCTGGCGCTGAATTGCAAACGGCCTAGATGCTTGACAGCATGCTGAAATTACCAGCAGATTGAGGGAGCAGGCTACTTGACTGCTTTTTAAGGGCTAAGCTTAGGCTTCGAACGGATGCGCATTTCTGCTGACGTAGTCCGTCGCATCCGCTGTCGCCGATGCTTACATGCAAACTGGTACGAGTTAACGGTGCTTGCCGCGCGCAACCAGGCGTGCAGATGGCGATCTGTGCTATGTTGGTAGGTGCGCATCTTTGTAGCATCTCGAAAGCAGCAAATAGAGCGTGTAACTTAACTGCGTTGCCTATTCATTGTAGAGCGCGAAGCAAGCAGCGTGGAGGGCTCACTTTGAAAGAGGCTTTAGCCATGTGTTTACAGCGATGTCCGCCGTAACTTAATGATGAGATTCCACGGAGAACGTTGCAGGCATAATTAAATAATTTGTTTATTTTAACTCAAGGATGAACCAACTGGCCCGATTTAACTCTCGAAGTCAGTGTTCGCTAGATCAGTCATGAAGCGTATAGAGGGCATGACACACGTATGCCCGAGATAACCACGTCAATTAGGTTTGATTTGTGCGTCGCTGTGAGACATTCATGTTGTACCGGGCCTCTACTAGAACTGACTGGAATCAGAACCTGCTGAAATACAAGTATATTTTAGTGCATAGACCTAGTGATTTTGTCCTGGCTTAAGTATATTAATTAAGCAACTTGCTTAACGATATTTGTAAGGATGAGATTAACTCTGGTGGCGACTAGCAAATCGGTAATGTAAATTACTCGTCCCAAATATTAATATTTAAATGCCGTAATGCATTTTCAACATAGCAAGCCTGCTGGAGTCAAAGAATTAAAGCTGAAGCTGGCTACTGTCGTTACTCTATAGTGGGATCGGGCAATTCCTGCAAAAATCGCTACTGGATTGTGCGGAGCGCGAAAATCTTACGCGTGCACAAGGGTTAAAAGCGAGACAGCGAGCAATGCCTGCGTCTCATCAACCTCACCGTCATCCACTTTCCGCCGCATTGGTTATTTCACCTTTAGTACGACGTTCTTGCGGGATGGTTGCTTCATTCTCGATGATGAATCAACATTTAATCACAACGGCCTGAGGAAGCCCAGGAACTGCGCAATAGGACGAGGGCAAGAAAACGAACACTACACCAGGCGCGCAGACTGCCAACTGCTTATCTGCCCGTGGTTTGGTGCACGTTTCTTTACCTTCTGTCCTCGTCCTTTTGAGCAGTTTCAAACCTTGGTTAGTTATTTTATCGTTGGGGATGATGAAGGAGTGAACACACACACACAACAACACACAACAACAACAACAACACACACAACAACACACACAGCAACAACAACAACAACACACACACAACAACAACAACAACAACACACACACACTGTTGTGCTCGCGCTTCCTTCCTGCTGTGGAATTCGGCGAAGTTGGCCATGTGAAGGATTCCCTGAAGACCACCGCTGGGGTGGGTGAGCCCTCTGGGGGAGACGTGACTGCAGGACTGCCAGAGGGAACGACGACAATAGCGTCCCCACGTGTTCGAACAGGAATGCCGGAAGCAGCGACGACAATAGCGTCCTCACGTGTTCACCGGGAATGCCAGCGACGACCATAAGCGTATTCATTCCGGTCCTCACCACGACGAAGTGCGGTATCAGTGTGGTCCCCTTCAGTCACGCTTGATTTGAACAATTGCCCTAGTGCCGCACCTTCGACAGAGCTTCCGCGTTCCGGTCACCAGTACAAGCTCTTTCGACACGTGCGCGGCAACCTCGAGGCCACGGGTACGACAACGTGACCGGGTCCTGTTCCCTTTCCCTCGACCGAGCTGCGAAGAAACATCAGTACCGCCCTGCCGTGGTTGGTACCATCATTGCCATCGCGTGATTGGACATCATTCTTCGAACTGTATTCCCCAGCCAGGGATCTGGGGAATACGAAGAGTATTTAAGGAGCTGCTGGTTTGATATCAGGGGAGAGCCCCCTTCTTGAGAGGTATCAGAGACTCCCGACTCCTAAGAAGCTCTCTTTACTGAGAAGCACTCTCAGTTGCCCGTTCTTGTACATAATCTAAATAGTCCTTGTATAAAGTTATCCAAGTTTTCTTCCTCCGATCGTCCTCGTTTCTTCTCCGGCCCAGTCACGCTACCTGAATCCCAACAACTGGATGGCAGCTGTGGGATGTCCACGTGAAGTTACCGGCTCCAACGGACCTTGGCAGCTACGGGACTGACAGGCGTCAGCTATACCTTGGCAGGGTAAGTGCTCAATGTTTTCCATTCATTTCGCCAGACCGTACTAGCACAGGCAGATGCTAGGGGCGGATTCCTGTTGTCTGGAAAATTGATTTAGGGAAACTGCTTTGTCCACTTCAAGCTAGGGCTTTTGTTTTAGTGGGCTTGCTAACGCATTGTGGAACTCACGAGTGAGAAGTTAAAAGGGCAGGACCTGCTCGAAATTTGCCAGGAGCTGGGGATTTCGCTACGTTCTGCGAAAAGAAAAAAGAAATTTAAGAGGTTATCTGGCAGGAGGAGGTGCTACTGAGGAGGTCGACGAGGCTTTGGAAACGATTGTTGGACGCAAGAAAGAAAAAGAAGAGCTTCGGTTGGCTCAAGAAAGACGGGAATTGTGCGAGCAGAAAGAAAAAGAAGAGCTTCGGTTTGCTCAAGAGAGACGGGAGGTCCGTAAGGGAGAGGAAAAAGCGAGAGAACATGCTAGAGAAATGAAGGAGCTCGAAATCGCGTCGAACGGAGGGAATACGGCGCGTCTTAGCCCTGTAGCTTCGGTAGAGGAGCAAGGGCGGCAGAGATTGCAGGATCTCATCTCGCCATATCGCGTGGGAGGCGATATTCCACTCTTTTTGGTAAATTACGAACGTGCATGCGGGAAGGTGCACTTAGACACGAGCGCTTGGTCAAAGAAGTTACTTCCTCTCCTTCCGTGCGAGGCGGCCGAAGTGTTGGCTCATCTCTTACAGGAAGAGCGGGACGACTACGAGAAGGTAAAGAGCGCACTGCTTAGAAAGTACCGGCCTTTAGGCAGCGATTCAGACAGGCAATGAAAGGCGGGGAGTCGCATACTGACTTCTCGTACCGGCTTTAAGTCAACTTAAACGAGTGGCTTAAGACCGCTGAGGTGCACGGAAGTCATGACAAGGTACTGGAGTGCATCGCACTAGAGCAGTACTATAGCGCGATTCCAGAAGATCTGAGGATATGGCTGCAAGATAGGCTAACAGATATAGACTTAGACAAAGCGGCACAGCACGCAGACGAGTATAACGTTCGCCGAAACCTCCAAAGCAAGGCAGGGTACGATAACAGGTTATGAAAGGGAGAAACCTATTTAAAGAGAATCCCCGACCGAAGGTTGCCACCAGCACGCCGAGATCACCGAACAGAGGAACCGGGATCAAAAGAAGGAGGTAGCGAAAACAAGATGGAGTCACCCAAATCTGCCGATTCGCCGAAACAGCAGGCACCTGAAGCTCGCGCGTTTGAAGCGCGAAAGCCCATTGTCTGCTATAATTGCAACAAGGAGGGTCACATCTCAGTGAACTACAAACAGAAAAAGATGGCGTTCGCGTGCATGCGAGATTCGGAGGAAAACCTTAAATTGCTGGAGCCATACTTGCAGGACGTGGTTATAAATGGCAAGAAATTCAGGGAACTGCGGGATTCAGCGGCTACCATGGATGTTGCTCACCCGTCCTGTGTTTCCTCCACGGACTACACCGTCGAATGCGCCTGGATTAAGCAGGTCGCCGAAGAACAGAGTGCATGCTTGCCTATAGCGAAGGTGACCCTAGAGGGGACTTTTGGCAGGCTAGACAAAGAAGCGGCAGTTAGCGCAAACTTGCCGACACACTTGCCCTACCTGTTTTCGAACAAATCCGAGCAGCTGCTGAAAGAGAAAGGTCTCTCTTTCACCTCGGGCTTGGCTTGCATGGCGCTAACACGTTTTTGAGCGCGAGAGCTCGCAAAGAAACTCGACTGCGCTCTGATAAATGAGCAGGCACCGAACCATTCTCCCGACCAGACGGGGGATTCTTGTAAGAAAACTGATCCGTCTGAACCGCATGAGCAGGACCATGAAGGTGTTCCCGAACCAGCGGTAGCTCATGAAATCGAAGGAATTGCCGATTCCGTAGAGAATGGGGCAGAAGGAACCAACGCGAAGGGTTCGACATTGACACCTGCTTCGACTTGTTGGGAGGATTTTGCGAAGGTTGATAGGAAAGCACTCATTGCAGAGCAGAAAAGCGACCCATCGTTAAGATCTCTAAGCAATAATGTCAGAGCAATGCAGTCACTGTCTAAAGTGTACTACGACAAATCTGCACGCAAGCGCATCTTTCAATCTGGCGACCAGGTGATGTTGCTGCGTCCGTCAAAAAGGAACAAGCTTGAGGTGCAATGGGAAGGGCCAGCTTAGGTGGTGTCCAAGCTTTCGGACACCAACTATAAGGTAAACATTAAGAACAACCACGATCGGATAATCCACAGTAATTTGATGAAGCCTTATGTGCAGCGTATGGCCATGGTTAACACACACACACACATACACATACACACACACACACGCACGCACGCACGCACACGCACACGCACACGCACACACACACACGCGCGCACACGCGCACACACTCACATACACATACACGCACGCACGCAGAGAGCGCCACTCATAACTGATTTTCCCAACGGGTTTCACAAATGTTCCGTTCTCTTCCCTCGCGTCTGTGCGCGTGGTTTTTGGTGCCTTTAAATTACTATTATGAATTACCAATTAAGCCAGTCGGAAAAGAAGTTATCTTAAGCTAGGAACCTTGCCGATACCCAAGGGCGGCAACCTAAGAGCTGTCCTAGAAACCCCCACACCTCTTATGCGGTCCATTTCATGCACACACCTACTAACGGAGACGAGGCAAACTGCCAATTTTGAAGCGAAAAGTTTCACTCTGCCAGGTTTTTGAGCCGTCAGCGGAGCTGCAAGTTTGTCCTTGAATGTAGGTAGAGGTCAGACCATGAGCATAACTCACGGTAGTTAGGTTCAGCAGATGAAGTCAGCTACAGCAGCGACACCAGCGGCTCTTACAGCGGCTGACATTTGACCTTGACCTTTGGCTTTGATGTTGACTTTTGACCTGTGACATTGACCGTGGTCAAGCGGAAAAGTGTCTGCCGGCATCGCATAATATTGAAAAAATTGGTTTCTGAGGAAAGGAAATCGCGCAGTGTCTGTCTCACATCTCGACGGACAGCTGAACCGCGCCGTAAGGGAAGAGATAAAGGAGGGAGTAAAAAAAATAAAATAAAAAAGAGGTTAACAAGATGATGGTTCGGGCTAGTGTGTATGCGTTATGATCCATAGCGCAGCAACAAAACAGGGGACAAACACAAGCGCTAATTTTAACGATTGTGTTTGCCCCCTGTTTTGTTGCTGCGCTATGGATCATAAAAAAGAGGTGCCGTAGTGGAGGACTGCGGAATCATTCTCACCACCTGGGCATCTTTAACGTGCACCGAAATCGCACACCACACGGGTGCCTTAGCATTCGCCTCCATCAAAACGCGGCCGCCGCAGTCGGGTTCGAACCCGGGTACTCCGGATCAGTACCCGAGCGCCCAAACCACAGATCCACCACAGCGCGTAAGGGAAGGAAAATGAAATTAAAATTCGTTTTAAGGAAAGAAAGTTACACGTCTCGCATATCTTTCTGGACATCCGAACCGCGCCGTAAGTGAAGGAAAATGAAAGTCGGTTTGTAGCAAAGGGAAAGCATCTGTCTCATATTGCGCCATTTCCGTTCCCCGAAAAACCAATTTATTTTACAATTTGGCTTTCTCAAAAAAATTGCTGGCGGTTTAGCTCTGGTTAACCCTGGCCGAAATCGACGAGGAGGATAAACTTCATTTTCATCGAAAAAAGTAGAAGATGGTGTGGGGGTTATAGGCCCCTAAGTGGCCATGAGCCCGTGGCGTTCGGCGACTTCTAGGGCTCTTATCGCAAGCCAGATCTGTGTGTCTGTGTCGGAACTGAGTAGTGCGGCCTCCCACTGGTCTGGATTCGAGAGGTGCAAACCTCGCGGAGGGGTGTCCTGAGGGAAAGTCCAGAGTATGTGGAATCGAGTGGCATGTTGGCCACATACTTGACCGGAGGGAGAGTAGAACCCAGGGTATATGCGTATAAGCATATATCGCGGGGTTGGGGAAGGTGTTCGTTTGGAGTTGCCTCCACGCAACCTCTTGGGGTTTGGTTAGAGAAATATGTGCGGGTGGATATAGAAGTCTACCTAAGTGGTAGTGCGCGGTTATGTCATGAATTGTAACCATACGATCTCTCGCCGTCCTCAGGACGTGCGACACCACATTCCGGTCGACGAATCATCGGCCATGATTGTGGGCCACCTCATTCCCTGGATGAGATGAGTGCGCAGGGACGCAGATCAATTCTATCGGATGGAGTTGGTCCTTGGTGGAGTGGAGGAGAGATAGGGTGACGGGGGAGACCCGGCGTTTTGCAAAATTACGAATCGCAAGTTTTGAGTCGTTGAAGATCAGTTTTCCAGAGATGGAGACCCTCGCCAAGGCTATGGCCGCCTCCTCGGCCTCTCCAGTCGATCTGACGGGAATGGAGCACGCAACCAAAGGCCGTCCACAGAAGATTACAAGGGCGAGCGAAAAAGCATCGCGATCGGAGTATTCGGTGGCGTCGACGTGGACCACTGTCTGATCTCTTAAACACTTTTTATGCAGCGACTTAGCCCGGTCCTTGCGGCGAGCGCCATGATACTCTAGGTGCATGTTTTTCAGGAGAATGGTAACGATTAGGTTGCTGTGGATATGGGACGGAAGCTGGGTCTTGTGGGCGATGGTCGTTTCGAAGCTTATTCCAAGCTTGTCGAATATGTGACGTCCCGGTGAGGTGCGGGTGCAACGTTCGTACTGCGAGGTGAGATGACCTTCCGAGAGCTACGTCTCAGTGATGTAGGCCCCAATGCCAGTAGTTTATACGTGGAGGTCCGGTGGGGGAGATGGAGAGCCGCCTTGTATGCCTGTCGAATAAGGTAGTCAACGCGGTCCCGTTCCTGCCAAGTAAGCTTGAGGTAAGGGAGGGTATATGTGAGACAACTGATAACAAACGCCCAAATAACACGTCGGACTTCAGCCTCTCGCATGTCTCTGTTTATTAGCAATGCGACGAATTAGACGGATGGTCTGCGAGACAGAGACTGTGAGTTTTGCCAGAGCTTCGGTGTTTTTCTGATTGCTCTGTATGAGAAGCCCCAATACCCTAAGGGTGGATACTTCGCGTATGGGTTGGCCACTAGCAGTAATGCAGATGGGAGGATGGACGTGGAGGCCGGGTTGACCTCGAATCTGAGGTGAGCACGAGAGGTCGGCTCCGGTTACGTGGCGCTCAATGACATCCACCGCTTGTTGAAATCTGGAATCAACCTCATCATCGTTGCCTGTTGAAACCCAAAGGGTGATGTCGTCTGCGTATAAGGTATGGGATAGCCGGGGGACAGCGTTTAATTTTGAAGGTAGCGTGAGAGAGGCGACATTGAAAAGAAAGGGGGAGTGAACGCATCCTTGGGAGGTGCCATTGCTACTGAAGGTTATAGGGCCTGAGAGGAGAGAGCCAAAGTTAAGTTCTGCTGTACAACTAGAGAGGAAGGTGCGTATATTCTCGTAGGTTAGCTGACCAGGATTTAGTAGGGAGAGGTTAGCGAGAATAGCTCCGTGGGAGGCGCTGTCAAATGCTTTAGTTAAATCAAGCCCTAGAATAAGCCTTTGTTCCCGCTCTGGTAGATGGGCACAGTACCTCTCGAAAGAGAGGGCTGGAGTATTATGTCTTGCGTAGAGATATATGAGCGGAAGCCAATCATGGTGCGGGATAGGAGATCATTATCTTCCGCATAATGGTTAAGACGGTTGAGACTGACGTGCTCCATCAGTTTCCCAGCACAGGAAATGAGGGAGATGGGGCGGAGGTGTTCGAGAGCTAGTCGTTTGCCTGGCTTCGATATGAAAGTCAAGCGTGCATGTTTCCATGCTGCATGGATTTCACCCTCTCTCCAACAATCATTCATGAAGGCAGTGAGAGCCTCAATGGACGGGTCATCTAAATTAAGGATAGTTTGTTTTTCTTGTGGGAGTAACAGAGCAGCGCGAGACAAAGACGAAAATCTGGCTGTTATTCAGCGTCGTGTCCTGTCTGTCTCTTCTTTCTCTCGTGCTGCGCTGTTCCTGCCACAAGGTCACGCACCAACCAGCCCAACTTTTCACCTTGCTAAAGTATGGAGAGTTTTGTTGGAAATGCCGTCCGGTCCCGGGGCAGAGTTAGGGCGGAGCTGAGTAATTGCGAATCTTACCTCAGCGTCCAAAATCTCCGCATCGAGGGCAGGGTTGGCCCCACCCATGTAGGGGGGGGGGGGGTCCGGGGAAGTAGTATTGAGATACCGGACACGGATTTCATCAAGATCCTGGTCTGAGCCCGGGCGTTGATGGACTGGAAAATGCTGTGTCGTTGGGATGTTTTGAAACCGTCCGGGTCTAAAAGGTATCGGAGAAGGTGCCAGGTGCGGGTTAGCCCGGGCTGGCCACGCATGTTTTCACAAACTTGACCCCATTGCTGGGTAGCCAATGAGAGAGCGTGCGCCTTAATCTGTTTGTCTGAGCTTTTCGATGCCGAAGCGTTCTATTGTGGTGTTGTGTTTTCCAGCGGTTTTGAATGCTTTCCCTGACCTGCCATAGGTGGAGGAGACGGCTGTCTATACTGTATTGATAAGCCGTGGCAGATGATTACTTAGTAGAAGCAGAGACGTCTGCTGGAGATTGGATATCCACTTGTCAAGGTTATTATTCCGGGTAGGGGCGTTCTGAGCACGTAGGGAGCGAAACTTCTCTCAATCCGTGATTAGTGTCGGGCAACCTTCAAATCAAATCAAATCAAATCAAATGCAGTTTATTTTCCGTCAGAAAGAAATCAACGGAGGAGGCTCGAGCAAAAAGTGAAACGTGTTCACTTGATTGCGCTCAAGCCCCCTTTTACATGGCATGCAGTGACGACACATAGGTGGACATTATATAAAGCATACTCGTGGAATATGGAAATATGAAACAAAGCAAGCAAAACGTACAAGGTTAAACAATATAGAGTGGTTTTACAAAGCTCTCTTGTGGAACTTAAACAATTTTTTTATATGTACAGCAAGTTCGAAGACAAATCAAAATAAACTGTAGTAATTTACAAACAGAATGGAACGTGCATAGGTACATATTCATAAAGGCAAACGGTTTTGCAACAGAATTGCATGTTATTATTTCAGGTGCACTAATTAGTATGGGTTGTCTGATGCTTGCTCCGACAGGAAAGACCTAATTTTTGAAATACTAATGTGGTTAATGTCAATTCCGTTATGTTCAAGATTGTTTAAAAGTGTTGGTAATGAATGACGTAGCATTTGTTGCCCATAATTTGTCCGGGAATAAGGAACTTTCCAAGGTTCTGAAAAGCGTGTATCACGTATATGTGTTGTTCGAGTTAACTGTGCCATATATTTTAATTCTTGCTGGCTCTTACGAAGTTGTTGTTTGTATCTTTTTGCCAATGTATATAGGTATAGATTATGTACACTTGTTACATTAAGCTGCATAAAATATTCGCCTGTGTGGGCTTGCGAGTCGACCCCTACGATATGCCGAATAGATTTTTTTTGGAGTACGTGCAAACGATTTAGATTTGTGACGGTTGTTCTCCCCCAAACAAGAAAGCAGTAACTTATATGTGATAGAATCAAGGCATTGTATATGTGCAGTTTAATTGCTTGTGGTAGGAAAGAGTGGAACCTCGCTAGTATTCCGACAGATTTAGATATTTTTGTTATAGCATAATTAACGTGAGTGTCCCATAGCATATTTTTGTGCAGATATACGCCAAGTGTTTTAACTGAATCAACAAATTCTATTGGTTCGGATCCTAATGTGATATTTAAGAAGTGTGGTGCTTTCGATTGCCTGGGAGTGAACATGACTGCCTTTGTTTTTTTCGTATTAATGTCCAGGGAGTTCGCTTTACTCCATTGGTAGAGATTTTGAAGGATCGCGTTAATACCAGCCTCTAAGGATTGAAAGTTACGCTCGTGGAATAATAAGGTAGTGTCATCTGCATAGGATATATAATGTGGAACAGGGCTAACAGATGTGATATCATTTACGTATATGTTAAATAGGAGAGGGCCAAGTATGCTTCCTTGAGGTATGCCAGTGGTTACAGGTCTGTATGATGACATGTTGTTATCTATTGAAACGCTTTGCCCTCGATGTTGTAGATATGATGTTATAAGTGCTAGTGGTGTTCCCCTTACTCCATATATTTCTAGTTTCTTTAGTAATGTTATGTGATTAAGACGATCAAAAGCTTTAGAAAAATCAATGTAGATGCCAATTACTGCTTCTTTTTCTTCAAATGCTTTTAGTATAATTTCTTTCTGTGTGAGCAATGCTAGTTCTGTGGATTTGCCTTTGCGAAAGCCGAATTGTGTCGGTGTTAACAAATTGTGCTTTTCAAAAAAATTGATGATGCGGATATGAATTACTTTTTCAAGTCCTTTTGAAAAGATAGGTAGCAAGGATATTGGGCGATAGTTTGATAAATTGTTGCGATCGCCGCCTTTGAAAATTGTTATTACTTTAGATATTTGCATCTTTGCTGGGAAAACGCCTGTGGAGAGAGCTAAATTGTAGATATGAGTGAGATGTGGTGTAAGCAAGTCAAGTGCACCTTTTATAGGCCTTAGCTGAAGATCGTTTATGTCCCGCGCCGAACTGTTGCGAAGAGAACTAAATGCATCATGGACTTCACTTTCACTTGTGGGAACAAAAAAGATGCTGTCTAAATTTCTAGCAATATTTCCCGTTGCTTCTACACAGTGAGCACTAGTAACCTGGTTGACTAGATGGTTGTTAAATTCTTCAGCTAGCTCTTGTCCACAAATAACTTTGTCATTTATAATTAATTCATGTGTATTCTGACAATGGGGGTTTCGATTAAGTAGCTCATTTAATTTCTTCCACATAACGTCAGATTTTATGGTTTGACCCGTCTCAAAGAATAGGTAAAGATACCGCTGTTTTTCTTTCCGCAGTATGGCGTTTGTTTTGTTTCTATATTTTTTGAAGGCTTTCCAATCTTCTGTATCGCGCGTGCTTAGAAATCTATGGAAGAGTTTGTCTTTCTTTTTTATCATTTTTAGGGACTCCTTGGTAATCCAAGGTTTACGTGATTTCTTGAATTTTTTTGCAGTAATGAAGGGGAACGACTGCGAATATGCATCTATTAATTTATTTAAAAAGTTATTATATGCATCATCAGCTGATGTTGTGCTATAAACATCACTCCAGTTTGTCTGTATAAGTTTACTACGAAAAATGGATATTGTAGACTCACTGATGTTTTGAATTTTTCTGCTTGGAAGTGATACAGTATTCGTACGTTTAGGTGTTGTTTTACAGAGTAAAACTATTGCCAAGTGGTCGCTGATATTTGATGAAACTGTACCTGCTGTTGTTTCGTGCTTAGGCAGGTTTGTTATGAATAGATCTATCAGTGTGGATGATTTTGTGGTTATCCTTGTGGGAGTCTGAATCATATTACTGTAGCCTTGCGAGAAGAGTGTTGTCTGTAATAACTGCTCAGAGGTGGACGAGGTAAGCAGGTCTATGTTAAGATCACCTCCCAGGATTGTTGTGTAGTCATTCTTATTTGAAAAATCAAGTAAGGTTTCAAGAAATTGAAAGAAACTGCTCATGCACCCATCAGGCGGCCTGTAAATCACAGCGAAAATGTACGGCTCACTAACTACGGCAAGACATTCGATGTAGTCATTGATAACAGCGAACTGATCAAGTAAGTCACACTGAAAGCACTTCCTAATATTCAATTGAATTCCGCCACCACGCTTTTTCGATCGGTTCAAAAAGAAGGTTTTATAATTTGCATCAATTATAGCATCACATTCTGCTGTAGACCACGTTTCCGTTAACATGACCACATCAAAAGGGAAGGTAAAGTTTTCAAGAAAAATATTAAGTATGTCTTCTTTATTACGACTTGATCTTATGTTCAGATGGAAGCATTTAAGACCTCTCATGTTTCCAGATGTGATAAGATTGTTAACTTCAGCAGGCTGTAATGCCATTCTGAATGACAAGATGGGATACTAGATAAGTTGTTGTGCTCACTGAATCTTTCCAATGTCTTTTTCGCATTGTATGCGAAGAACTTTTGACGTTTCATGTTTGCGAGCAAAGATTTTTCCGCCACGAACCCACACGAACTTCCAGTTTTGTTCTTTTTTCTTTTGTTTGGCCAAGCTGAGAAGCTTCTTCAGGGAGGGGCAAAGGTGTTCATTTATGTATATGGGATCGGAGCTATCAAATCCTAGATCTCTGTTTGTGAGGCGAGTCTTTTTGGCCTTTTCAAGAGCGCTGTCGCGTTTGGCGCGGGACTTGAATTGAATAACTATGTTCTTTGTTTTGCCGTCATTACGGGTGGGAACACGGTGACATATCTCAACATCACTGTCTGTGATTGATTCGTGGATAGCAATCCCAACTTTGGTAAGGATTTCTGGTATGTTTTCCTCTTCTTCCTCTTCGACTCCCTGAATTTCCAAGTTCACGTTTCTTGAATACTGTTCTAATTGAACTACTCGCTTTTCAAGCTCCTCATTCTGTTGTTCCAGAGCCGCACATTTCGCTTCAGCGTTATCTTTTTCAGTGCTTAGCTTTGCGTTTTTTTCAACCTCACTAGTAAGTTGCTTTTTCAGTGTTTCAATTTCAGCATGTGCAAATTCAAGACTTTCGGTCAAACTCTTTTGCTCGTTGCGCAGTTCGCGAAGTTCACTTCGTGCATCCCTTTCCAGGGACGCCTGAGCAGTTTTTATTTCCTGCTGAAGCTCTGCCTTTAACTGGGTGAACTCTTGTCTTATCTCTTCCTTTAACTTTGCTAGTTCTTTCGCCATCTGTGCAGGACGCCCCACGGCAGACAAGGGTACACACAACTGTGAACAACTTGGCAATGGCGACGACCGAAGCAACAATAATGGGTTCAAAAACTATATCCAAGCACTAACCTGCAGAAAAAGCAAGCTGTGCTTAGGCGATGCTCGTTCCGTGTCGTCGCCAATGCCAAGTGAAGCACCCGGTGGTCGCAGGCGGCTTTTGTAGATTCTGTTGCTGTGACGTCAGAACCGATGCTGGAGATTGCAGTTTTCAGTGATTTGACACGCCCCCGGATCTTTGATCTTCTTTATCCGTCGCTGGTGCTGACACGTGCGGGACGCTCATACAGCGGAAGGCACGGAATCTGGTATCCAGGGCTCGATCTGCAGAAAAAGCAAGCTGTGCTTAGGCGATGCTCGTTCCGTGTCGTCGCCAATGCCGACTGTACGGTTACGTGCTGAGGGTGGTCGCGAGGATACAGTGGTCAGTGCCAAGGGTATCCCCAGTGTTGAGCCACCGATCGATCCGCGCGTTTTTGCAGAATGTTAGATCAGGTTAAGTGTCAGCAGACCCGCTGTTTCCCACGCGGGTGGGAATGTGAGTGTCAGTAATAAAGGTGAAGCCCTGTACCTGTGCCCGTAACCACAGATTGTTACCTTTTCGGTTGGCGGCGCAGTAACCCCAAGGGGGGGGGGATGGCATTGAAATCTCCTTCAATGAGGAGACCTGAATGGTGCGCGAGCTTGTTGACACGGGAAAGAAGGGAGCTGAAGTCGTGTCTTCTGTCTTCTTAGGAGCAATAAACGTTAATAATGAAGAGGCTTTGGTTGCCCCTTTTACGAGGGAGGAGTTCGAGTAAGACGCTGTCTACGGCAACGTCGTCTAAGGAGCACTGGACGGCCGGCAGGTTGTGTTGAATTAAAATACCGGTGTCAGGAGCGGTGACATCTAAGGGGGAGGATGGTTTATAGCCAGGTAGTTTCACTGGGCCACGAGTTTCCTGGAGGGTGATATCAGGCGGGATCTCCGAATTTTGGGCGTACTCCTGCAGGTTTCCACGCTTGCGGCGAAAACCACCTCAGTTCCATTGCCACACGTTAAGTAGGTGGCGGAGCGCCATGGTGAAGTGTGATTGAAGCTAAGATGCGTTTGGGGGCTGGAGCGGGAGGCGAGCGATCGTACGGTCTAACTCGGGTCGTGGTGAGGGTGGTCGGTGCGCCTACCCTAGCTTCAAGGCCTGTGACGCGTGTTTGGAATCGTTGCGTGAGGGTGTTAAGATGTTTTATTTTTCCGGAGAACTCAGCAAATTTTGCTTCCAGCTTAGCATCAATTTGAGCCTCCAATTTGTCTTCTAGGGGAGCCTTAAATTCCTCGAGGTCGGCACAATTAACGAATCGTCCTGAGCGGCAGGTAGTTTTCCGCTTAGAGGTATGACTGGAGGTTTATCTTTGCGTTGCGGGGGAGTAGAGGTGGGCGCCTGAGACGAGGCGGTGGGAACAGGTTGAAGTGGTAGAGTAGGATTTGTTTGAGATGGTGGATCAAGTGCAAAGGGTGGACGCTTTAAAGAAGCGTTTTCTTTTTGTTGTCTATGGTTGCTAGCTTTAAGGGCCGTTATCTCGTCGCGCAGGGCTTGCAGCTCTGAATCGCGAGACAGATTGCTGAGAGTGAGAAGCCGCTGCGGCACAGCTCCCCCAAATTTTCGTGGAGGACGCTCCGCGAGGAGACAACCTGGAGTCCTGGGGTGGGAAGGACCGAGTGCGAATCCGGCTGGAGCGCCGGTAAGAGGAGGAGGAGCGGTCCGAATCTCTTATGGCCGAGGTGTTCTGCCCGTGGCGACGGGTCCGGGATCGGGAACGATGGAAGGTGGAAGCATTGTCTGAGTTCGTAGCGTGTAGCTGGCGTTGCATTAGGACAGAAGGCACTTTGTAGCGGCGTTTACACTTAGATGGACCAGTCTGGCGAGGACCAGAACAAACTACACAAGTGGGGCTGCATTCATGGGCCTCGTCAGGGTCGCCAGCTCCGCAGTGAAGACACTTGGAGAGCTTGGGATACGGGCAGACATCCTCTCGGTGTCCCGTTTGGCGACAGTTAAGGCAGGCTTCCACCTCGTTTTTGAAGATGTAGCAGCGCAGAGCACTGCCGGCGTAGACTTGGCAGGGTACCTTGGTCCCTGCGAAAGTGATGACAATAGATTGGGTCTTGCCTAAACAGTGGGCGTAGAGAATGCAGTGTTCTGGATTCTTGGGTATCAAGTACTCCATGATTTCCTCCTGGGCCTCATCCACGTATTAGTGGTGAATGATACCTCAGGCGTATGCGCTTGGTGGGGCCAAATAGGTGGCAACTGGATAGCTTGTCGGACCCAGGATGATTGCCTGGAGTTTTGTATAAGTGATAGCGCTGTTCCGGTTCGGGGTGCTAAGGGTGAGGGTGTTGTGAACAAAATTAACCCGGAGGCGGTCCTGTGCGGCGTCGGAGTAGGTCAAATCAAGGCTTGAGGTGATTTCTCTGCGAAGAGTGTTCTCGCCCCCGGCATGCAGATTGAGGCCCCCGGGAGGGCGAATGATGAGTTTAAAGTCATCAACAGGGAGACGTAGCAGTAACGGAGCGCGGCGCGGCAGCTTACGTGACGAGGAGTGAGATGGCTGTTGGGACGCGGTATGCTGTGCGGACGCCGAAGGCAACGACGTCGGCGGTGGCTTGTCGAAGGTGATAAAACGGATGAGTCACGTTCGTAGCAGTGGGCTACGTAGGTCGAGTCCGTTTGTATATTGTCACCAGGTGGTGACGGGAACTCCGCCGGGGTCACGTAGCACCGACTGGGGTCCGGTCTTGAGGAAGGCACAGAGCAGCTCGTAAGAGAATACTTTAATAGGCTGGCTTACGCCCACTAAGAACAGCTCTGAAAACTCAGCGGCGGCGACAGCAGCGAACGTGCTCGGCGGTCGTCGACTAACAGAATGCCCGCCGCTCTTAGCAGTGCTCGATTTTAAAGGCGGCAAGGAAAGTTCCAGAACATAGTAGGCACACTTGCTCGAGGCTAGGAAAAATCGACATAACTCTGGTCGCGTCTCGCGTCCCAGAAAAGTGATAATGCGGCGGGCCTGCCGCGATAAGAACAGACAAAAAGCAAGCTTCGCGGCATTACTCCCCCCTTAAAGAAGCATCGACCCGATGCTTAAAAACAGGGATAACGGACATAAAGATACAGAGCATACAAAATAAATACTCATAATGTAAACACAGAGTCATTAGCGCGAATAGTAAGGCTTCAGACGGGCGACGTCGACAACTTCTGAGCGCGTGCGGCGTCTCTGGGATGCTGTAACTCCGTCAGGGACGACTTCATAGTCCAGATTACCCAGTCTGCGAAGAATCCTGTACGGGTCGAAATAGCGGCGCAGAAGTTTTTCACTCAGTCCGCGGCGGCGAATCGGCGTCCAAACCCAAACTCTATCGCCTGGCTCGTATTGCACTGCGCGTCTTCGAAGATTGTAGCGTCGGGCGTCGGTGCGCTGCTGGTCTTGTATTCTCTCACGGGCAAGTCGTCGAGCTTGTTCTGCGCGCTGCAGGTAGGCGGCGACGTCGAGGTTACTTTCGTCGGTAACGTCGGGCAGCATGGCGTCGAGTTTGGTCGTGGCCTCCCTCCCGTGGACGAGACTAAATGGTGTCATTTGGGTAGTCTCTTGCACAGCGGTGTTGTAGGCGAACACCACATAGGGAAGAATGACGTCCCATGTCTTGTGTTCTGCGTCTACGTACATAGAAAGCATATCGGCGATGGTCTTGTTGAGGCGTTCTGTAAGCCCGTTTGTCTGCGGATGGTGCGCAGTTGTTCTCCGGTGACTTGTATGGCTGTGCTGCAGAATGGCCTGGGTTAGCTCCGCCGTGAACGCTGTCCCCCTGTCTGTTATCAGTATTTCGGGGGCACCGTGTCGTAAAATAATGGATTCGACGAAGCATTTGGCGACTTCTGCTTCTGTGCCGTTCGGGAGGGCCTTTGCTTCGGCGTACCTGGTGAGATAATCGGTCGCCACAATAATCCACTTGTTGCCCGTCGTTGATGTTGGGAAGGGGCCAAGTAGGTCTATACCGACCTCCTGGAAAGGTCTTGATGGCGGTCGAATCGGCTGCAGGAACCCTGCTGGTCTTTTCGGTGGCGTTTTCCGGCGTTGGCATTCACGACAACTCTTAACGTAGTGCGCGACGTCGGAGGATAGACGAGGCCAGTAATATCTCTCTTGGATTCGGCGGAGGGTGCGAGTAAACCCGAGATGGCCAGCCATTCGTTCGTCATGCGAAGCCTACAGAATTTCCTCCCGAAGGCTCTTCGGGACGACGAGAAGGTAGGCGGCCTTGTTCGGTGAGAAATTCTTCTTCACGACGATTCCCTGTTGCAGACAGTAGGACGATAGTCCACGCCTGAAGAGGGCAGGAGGTGAAGGAGACTTCCCCTCAAGATACTCGTGTAGGCGCTGTAGGTCAGGATCAGATTGCTGCTTTCATGCGAAGTCGCTGGAACTTAGCAGTCCAAGGAAAGCGTCGTCGTCATCGTCTTTTGGCGGCGTGTCGACAGGGGCTCGTGACAGGCAGTCAGCGTCGGAGTGCTTTCGCCCAGACTTGTAGACCACCGTGACGTCGAATTCTTGGAGGCGCAAGCTCCATCGAGCGAGACGGCCAGAGGGGTCCTTCAAGTTAGCCAGCCAGCACAATGCATGGTGGTCGCTCACAACCTTGAACGGGCGTCCATACAAGTAGGGACGGAACTTCGATGTAGCCCAGACGATCGCAAGGCACTCCTTTTCAGTGGTCGAATAATTCGCTTCTGCTTTCGACAATGAACGACTTGCATATGCTATTACTTTTTCGACTCCTTCGTTTTTCTGGACGAGCACGGCGCCTAGACCAAAGCTGCTTGCGTCGGTACGGATTTCTGTCTCGGCGTTTTCGTCAAAGTGCCCTAGCACCGGTGGAGACTGCAGGAGACGCTGAAGTTCGTTGAAGGCTTCCGCTTGTGCCGAATTCCATGTGAATGGTACGTCTGCCTTGGAGAGCTTGGTCAGAGGTTCCGCGACGCGCGAAAAATTCCTCACGAAGCGTCTGTAATAGGCACACAATCCCAGAAATCTGTGGACCGCCTTCTTGTTATGAGGCTGTGGGAAATTGGCAATGGCGGCTGTCTTCTGCAGGTCGGGGCGCACTCCGTCCTTGCTGATGATGTGGCCGAGAAACAATAGTTCGTTAGGCAAACCGGCACTTTTCAGGCTTCAGGGTAAGTCCGGATAACTTGATTGCGTCGAGTACTGCCTTCAGCCTCCGGAGGTGTTCCTCGAAGCTCGCTGCGAAGACTACAACGTCGTCTAGATAGACGAGACAGGTTTGCCACTTGAGGCCTGCCAACACTGTGTCCATTACCCTTTGGAATGTTGCGGGTGCGGAGCAAAGCCCAAATGGCATGACTTTGAACTCGTACAGTCCGTCCGGTGTGATGAAGGCAGTCTTTTCCCGGTCTCTTTCGTCGACTTCAATCTGCCAATATCCACTCTTGAGATCCATCGAGGAGAAATACTTGGCGTGGCAGAGCCTGTCCAGAGTGTCGTCGATCCTCGGGAGGGGGTAGCCGTCTTTTTTCGTAATCTTGTTCAGTCGCCGATAATCGACGCAGAATCGAAGAGCACCGTCTTTCTTTCTCACTAGAACGACCGGTGCCGCCCATGGGCTCTTCGAAGGTTGGATGACGTCGTCGCGAAGCATTTCCTCTACTTGGTCCCGGATGGCCTGTCGTTCTCGCGGCGACACACGGTAAGGGCTTTGGCGGAGAGGTCTGGTGTGTTCGTCGGTTATAATTCGATGTTTGGCTATCGTCGTTTGTCGCACCTTTGATGACGAGGCGAAACATTCGCTGTAACTTTGAAGAAGAAAGGTGATTTTCTCTTGTCGGTCCCGGGGTAATGCTGGGTTGATGGCGAACGTGGGAGCATGGTCTTGCTTTAGGATGTCATTTGCAGGTTCGTCGGAGATGATCAAGGCGTCCAGTAAATCAGTTGCTTCGTCCAAGAACGCAATTGTAGTGCCTCTGTTGAGGTGTCGGTATTCTTCGCTGAAGTTCGTGACCAGTACTTCGGCTTTTCCATGCCGCAAATGAGCGATGCCTCTTGCGACGCCAAGTCGTCTGTCTAAGAGCAACTGCGTGTTTCCCTCGATGATGCCTTCTGCGTCTTCGAAATTTCTTGCTCAGACGGGGACGATGATGCTGGACCGGGGTGGGATGGTTAGTTCTTCATCGAGAACACTGAGGGCCTTTGACTGCTCTGGGGTCGTTTTCGGAGGTAAAGCTTCGTCCGTCGAAAGCGTGATGGACTTGGACTTGAGGTCGATGACTGCGCGGTGCTGTGTCAAGAAGTCCATCCCCAGAATGACGTCACGGGAACATTTCTGAAGTACAACGAATACTGTCGGATATGTGTGTCCGTTGACAGTCAGTCTCGCAGTGCACCTTCCTGATGGCGTGATGAGGTGTCCGCCTGCTGTGCGTATCTGCGGGCCATCCCAAGTCGTCGTCACTTTCTTGATCCGGTCGGCGAAGGAACCACTCAGCACGGAATAGTCAGCTCCCGTGTCGATTAGAGCAGTAACGTTTCGGCCGTCGACAGTCACCTCTAGATCGGAAGTCCTTGCTCTTGCGTTGCACGTAACTTTCGGAGTCGGGTCACGGCTTGGTCGGTGATTGCGACTGCGGATGCAGGGGCTTGTCGATGTCGGTGGCCTTGGGGTCTCTTAAGTTGCGTCGTGTCGTCGTCGGTGCGGCGTCGCCGTGAGTTCTCGTCGTTGGAGGGTCTTCGTTTTTTTTGCCGGGAAGCAACCTCACGTCCTAAGGTTGCTGCTTTCAGTTTCCCCTACGGGGGCTGGGGGACCTTCCTCGCACAGCCGCTGCGTAGCTGTGGCAGGGCGACGTGAAGCGCGAGGCTCGCGGCGAGGGTGAGCGGGAAAATCGGCTCAACACGTATTCGTCGCGGCGCAGGTAGTCGTCGATTTCTTGTGGATGTTGGCCGAAGCGTGGTCGTGGTGCGTCAACGGCGAATCCGCGAAGACCGATGCGTCGGAACGGGCAGTGACGCAGGACGTGACCGGCTTCACCGCAGTGGAAGCACAGCGGACGGTTGTCACGGGTTCTCCAGGTGTCGCATTTCCTTGGGCCCGAACGTTGTTCATCGGTCGGGTGGGCGGGGCCCGGAGGGCGGCGGTCCAGCACTGCTGGCTCACGTCGAATAGGGCTTGGGGTGGCACGTCGAGGCGCGGGCTTGCGTACTGCAGCGACGTAACACATGGCTGGAGCTTGAGGTTCAGTCGTCGCAGAAGGGGAGCCAAGCGCATGCCGCACTTCTTCATGGACGACTTCCGTCAGGCTCGCTACTTGAGGTTGTGAAGATGATGGCAGCAGCCGGCGTAGTTCTTCGCGGGCGATTTCACGGATGATCTCCCGCAAGTCGCTGGTTGTAGTCGTCGTGTCCGGAAAGCTGGAGCAGACCTGCGGTGGTCGGTTGTACTGCCTTGTGCGGGCGTCCAGGGTCTTCTCAATCGTTGACGCTTCTTCGGCGAATTCGGCGACAGTCTTGGGCGGATTTCGTACGAGGCCAGCGAAAAGAGACTCCTTTACGCCCCGCATTAGATATCCGGTTTTCTTCTCCTCCGTCATATTTTGGTCAGCTCGGCGGAAAAGACGCTGCATTTCTTCGACGTACATGCTGACAGTTTCGTTTGGGTGCTGCATCCGTGAGTACAGCAGCATCTGCGCCTTTTCCTTCCGGAGAATGTTGGTAAACGCCTTCACGACTTCAGACTTGAATAATTTCCAGGTCTTCAAGGTAGTCTCGTGGTTTTCGTACCACGTTCTTGCAGGACCGTCAAGGGAAAAGAAAACATAGCGGAGCTTCATGTCATCTTCCCACCTGTAAATGTAGCCACGCGCTCAAAGTTGTCTATCCAATCTTCCGGGTCGTCGCCAGGGTAGCCGTGGAAGGTTGGAGGCACCCGTGGCTGGTGGAGCATGACAGGGGTGGACGTCGCTGGCTCGGTCATGGGGGCGCTGGAGCTTGTTGTCGTTGTCGAGTAGGATCCGGTAGTAATCCGTGCTGAGCTTGCAGGCCTTGAAGACGGCGGCTGTGTCGTACCTCGGGATCTTCTTGGCTCTCGTTCTCTACGGTGGATCTTCCAGGTTGGGTTGGGTGCATTACCCAGCACCTTCACCAGATGTCACGAGGTGGTGACGGGAACTCCGCCGGGGTCACGTAGCACCGACTGGGGTCCGGTCTTGAGGAAGGCACAGAGCAGCTCGTAAGAGAATACTTTAATAGGCTGGCTTACGCCCACTAAGAACAGCTCTGAAAACTCAGCGGCGGCGACAGCAGCGAACGTGCTCGGCGGTCGTCGACTAACAGAATGCCCGCCGCTCTTAGCCGTACTCGATTTTAAAGGCGGCAAGGAAAGTTCCAGAACATAGTAGGCACACTTGCGCGAGGCTAGGAAAAATCGAAATAACTCTGGTCGCGTCTCGCGTCCCAGAAAAGTGATAATGCGGCGTGAATGCCGCGATAAGAAGAACAGACAAAAAGCAAGCTTCGCGGCAATATACTCTTCAGGGGCTGAATCGTCCCCCTCTACGGTGACGAAGTCCATGCTTGACGAAGCACTGGGCCGGGCTGCGAAGCGGAGCCTATCTCCAGCGTAGGTAGGCTTAGCGAGGCTGGCACTGGGCTCGGTGGAATCAAGTGTGCAAGTAGGCCACAAAAACGGAGTGCCGGTTTCGAAAATGGGCTGGGCAGTTCCCGCGCACCTTCATGAACTTCGGTAGACACAATAAAATTCAGCGGAAGTTGAAAAGTTGGTAAAAATAGGAAAAATGACTGGAGCCCATACGCACCGGCGTCTGCACGCCAGAATCCGAAACTATAAACCTCGGTCGAAAGCGAAAAGCTGCATCTCGCTGCCTATGTTTATGGTCGAGCAACTCGCGGTTTTCATAGATATTCGTACTTACACACGGTATTAGGCATTTTTTATTTGTTAAACATCTTGCTTTCTTCGAAACAACATTAAAGGCGCTCACACAAAAGAGTATATATTTCTTATAGTTTCAGTGATATTTAGAACTGTATTCTTGCTCGTTGCATTCGGAGATATGGAACCAAATCCGGCTCCAAACGACGCACAAAACCTGCAGGTAATTTCAGGAAGCCAAACTGAAAAGAAATTGGGTTTTTGGGGAAAGGAAATGGCGCATTGTGAGACAGGCGTAATTTACTGTTCTTAAAACCAACTTTCATTTAGCTTTCCTTCCCTTACCCGCCGCGTTGTCTCAGTGCTTAGAGCGTTCTGCTACTGATGCGGAGTACCCGGGTTCAAATCCGAGCGCGGCGGCTGCGTTTGGATGGAGGCGAAACGCTAAAGGCACCCGTGTGCTGTGCGATCTCAGTGCAAGTTTAAGATCACCAAGGTGGTCGAAATTATTTTCCCGCCGCGGCGGCTCAGTGATGCGGGCGCTCGGCTACCGATCCCGAGTACCTGGTTTCGAACCCGACCGCGGCGGCCGCGGTTCGGTGGAAGTGAAACGCTAAAGCGCACGTGTGCTGTGCGATGTCAGTGCAAGTTAAAGATCCCCAGGTGCCAAAAATTATTCTGGAGCCCTCCACTACGGCAGCTCTTTCTTCTTTTCTTCTCATATTCCCTCCTTTATTCCTTCGCTTACCGCGCAGTTCATGTGTCCGCCGATATGTGAGAAAGATAATGTGCCATCCCCTTTCCCCCAAGACCAAATTTTTAAGAGCGTTAGCTCTTCCTCATCACGTTTCGTGATTTCGTGGGGCCTGCTACCACCATTGTTCACAGCGCCATCTGTGCCAGCAACTACTCATCACGTTTCGAGATTTCGTGAGGTCTCCTACAACCCTGAGATCAAAGCGCCATCAGTAGCTGCAACTAGAAAACAGCGCACCTCGCATTGAGATTTGTAGCGCTCTCTACAATGGCATTGTAGAAGCAGCCACCTGCCGCGTGCCAATGATGACGTCACGGTCGAATATGGTGGATAGAGGTGGAACTGTGTGAGCATGAGGTCAGGGGACGAAATGGCAGCGTAGTTTCAGTTTCTCGAATACAAGATTGTGGCCATTAAAATTGGTTGTGCCCTCTCATCCCTCCCTCCACCAAACATTATCCTAAACCGGGTAGGCAAACTGTGCCGTTAGGGGACCGCTACACAAGCATATACATTCGTTCCTTTATATATGCTCCGACACCAACGGGCACCCATTCGGGGACAGGTGTATTGGGAGCGAGCTCCACCACTGGGGCGACTGGCTCTAGCGTCGACTTTACGTATAGTAAGTGGGATTGCCGGACTCCTCTTACTGTTGTGGAAGCAGACGCTAGATCTGGAGAAGCGTCTTGCAAGCTGAAAATTGCGTTATTATCTGTATTTTTGTGCTAATGGGTGCCAACACTGCACATTCTGATGGTGTGCGTCGCTGGGAGTGCTACGGTTCATTTCAGCTGTTGCCATGGTCGCTTACTATTCGGTGCCTCAATGCCGGATGTACGCGTGAGAGCTCGACGTAAGCATCCATTTCTACCCGAAATGCAGGAAGATGCGCGAAGCTTGGATGATCAAATTGCGAATGGGAAAAGGCGCAAGTGCTCATTCTCGTGTGTGCTGGCAGGAAACATTTCGGTGAGAAAGACTTCGTGTATGGCGCTGGCGCTAAACTGTTCGGTGAGTAGTGGGCGACTGAGCCGTGCGCGTTACCGCCCTCGCGCGTATCACTTGTGAAGCTAACGAAGGCGTATTGCTGGCAGGATGGAAAAGGCGCTGTCTTCTACGCGAAGCAGTACCGACCCAGAACCTGTCTGTCCGATCTTCGCACCGCCAGCCGTCAAGTCGGCGTCGTCGAAAGAGGGTAAAGAGCCGATGTAGGCAGTATGCATGGGGCCGTGAGCGCGGTTATCGCAGTTTCGCGCATAGCTCGTCATCCTGGAAACATATTTAAATGTTCGGAAGTCAAAACCATCGCATTCTGTGCATGTTTAATAACGCCGTTTTAGATTGCTGCGCCTGTTGTTATGAGTGGCAAAGCTTTTGGTACTGTGGTGTTGGTCTGGCCTGTAACTGATAAATTGACGTGTTCATTGTGCCGCGAGTCTCCTAAAAGCTTGCTTATGACATGTGAATTCCACGGTAAAGGCAATTTTCTGATTTGGCACTCCTATTCTTGCCGATGTGACTTTTTCTCATAGCCACTTTAATCAGTGCGTTTGTGGCATGTTCATATCTTTGCTTTTCATTTTTGTGCCCCTTGTACGAACATATAAGAGTGCTATTTAAAACAGATAGAATAAATATTCGCGTTTTATGCATTATGATATCACTGTACGTCAGTGCTAAGCTAAAATTTTTTTTGCACAAATGAGCGACGCAAACAGACACGAAGTATTAAATGACGAACATTAATGAAATACAAAGGCCAGCTAAACTGCTTTTCATGTGATTGGTAATCATAATTTTGTCTGTGTAGCATTACGTATCGCCTCTGTATCAACTGAGATTTGTCATTTGTTCGTCAACAATGCCATTAGGTAGGAATTAAGGCTGATATTACATTCAATGCAGTGAGCGTGAAGAATTTATACCTACTTGAATTGCAGAGGCTGTGGTTGTCTGTTGTAATTGTCGGCTTTTGTGCAGCTAGAAATTTGCAGTACCATTGTAGGAGAGACATATCTGAAGCAGATTTTTATTTTCAGAAGGCAGGCCATTACGCCACATTTTCCCTAAAGAGAATTTGGTCCCATTGTCTGCACATGACCCTGAGAAGAAGACAACACATCTGACTTGGCAGAAATTGAACTTATTGTGCCTGACTCAGGAAGTGATGCAGATATCAGTCCCAGCCCAGGTAGAAATCAAGGTATCATTATTAGATGCATGTTTATTTTAATATTTCATTCATTTATTACATATGTTAATTACAGAGATATATTTTATTTTCAGATATCCCTGCCGATCTTCAGTCCATAAGGAAGGAGATTGGTGTGCAAGTTAGTACGGTCGATGCTGCACGACAACAACCACTGAGCACGCCAAGTATGCAGGGAGGAAAAGATTTAAACATATTAACTGGGATTCCCTGCTTTCAGCTGTTCTACAACACGTGCGATGTTTACAGTGACAGCCAGATAGTCATTCAAGCAAAAAGCTTTTACTTACCAAATGAAGATGCGGTACTGTTAACTTTCGTCAAGCTAAATCACAACATGTCATTTTCACTGCTTGGTGTGCTTTTTGGCATTCTTCGCACCACAACGTCAGAAATATTCAAGGCTAATGTAGTAATCCTAGCTGCAATCTTGAAGATGCAGTCTTCTGGCCGAGCAAGGAAGCTGTTGTTGATAATTTGACTGTGTACCTTAAGGACTACTCGAGTGTGAGAGCTGTGTTAGCCTGCACGGAGATCCAAATTCAGAGGCCACGGGATATGGAGTCCCAGATGTTGGCATACAGCTGGTATAGGGGCGTGTACACAGCCAAAGTTTTAGTCTGTGAGACACTAGGAGGCCACATCAGTTACGTAAGTGAAGCTTATGGTGGTCTGGCATCTGACTCCCACATAACAAAGGAGAGCAAAATACTGGAAAGGTTTCTCCCTTCAGTTGATAGTGTCATGGAGGATAAAGGATTCTTAATAGACAAACTCTGCCTCGAGCATCACATCACAATAGTGCGTCAACCGTTCGTACGAAAGAGAAAGCAAGTTGATAAACATGAAGCAGAAAAAATCAAAGCATTAACGTTGAACGTATTAACTTTGAACGTGCCATTGAGCGCATGAAAGTGTTCAAGATTTTGGTGGGGAACTTGGGCACAGAGTTTTTTGCTTACATTTATTCTGTTGTACAGGTCATTGCGGGAATTTTGAATTTATCTAAGCCCATTTTCTTTTGTGACAAGTTTTTGCTTAAGTAGAACGTTACCAAAGTACATATGACATGTGTTCAAGTCGTTCTTTCTTTGGATTGTGGTTCCTATGGCTCATTTGTTAATTCGCTTCCACCAAATGGTGCAGATTTTTCTATATTGTTAAGTGAGATCAGCATTGTATTTGCTCTGCTCTTTAAAAAATTCTTGTTTTGCATCTTGTTACCAGTGTTCATCATCTATTTCAGTTTCGTTACTTCCTTTAAATGTGCACATTAGATGCGTTGCTTCTCTTGACAAAAATGTTTTCCTATAATATTTAGTATTTTCATTTTTCTCGTAGTTTTTTTCTTCTTTGCATCAGTTCCTCCCAATGCATTCCTCATTTGGAATCTCAAGCTATTCCTGCATATCACTAATTTATGCAGTGAACAGCATGACCCAGAGAAAAGGTGTATTGCACAAAACAAACACTTTATTTACAGCCATTAGCATAATAAAATGAATAATGGTGAACACCTACTGTGCTTAATGAGTTAAAAGGCAAGGTAGCACGTATGACTTCAAAAAATAGACAGCCCTGTCCACAACGTGAATAAAGAAAGACTTGCTGAATATTTCAGCAAGCAGCAAGCAGTTTTCGCTCTCTTGAAACACGAGACGTCTGCACTCGATACCCTTGCCAATCCCATCTGCACCTGACAAAAATACTTGCTAGTCTTCTTTAGACAGAAGCTTACAGCGTCAGTTATTATTTCTTTGGCTTTGAATTCTTCTTAACTGATGGGGAACTTCACTTCAAGAACTGTTTGAGTGCAACAGTCGCATGTAACTAGCCCATCTGGACTGGCGCCAATGCATGAGTGCTGGTCTGAAATAAGAAGCCCGCACTGCATAAATTCGAGTTTTTGTGCTGACTTACAGCTGAATAGGCCTCCTTTGCTGTCTCTTCTACTAGAGTGCCTCTTACCATTGCAGATGACTGCACTGAGTTCTCTTTCAGAACCTCTTTTGGAAGATGTCGCACATCATGTAGTCCCATCCTTGTTTTAAGTGTGTGCACCAGTGTATATAGAGAATATGCAATTGATGCTATTAGCATTCCTTTTTTGTATATCAGCCAATCCTGAGAATCTGCTTGGGCCTCTGTTAGCTTAGTTATCTGTTCAATTTCCGTATTTGTGTACGCTTCGTGCACGTAGCCATAAATCTCGTCTGCAGAGAGCATTCCTGCTGCAATCGCCTTCCTGGCAGCTTCAAAAAGCGCTGGTGGCTTCTTAAATGCCATCATATGTATGGCCTCCTGCGTTTGTTGCACTCTCTTGACACTGCTTATTAAGTTGAAGACTAAAAGAAGTCTTCATGGGCAGCAGTGGCGCTGCATCGTTGCATGAATGGTCTCCTGTCGTGCTCTTTGAGCATTTACTTGGCACCGCGCGAGTCAGGTGGTGACTACGATTTCATAAAATAAAGTTCAAATTTTAAGGTGTACCTTAAACAATAAATTCCTATGCATTTTTGTGTTTGAGAAGGTGGTTTTTACTGAAAAGCAATACATGAAAAAGCATCTACTTTTCCCTGAAACCATTGATTTATAGGTATTTAAACAGCAGGTTCAAGTGCCATGCACAAACAGTGATAATGCACCGTATAAGAGTCTGCAGACAGTAAGGAAGCTTGCTAATTTTTTGGCATTGGAACATTTAAACTGGCAAGTTTTAACAAGGTGTTCAGTCACGAAACAGCCTGCATCAAACTAAGCCACCTACATAATATATCCACTTACTGCCTTCACAGTGGCGGAGAGCAACACAGTTGTACGGCAATTCTTTCAGCAGCCTCTTCAGCACGTCGCCTTCAGGCACCTTGATGTTTTCAGTTTAGCCTGCAACTTGAAAGGTTCCATCAGCCTACTTTCTTGAGCACACCTTACAGCATTTTCACTTCCCATAAGCACTTTTTAATCCTCTTGAAGGACACAACGCCTGAACTTAGTGTATCTCTGGTGGTGTTGCGCAGCTGCCATCAGGAAGCCTGGTGCTTCTCAACTTGATAAGCGCTCCAGATCCTCAGAGTGCACTGAAAGACTCTGTTAGTGCCCTCAAGCTTATGAAAAATCTAGGTTGAAGTGCGAAAAAAGTTTGACACAAAATTAGACAACACTTTTTGCCAGTATATACAGCAACATTTCCTTGTATTATTTATATATTATGGTACCCACAGCACCAGGACATCACAGTTGGGGAGGGGGTACAAGAAGGCTCCACCAATGCATTTAACAAATCGTTTCTTCCTTGTGCGATTGAATTCTGGAATAACCTACCCGAAAACATTGTTGCTGAGACTAATTCTTCCAACTTTAGGCAGCTACTCATCGAACATTTTCAAGAATAATAAAACCGTCCTATACCCGTTGTCAACTACGATGCACTGTAAAACACCAAACACTTTGCTGGACGCGTTCTATTACTGTAGTATGTATTTCTGTGTGCTTCTTCTTCCCATTTTCTTTCATTGACTATATTAATTTGTTTCTCTTTTACATTGCCATGTTTTCTCAATTTTGATTGCCTTTTCATATGTATGACCGTCGGACACTGTATCCCCACTTATGTAATGTCCCTACGGGACCCTTAACGGTTAATAAATGATGGTGACAAACGATGAACAGACATTCATCCGAAGCCCGAATGGCAATATGATCGCGGTCAGTGCCGATGGAACAGATAACCTGAAAGACTGCTCTGCACAGTTGAAGATTTTTCCGTGTCATTCCCATCGTTCACTCGGCTATATACGAAGCTCAAAGGAGCAGTCGAACGGCGCCCTCCCGCCGGCGCTGACCGTAGTCACTCGCACCTGTCACAGAAATCTTGCTACCGAGGTTCTGTAATCACTTACCTCTGACTGGTGGTGGCGGTGTTGCAGCTCCCGTAATCTCCATAACGGCATCAACAACGCTGGTCTTCGAGCACAGCCGTCGCAGTGGCGAAAACTCGCCGGCGTACACTCCACAACAGCTCGCTCATTCGGGGCGTGCTTTGTTGCCGGATGGGGGGGGGGGGGGGGGGGCAAATGCCTCAAATAGACTTGAACAGGCCCAGACCGAAGCAAATATTTATTAAATAACTGAATGAATAAGTAACTAGACCATTAACGCGCAACTAAACTGGACGAAAGAGCATCGCTCAGAGCAGCTCAACGCGCGCTTTCCATCTTATTACGTCACAAGTTCGCCGGCGAGAGGGGGCGCCACGGTATGTCCTCGCTCACAATACCGAAGTTGGTAGGCAAATAAAACCCTATGGGTTGTGGAGTAGAAATAAACCCACAATTAAATAATAGGTAAACATTGTATACAAGCAATTAGTAATTGAAGCGTTACCGTATCGCACCGCAAGCCGAATTCTAGGCCCACCTTGGCCCCCGAAACGAAGAAAATTTCGTTTCGGACGTATTTTGAGGGAGTGCAAATCGGCAATCGGGGGGTGGGGGGTGGGGGGGTAGACGTGCATCGTAATTTTTCTGATAGATGGCGCCAGGGGGCGTACGTGCACGCGTAGCCCAGCCTGGTGGCAATCCACCCCGTTTCAAAGGATATTTCATTCCGTTTCTCGAGACGAGCGGCGCGTTCTTCGCATTCTTCATCTCGTAAACCAAACAGCTAACGCTCGTTACTTCAACGTCTTCCAGACGGTGGCGGCGACACCTTTTTATTCCATAGTCCTTCACTACGGCGCCTCTTGCTTTCTTCTCTTAAGGTGGCGGTTCCACTGCCGCCATCTTGCGAGTAGTTCAAATTCTGCCACCAGGCTACGACACTGATCCATGACTGGGAAAGTGTCTACCCGTCTTGCCCCTGAGCGACCCGAGACTGGTTCTGGTTGAGATGTGTTTCCGGTCCTTTCTTGACCCGCGCGCTGCGTGAACGCTTTTCTTTTGTTGCTGCGCCTGCCTTCAGAGGGTTACAGATGAACCATGGCAAACCCGGCTGCTTGTCCCCGTCGTGCGTGGGGGGAGGTGTTGGCTGGGGTGGTTCGGCATGCTTCTTTCTCTGCCTGCTCCTTGCTGGTTTTTCCACATCCACACACGGTAGCCTTCTGCGGCTATGTAGCCAAGGCTAAGCATAGAGGGAAGAAGGGCCTTGTCGTCGCGAGTGGAGCTTCCTTTGTTCGGGATATGGTTGTGGAAGGGTGAAGGGAAAAAGTTGGAGAGCCGGGACAAAGAGGGTACCGTCTTTGCCCAAACGGCATCGGAAGGGGGATTATCTTTGTTCGGGATAAGGATGCGCGGCACGGGAACAAAGGACCGCTTCCCTCCCTCTCTTGTTTAGCCTTGGCTCATTTGAGGGTATGTGCCGCTTCGTTCTTGCGTTGTACCCGACTACAGACTTTTCTATTTTCAATGTCGATACATAAGTGTTGGCAAAGAAAAAGAAACCCAGCACGCAGTAAGCGAAAAGGGAAAGCGGACGACAAAAATAGAAAGGTGTGATATCATGCAAATTATACATGCTTTTTTATGTCCCAGGTATATACTTCTGGCGTTTTTTTTTGCAATGAACCTTATAGTTGAAGTCGGTGCCTTTCTTGTGTTCTTCTTTCTGCCCTCGTCTTTTGCGCGTACAATCACTTCGTCCCTGTTGATGCATAGTAATATTAGTAGTAGTCGGAACACTCCTGGTGTAGAGTGTAACCTGCCAACTCGAGCGCTGAAAAAAAAATGTTTTTTATCAAATATTGTTACATCTATGATAATACAACTGTCACAAAGACAGCTAGACAACTTCAGACAACGCTCGACGGATGCTTGTCCAACCATAGAATCTAGGGTTGGTGAAGAACAAGGTTTAGAGAAGTGGGCAACTGTCAATTTCTGTTTACCGCTGAGATGAATCGATATTGCACAAGAGACGTGAAATTTCTACCGAGAGGGTTATCACCGCAGCGTGTCGGAATGAGTTCGCCTCAGAAAAAAATATTCGTCGTACATGCGGCGGCATCTTGCAACCAATTCGGGACGGTCAATTTGAACAGAATTTTGCCAAGGTTTAAAAAAATGCAGCATAGATGCATATCATTCACGAAGCGGACTAAGTCTAAACACTGAACGAGGAAAGGGGGGGGGGAGAAACGTTGTCAAAAAAGGGGCCAGCTATAAAGGGATAGTTCTGTGGGCACTTGGGGCGTCCCCCTCCCCTCTCCCGTTAGGACCCTGAACTGTGTGCTCTTAATTATGTTAGACGTACACCCCCCGTCAAAAGTATACGGCCCAAGGGGTTTGCTTGTGAGGCCTGCTGCGTGCCTCGTTATGCATGCCCAGCGACCTCTCGAGAGAGGAATAGCATCGCTTCCTCAACCCTCCCAATCTTTGGAGTGCTAGATGTGCTAGGGAGCCCCGCTAAACAGCTGAGAAGTAAACCCCTTGGGCTGTATACTTTTGACGGGGACTGTACGTCTTTCTTCTTGCATCCAGCTTGCCTTATTAGGTTGCTTACTGCCTTTAGAATTTTCCACCGCGTGCTGAAATGTATATCTTACTCGCCTTGCGTCGATTTGCCCCGATTTAGGGTTCGTCAAAGATAGAAAAAGCGTGCGTGCGTGTGTGCGCGTTCACGCACGCGTACCTGGAAATTGAAGCGACAGCTGTTATTTTCACACCGTCCGTTGTCAGGCAGCTATAACATCCTTGAGATATTTTTTGATATTTTTTTTCCCGCGATATTTTATTTGACACTGAAATGCGATGCCAAGAGCGGCACGCTATGGAAGAACGTTGGCAGCTGCTTCCTTGTCTTGCTTCAGCTTCCCGTAATAATGCACGCGCTAAAAGCAGAGTGCATGCCTTTGTAGTTTTCGAACCAATATATTGGGCGGACTACTGTCCATTATTTCAATGTAACCGGAGTGTATTGTCATATTTATTGCACAGGGAACACGTAAGAAACGTGTGTACAGTCATGATATTTATGAGCGTGAATACGGGAGCGCATGGCAAGTATCCTCAAGACCTACTTGTGGCGACACGCGGCGGCTGCTTTTATCAACGTGGTGGAAAGGGCTATGCCGCCTTGCCTGCTTCCAGCAAGCAGGACACACATCCCTTTCCACTTTGTTTATGAAGGCGACCGCCGCGTATCGTCAAGAGTAGGGTTCGAGGCTATCTGCCACGCGCTGCTGTGTTCACGCTCATAAATTTCATGACTGTACTTTCGTGTTGAGCCCGCCCTTTGGTTTCATGGGTTAGTAGCAAATCATTTTGAGATGGGCCAGTTGCCATGCATTCACACATTCGCAGCAAAATAATTCGCTTACGATTTTCGCTTACGTTAACATTTTTCGGTAACTTGAGGTGTCACGTTACTAGTTATTTCTTATTTCAATTGCCCCGCTCCGCCTATTTTTCAGAAAAAGAAACGCCGAAAATGTTGTTGCAAGTAAACAACATCTACAGACCGGTGTTCTCGACGACCCTTGTTGGGGCTCGCATGCATGCCAGAAAACACCTGCCCTTGACGACGCACTCAAGTAAAAAAAAAATGCACGAACACGCATTCACACACTTGTCCCCACACCACTCACGCACGGAACTCTCTAAAGAGTGCACGCATGCCGAGCCACCAATAGACCATTTGCAGAAATCTGTAAGTCAGTTTCTCTGTAAGCTTGTTTTCCAACCAGAAGGTCTTGTTCCTAGGCAACACTCTCGCATTCTTTGTGGAAGCAGTTCCCCTTCTGAGTAAACTCAGGAATGTCGCCAGTTTACTTCAAGATGGCCCCAAGAGAGCCGTCGAAAGAGTACAATGGTACAGAACAGAAAAGGGGACTGCAGTCAACCGGCTTTAGCACTGAAGTATCGGAAAAAAGAAGGAAATGGACCTTTGTCCCTGTGCCGGCAGTAATGAGCTACCTCATACTAAACTTTCTAAAAACTTTCTGCTCAACAACACTGTCACTCCAACTTTCTCCCTTCATAGTCATACAACCCCCCCCCCTTTCTCCCCTATCTTGAACAAGGAACAACCCACTCCCCCACTAACAACCCCACTAGGAAGAGAGGCAAGCTGTCCGATGACAGCTTTGCAGTGCAGCTGCAGTAACAGCAAGTTGTAACTATTAGAAAGTTGTCGTTGTTTATCAACATTGTTTTCAAAATAAATTTTGTTTATTTCTATCTGCAACTGCGGCTACGTTTCTGTTTATTGAGTTCCTAAGCGAGCGAGGCTGACCTTGAACACCTTGACATAAACACTAACATTTTTGTGATAATTATGCAGGTTCAAGTGACAAAAAATGTTCATGTGCGCAAATACATTTTTTTTCCGGAACTAAGCATTCCTTTAATGCTACACAATTTCCGCGTAATTTCGTAAGCAGGAGCACACCAGAATTACTGTAAATTTGTTGAGTTCACCTATGTTTTCTTTGTGAGGTCGGAATTATGTGAAAAATGAGCTTTATAAAATTGTTATTTTCAGTTCTTACAGCGAAGCCGCAGTGTAATTATGGCCATGGAGTAGCGGCAAAGTAACGTGCGATCCTTTTTTTTTCGGCAATGGTAGGTAACGTAGGCGGTAACGCGTTCTTTTCTTTTAGCGTAACGAGTAACGTATTTAGTTACTTTTTTTCGATAACGCCTACAACACTGGTTGTACCCGACTTATAGATCCGTTCGATTCGCCTGTACCACATGAACTGGTTCCCGCGGCACTCCAGCTCACATGGCTTCATTTCAGCGGTGAAACACGGTGCGCTCTGAACCACGGCATTCGTTTGAAAGTAGTGCGAGCGTAGTTCAGGAAAACTGCAACCCTTCTCAGTGGTTAGTGCCGAAATAGTGCAGCTGCAGCCGCCATGAAGGCAGATGATGGTTTGCGCGTAGTGATAAACGGCGGAGACTCAAGTAATTCCACTCGTCGACAAGCTAGAGCACTGCTCGAGTTCTCCAAAAAAACGGCTACACGTGACTGACATCACTGTAAAAAACAAAGACGTGCATGCAGCATGATGCACGTCGACACAGTTCAGTCGCGTCGTTTCGCGCCAGCTGTCACGAGGTGCACATGCACGCATCGAGGCTGGTTCATGGCAACATTTTATTGTGATGTGCTCTTTGAAGATTTCTTCACGAGATACGAGATGTTGGCAGCCGCTGATGTGGGGTGTAAACAGAAACAGCTGGCTGCAATTCACTGGCGTCACCAAGGCTAGCAGACGACCAGGCCTGCACTCGACCATCCGTTTTGGAAGCAGACAGTGCCAAACTGCGCTCAAACCACGGTGAAAGACATAGCCTACTATTACACCGTGGCTCAAACTGCCGGAACTAGCGCTACACACTCAGGGGCACCGCCGCACAGCTTTGCCGAAATGGTACAGCGAGCGCAGGCGAATCGAGCGCTCTCCAACTTCCCCTCCACAGCACAGCGCTAGCCGGAACAACGAACAACCGACGGCACGAGGCAAAATCCTGTCTCCTTCCTTCTTCAGCAATGCCAAAGCTGTCCTCGAAAAATAAGAGGACGCCTAGAATGCTTTTCGTAGCGTCAGGGAGAGGCGGGAGAGGCTATGGAGAGCGCGCGGCAGCGGCGGTGGCCCCGGCACGCTAGCTATGCGCCGCTACTGCGCATGCGCAACTGGCGAGCGCGGCGGCGGCACCTGAGTCACCGCCGCAGCGACGACGGCGGGCGCCGTGTGACGTCACTGCTCCTCGCGCATGCGCAGTACCTCCTTTCCTCAGCTCTGCGAAATGGCTAGGCGACTCGCGTAGTGTTGCTTTCGCAAAAAGCAATCCAGCAAAGCAATATGGTGTAAATCTGCTCGGAAGCTACAGAGGGCAAAATGGAAGGGAACGTGCAAATATTGTAGAGAAATGATTCCCTCTCGTGAACACCTCCTGATTTTAGGTGTTTGGCAGCGCCACACTTGTCATTTTTCTGAACTGTGACCATTTAGTACATGTGCGCTAATGTAGATGGCGCTACTTACTACATTTATCGCATGTCGCTGCGTTATTGCTATTATTGTTTGTAATTTGTGGACTTTGTAGTCGATAATTTTTACAAGTTGAATAAAAGAATAAGAGCCCGATATTTTAAGAGTATATTTACCTGAAAAATAGAAGCTGCGGAACGTTCCGAGAGCTTGTGCCCTTCATAAGCACAACGAAAAAGGTAGCTAAAATCAACATTTTTTCAACTAGACAGTGCACGTTCCCCAAAAGCCGTAGAGTAAAGGCGATGCTTAGCCGCGTAGAGCGCAGTACTTAGTTTCTTCACGCAAAATCTCAGAATTGTGAAGTGCTGGTTAACTGCACAGTATTGCATTCCGTTTTTAAATATTTCGAAAAACGCTAACTTTGATCAGGAATACCTTTTAAACTAAACTAGGCAGATGACTGAAATTTTCAGAATAGATGAGCGATTAGACGTTCTCAAACTGTACAAGAAGTCGCCGCAGTGCAATGCATATCCCAAAAGTTATTGCAGATTATATTGTTCTGTTTTCTATGCTTTTCAAACAAGCGTGGCTAATAAACTAATCTATACACGTACTTCTAAATGCTCAAAAATGCGCACTAGCATCACATCTCAAAGTATCTCGAAATATATTTCTTTAGGTGCAAGAGGTTTCTCACAATTTTGCATTTCCTGAGACAAGTTGAGCTCAACTGCCAGTTTTCATCTTTGCGTTTTCTTTTACAGTTGAAACAAATTTGCAGCTACCGTTAAAAGAAATGCATCTTTTGAAAGCAGAGAAAACTAGCTTTTCGGAGATATCTGAACCATATTTATGAAGCGAACGAGCGAGGTACAGTCGACGTACAAATATCACCAAAAATGGTTCCCGCTCACCGCCAGAGTGGGACCGCCCCCTTTCTTTACTTACGGGCGCGCTTCGGGTGTGCACCGAGGTATACGAGACAGGCGTCATTTCTTTGACCTCTAGCTATATTCAAGGTCAAACTTGCGGCCCAATGCCTCCAAAAGGAGGCGTAGTGAAGATTTTCGCTTCAATATCTGCAGGGTTTGCGCGTCATTTGGAACCGCATTTGGTTCCATATCTCTGAATACAATGAGCAATAATAAAGTTGTAAATATTGTCACGACCTGAGGAGCCGTGCAGGTAGACGTCGGGGGGAACAGAAGGCTAGGCGCGTTAATCAGACAGCCAGGGCCCAAAGCACAGAGCCAGAGCTCCTCGGGAGCCAACAACACTTCGTCGTCGTCGTTGACTAAGCGTGGAGGCCGCGCGGCGCGTTCGGCACGTGGCATTATTCCCTCCCGCGAAATCAAACACCGTCTCGGTGTGGAATGGGTTATGTACAGGGAGAGAAGAAGGGGAAAAAGAAACGAAAAATATGGGTGAGGTGAATTATACATCCGGCGCTAGTTGAGAGGTGAGGAGAGTCAAGTTCACACGTGGGGTAAGGAGGTAAACGGGCGACACACAGCGTTCACACAGCGCTCAGACACGCGAAAAGTACGGTTTTAGGCGCACTACATGGACGACATCAGGCCGTTGACGCTGACGGCCAGCGACCACAGTTCCATCGGGGACAACTTCGTAGTTGAGGCTGTTCAGGCGGCGCAGGACTTTGTACGGGCCAAAATACCGATTGATAAGCTTTTCGCACAACCCCTTGCGGCGCAAGGGTGTCCACACCCATACCTTGTCACCCGGCTCGTAGTGCACGTCCCTGTCCAGAAGGTTATAGTGTCGAGCATCGACGGATTGCTGGTCCTTGATGTTCAAGCGGGCCAGCTGACGGGCTTGCTCTGCGTTTTCCACGAAGTTGCCTGCTTCAGGGGTTACCTCATCATCGCCGTACGGGAGCATCGCATCCAACATCATGCGGACCTCCCTGCCATAGACGAGACGGAACGGGGTAAACTGGGTGGTTTCCTGCGTCGCTGTATTATATGCGAAGGTGACGTACGGCAGGATCTCATCCCACGTTTTATGTTCAACGTCAACGTACATCGAGATCATGTCCGCTAATGTTTTGTTGAGCCGTTCTGTTAGACCATTGGTTTGGGGATGGTACGCTGTTGTGGGTCGATGAGCTGTGTGGCTAAGCGTTAAGACGTCACGTAAGAGCCGGGCTTGAAACGCCTTGCCTCGGTCAGTAATGATGATCGATGGGGCGCCGTGTCTAAGCACGATTTCGTGCATGAAGAAGAGGGCAACTTCGGCGGCAGTACTTTGCGCAAGGGCCTTCGTTTCAGCGTAACGGGTCAAGTAGTCGCTGGCGACTACGATCCAATTGTGGCCGGACGACGAAAGAGGAAATGGCCCCAAAAGGTCCATGCCGACTTTGTCGAATGGTTTTTGTGGCGGCTTGATGCACTGAAGCAGCCCGGGAGGCTTGAGCGTCGGTTTCTTCCGCCGCTGACATTGCCGGCATGTCCGGACATAACGCTTGACGCTTGACGTGAGCTGGCGCCAGTAATAGTTCTGCCGGATTCGGGACAAGGTGCGGGTAACACCAAGGTGGCCGGAAGTTGGCTCATTATGGCAGGCCAGAACTTCATCTCGTAAATCAGACGGTATGACGAGCAGGTAAGTTGTCGGACTGGAAGTAGAGTTCTTTTTATAAAGCACCCCGCTCCGGAGACAAAACGATGATATCCCACGAGCTAGGTACCGTGGTATCTCAGGGTGCCCACCTTCGAGATGTTCTATGAGCAGACGCAGCTTGGCGTCGGCACGCTGTCTGGAGACGAGCTCAGACGTGCTGACGGCTCCGAGGAAGCTGTCGTCGTCGATGGTGTCTTGTGGAGGAGGTTCGACGGGAGCGCGTGACAGGCTATCAGCGTCGGTGTGGTTCCGGCCGGACTTATAGGTGACAGTGAAATCGAATTCCTGCAGGCGTAATGCCCAACGGGCGAGGCGGCCGCAAGGGTCCTTTAAATTTTTTAGCCAGTACAGCGAATGGTGGTCGGTGACGACACAAAACGGTCTGCCATACAGATATGGGCGGAACTTAGCTACTGCCCAGACTACGGCTAAGCATTCTTTTTCGGTGGTAGAGTAGTTCAACTCAGCGCGCGACCGTGCCCGGCTGGCGTAGGCAATTACTTTGTCGACACCGTCTTGCCGCTGGACGAGAACGGCGCCTAGACCGACGTTGCTCGTATCCGTATGTACCGCCGTGTCGGCATCTTCGTCTAAATGTGCTAGTATTGGCGGCGATTGGAGTCGGCGTCGTAATTCGTTGAAGGCAGTCTGCTATTCGTTGCCCCAGGAAAATGATGTATCATCCCGTGTTAGGAGCGTCAGAGGGCTGGCAAGCTGGGCGAAGTTTCTAATGAAGCGACGATAATAGGATCACAGGCCCAAGAAACGTCGGACTGCTTTTTTGTGAACGGGGACCGGAAAGGCAGCAACGGCAGCAAGCTTCTCTGGGTCAGCTCGGATTCCACCAGCAATAATGACCTGCCCGAGAAACTTCAATTCGGTGAATTCAAAGTGACATTTTCGTGGTTTGAGGAAGAAGTTGGCGGAACGAACGGCTTCGAGGACAGTTCTGAGACGGTGCAGATGTTCCGTGAACGTTGCGGAAAAAATAATGACATCGTCAGGATAAACAAGACATCTCTGCCACTTCAGACCTGTGAGGAAGGTGTCCATCATTCTTTGGAAAGTGGCAGGAGCGCAGCAGAGCCCGAAGGGGAGGACGCGAAACTCGTAGAGCCCGTCCGGTGTGATGAAGGCGGTTTTCTCACGGTCCCTATCATCGACTTCTATCTGCCAATAACCGCTCCTGAGGTCTACCGAAGAGAAGTACTTGGCTTGGCGAAGACGGTCGAGGGAGTCATCGATACGGGGCAGCGGATACACGTCTTTCTTTGTCACACTGTTAAGCTTCCTATAGTCGACGCAGAATTGCAGTGTTCCGTCTTTCTTCTTCACCAGGACGACAGGAGACGACCACGGGCTGCTTGACGGTTGGATGACGCCGTCCGTGAGCATCTCTTTGACCTGTGTTTGTATAGCATCTCGCTCCCGAGGGGACACACGATAGGGTTGCTGATGGATGGGTCGAGCTCCTTCAGGCGTGATGATGCGGTGTTTAACTATCGACGTTTGTCGCACCTTAGACGACGACGTGAAACACGCACGGAACTCCCGCAAGAGGTCCTGGAGTTGCCCCTTTTCAGCGGATGAAAGGCCCGGATTTATGTTGACGTCGTCGAGCGCTTCTGCGTCACCTCCAGTGGTGTCCTCATCGCAAGCAAAACATTCGGCCACTTCCTGGGCATGGTCGACGTAAGCGATGGCTGTGCCACGGAATAGATGTCGATGCTCATTGCAAAAGTTGGTAATAAGGACCTCTGTCCAACCGTCATGCAGGCAGCTAAGGCCTCGTTTCACCGCAATCCCCTTAGTGAGTACGAGAGAGACATTAGGCTCGACAACCCGGAGTCCCCGCTGTGGTTCATCACAGGTAACTCTAGCGAGAATGCTGGCACGTGGAGGTACCGTAACGTTATCCTCGGCGACTCGCAGGGCGGACTGAGAAACCTGGTGCGCCGGCTCTGCTGTGGCCAATTTAGTGGAAAACGTAACCAAGCGATTCGGGAGGTCTATTATAGCACCGTGCTCACGAAGAAAGTCGATGCCAAGGATGACATCGCGAGAACATTCGCGCAGAACAAGAAAAGTGGCGACGAAGGTGCAGCCGCGAACCGTAACACGGGCCGCACACATACCGAGTGGTGCTACATGTCCCCCCGCCGTACGTATGTCGGGGCCTTCCCACGGTGTCGTCACTTTTTTCAGGGTCGTCGCAAGCCGTCCGCTAAAGATGGAGTAATCTGCGCCCGTGTCAACCAACGCGCTGACCTCCTTAGTGTCGACGAGAACAGGGATGTCCAATTAGATCCGGCCTTCAGCGCGGTCTGTCGATGGTTGTGGGGAGGGACTCAGTCGGTGCGGCGGCGGAAGCTGGTCGACGACTGGGGTTGCGACGTCGGGGCGATTCGGGTGGAGAGTCGGGGAAAACTGTGCGGCGATGCGGCGTTCTACGTCGGGGCGAGTCGGTCGGTGCGGCGGTGGAAGCTTTGCGCCGGATCGGCGTTCGGCGGCCTCGCCTCCAAAGGTCGCCGGAGCTAGTTTTCCCGATGTGGGATCGAGGAACCAAGTTGTTCTGAGGCATAACGGGACCCAAAAGGCGAAGACCGGCGTGGAGAAGGTGAACGCGACTCGCGGCGCGGAGACGGGCGGCGGGGAGGAGGCAGGAAACTACGCTGGCGGTTGACATACTCGGCGATGTCCTGAGGGTGCTCTCCGGGTCGTGGACGGGGACTTTCAAGAGCAAATCCGCGCAGACCCATTTCGCGATACTGGCACCGCCGGTAGAGATGGCCGGCTTCACCACAGTGGTAGCACAGCGGGAATTGATCCGGAGTGCGCCAGAGATCAGTCTTCCGCGGTGGCTGGCGCCGATCAGCCCAGTAAGGGAGCGGTTGAGCAGCGTGCACCGCGTCCACTGGAGGGGAGTAAGGGGAAGGCTCAGGAAATGGGGGTGGGCGGCGCACGACGCCCGCGTACGTGACTGGCTGAACAGGGGCCGGGCACGGCGCGGGAACGGATGGGGCCGGTTGCGGCGCCGGCACGACCGCAGCTGTTTGTGCCTGAACGCCAGCTGAACTTCCTCGCGGATGACGCTGGTGACGGAATCGATGCGAGGGGCAAATGTTCCATGAAGGTGCTGCAGCTCCTCGTGGACCACGGAACGAATGAGTTCGCGAAGGGAGCTCGGGTTCATCCCGGGATCGTGGTCGAACCGCTCCAACGTGGACAGCGACGGCACTGGACGCAGTTGCCGGGCGTACTGATTGGCCCTTTGCTGCAGCAATTTCTCCATGTGGGCGGCGTCGGCCAGAAACTCCGCGACGGTGTTGGGCGGGTTCCGTACGAGACCGGAAAAGAGCTGGTCTTTTACGCCGCGCATCAGGTGCCGCAGCTTTTTTTCTTCACTCATGGCTGGATCGGCGCGATGGCAAAGACGCGTCACATCCTCTACGTACATTGCAACACTCTCGTCTGGAAGTTGAATTCGAGACGTCAGGGCGCGCTCCACGCTCTCCCGGCGGTCACTGTTGGCGTACGTAGTCAGGAGCTGACGTCGGAAGTCCGGCCACGTAGACAAGGTAGCCTCACGGTTCTCGAACCACGTGCGGGCAGAGTCTTCGAGGCTGAAATACACGTTAAGGCAGCTTGGTCGTGTCGTCCCAGCCGTTGAAGGTCGCAACCCGTTCATAGTGTGCCAACCAGTCCTCGGCATCCTCGAACTGGCCACCGTGAAAGGGCTTAGGTGTTCGTGGGGTCTGAAGGGTCAGATAGGTGAGGCTGGTCGAAGGTACAGTCATCGTCACGTCGGGCAGTGGCGTCGCCATGAGGGGAGTGAAAGTCGAGGGTTCGCCTTCACGAGCGGCACGAGGGTTCGCCGTCACGACCTCGGGGGATAGGCCTCGGATCCTCCGGCTGGCACGATGGACAGGGGTAGTCACAAGAGGCGGGCGCGTCGAGTCTTCCGCAGGAGAAGGGATCATCAATCGCACCTCCACCAGTGTCACGACCTGAGGAGCCGTGCAGGTAGACGTCGGGGGGAACAGAAGGCTAGGCGCTTTAATCAGACAGCCAGGGCCTAAAGCACAGAGCCAGAGCGCCTCGGGAGCCAAGCAACACTTCGTCGTCGTCTTTTACTAAGCGTGGAGGCCGCGCGGCGCGTTCGGCACGTGGCAATATCACCGAAGCTATATAAATATATACTGTTTTGTGTAGGCGCCTTTAATGTCGTTTCTAAGAAAAGTAGATATTTAACAAATTAGATAAATGCCAGTAGCTTAGCTCGGCTATGCCAGGATATACGTAGCGAAAGCTGAGGCACAGCATGGTAAGCCTTGGTTAATATTGATTGCAAGTCTACGTTAGTCTGGTTGTCTAGCTATGTTGTTCTCGCATTGAAGACGACACAACTGAGGTTTCGGCACACGCAAGCTCTCCTTTTCAATCCTCCGACATGTTATCAGTCGTGCAACGCAGCTGGCGAAACGAGCGGAGGCGAGCGCAAAGGCGAGGAACACGATGTGACGTCATACGAAACGGCGGCGGCGGCGAGCCGCGCGGTGTGACGTAATGCCAGATGGTGCGGCGAGCGCGCAAAGCACAGTAACCATCTCACATGTCTCGGTGGAGACCCGAACCGCTCCGTAAAGGAAGGGATAAAAGAGGGAGAGCAAGACGAAAAACTGAAAATTTAAAGTTGCATTTTGAGGAAAGGCGCGGCGCTGTGGCGGAACTGTGGCTCGGTGCTACTAGTGGCTCATGCGCAGTTGTGACTAGGGAGCGAGAAAGAGAGAGAAATATCCGCGGCGAAGCGCACGCTGTGATATCATATGCCTCCTCGGAGTGCGGCCACGGCGAAATCGCAAGTTTGCGGCAGTAAAGCTTTCGCTCTAAAAGTCTACTACTGTGTGTGTTTCAGTATGGCTACCTATGGAAACCGCCAGTCGCTCGAGCACAAACGTAGCCAGAGAGATGCAGCTTTCCGCTTTCGACCGGGGATAACCAGAGCTAAACTACCTGCAATGATTTTAACCCGCTGAGGTGGCTCACTGGTTAGAATGCTCGCCTGCTCAAGCCCAGGACTCAGCGTGCAATCCCGCTGCGGCGGCCGTGTTTCGATTGATGGGAATTTCAAAAGTCGCCCTACACTACGGAGGCTGTCCCTTACTTCATTCTCTCCCAACTTCTTCAACTTGTCTTTCCCGGCAATAAACTGACACCGAGGAGAAGTTGAACTTAGCCTGCATCGAAAGACCATGGCATTCGAACGAAGAAGAGACCACTCCAACGGACACCGGAGCTTTTATACGCTAGAAAAGAACAAGACATAATACAGGCGTTGGCACCACCGCCAAAATACGCAAAAACCGTGTATGCGCACCGAAGTTTTGCGCAGATCCCACTTTCTATTATCCTTCACTGCCATTTACATCAAAACGACAGCAAACGGTCGTTCTAGCTGCGCGAAAGCTACTACAACACAGCTTCGGTGGTAGTTGATAACGCAGGCAATCTAATCACCGCGCAACTGCAGGTAGCGTCAGGATAGCGGAAGCGGAGGAGGTCACTGTTGCGCTGGCAGCGGCTTAGGGCCATCGAAAAGACGAACACTGGTCATCCTAACGGACTCAAAAGAGACATGCAGAATCGATACGAAAGGTAGAATCTGCAGGGCTGCCTTGGCTATCCTCAGCGAAGCAGTACACCTCTAAAAAACAGCAACCCACAAATTAATCTGGATTCCGGCACACACGGGGATAGAAGAAAACGAAAGGGCAGACAGCTTGGCTCGAGATATCACGTACCGAGCCTTGCGGCCATACGCCCTGGGCCAGCACTTCACCTTGGAGATCGGATTTTCAGAATACCTAAACTACCAAAGAAGTAGGAGAATTAGATACTCCCCGCCACATAAGGGCCTCACACAACAAGAAGCAGCTAGTTGGCTTAGGCTGCAAACGGGAACATTCTTTAACTTACATATACTTAGCAAGATGTATCCTACACAGTATAGGAACACATGCCTGTGGTGCGGGGCAACGCCCACGCTTTACCATATAATCTGGGAGTGTAAGCGGAACTACACGTTCCACCAACACAAAACGCTGAGTGCGGAGCAGTGGGAGAGTCGGCTCACCAGCTGCGAGCTCGCCGCCCAAAGGGCAATGGTGCAGCACGCAAGCGAAGCAGCGCGACTCAGTAGGAGCCCTGGACTAGGGCTCCAACCCTGCTTTCAAGGTCGAGTCTGCAGCGATGCAGACGAAGACCGAACGCTAAACACTTAATGGACCAAATAAAGTTTTTCTCTCTCTCTAGCTGCACGCTTCCACACTTTTATTTCAGTGGCGGGAAAACTATTAATTTCATTTTGCTCTGGCATGAGTCTTTTTTTTCTGCCTGACAAACGTCAACATAATTTAAGGAAAGGACGCCTGTCTCACATATCTCGGTGGACAACCGAACCGCGCCTTGAGAGGAGAAGAATCTCTTCCCTTTCGGCGTGATTCAGGTGTTCACCGAGATGCGCTATTTTACGCTCACGGCGCCGACGACACCGGCTTTTCTGCGGCATAAGCTCCTTAACGCTGTCGCGTTAAGATAAAATTGGCTTATAGAATTTCGCGCGATAGCGAATAAATTGCATACTATGCGTTGTGCCCTGATATCTCAATGATATTCTGCAGTTCTAGAAGGCAAAGCTTAAGATAAACTAGTACTTCCACGACCGTTTGGCAGTACGGCATGAAGGTAGAGCATTGACTTAAATCAGAACTCTTTCCCAGTCGCTTCTTGCGTGCACTGATGTTTAAACTTTTATACGCAGTAAAAAAGAGTAAAATTACAGGCGTTTTTGCGGAACTTTATTGTTGCCGCGCGGAAGAAATCTGTTACATGAAATAAGAAGGAAAAAAAACAGATATTTTCTCTTTTTGACCGCCGTTGTCTTGTCACGTGCGAAAAATTCACCTGGAAGTTTTACAAACTTTCATTTAATTTTTAAAGCCTAGAATGTAGTAAACTAAAGCGCAGCACTAAATTTTCCGCACAACTAGTAATCTGTGGTGCTGCTTCGATGCGGAGCTGCACTTCGCAAGATGGCTGCCGAATGAAGATCGGTGGATTTCTTCCTGCGTGGATTGGTTCGCTTTATTTGGACAGATGAGGAAAAAAAATATTCTCTGCCGCTTGATACAGACAGTGTGTTTTGCTTTGTGTCACCTGAGGTGGTCTCTAAACTGTATTCTAGATGATACGTGCGAAGGAGGTGTATTATTGTAGCGGAATGTTAAGTCATGGGTACCGAGCTCGCATTTGACAAAATGGCGGGAAAGCCCGAGCCGTGTAACTTTCATCCTCCACCTTGTGGTTTCAAGCTGTCTATGCTCCGTCAACTGTTCAAGGTGAAGGTGCAGCTCTGACGCGCAGTCAAAACGAACAGGACGAGCGCTGACGCGCGAATGCATTTCCGCCGCGGACGCCGCCGTAGTGGCAAGCGTCGTGTTTTTAGTTCCATTCTGCTAGCTTCTAAAACGTGCTACGGCCTCGCTACAGCAACCACAAAGCCTAAAGTTTCCTTGCGTCCATGATTGTCTGTAAGGGCTATTTGAAATATTTCCACTGCGTTTTAGCGTAGTGTGCGCGTTATAGTTCAGATTTGCCAGGGGCCGGGTTCTCGCTTGGGCTGCGGCTCGCAGGATTGGCCGCCGCGCGGGCTGTCGTCATGCGACCGGCGCACCAGCCAGTCGAGCGAGCTGAAACTAGTATCGCAATATTCCGGCACCTGCGTCATGTCGTTCCGAACGCAGCGGCATCTCATCTTGCTCAAGTGGGGCTACGGCTGAGCGGAGGCCGCTATCCTCGAGCTCACGAGTGTTCAAACTCTATGTACGCGAACCTTCTCGTGAAAACAAAGCTGCGGTCCGGGCGCTTGCCTAGCTGTAGACAAGCAACGTCGACCCGGAGGCGGATCGTTCGTTTCGCGCTTTGCGGTTGCTGCGCGGCTGCGCTGCCCCGTGTATTGCGGTGGAGCATGTCTTCGCCTCAGTAGGCTCGGTGGCCTGGTCGCCGCCGCTGTATCGGCTTAAGCGTCTAATAGATTCCACACGACTTTTGCTATGGCCGTGAAATATAATCTAAAAATTAAAAAGTTGAATATCCTGTTTGCTCTATTTGCTGGGTAATGACAACTAATATATTGGATTATATCACGTAATACCGACTGTTATGACGGTGAGATGTATGTTATGTTGGGCCCGGGCAGTCGATCACCCGTACGTATCCGTTCTCTTCAAAGGCTGGCGCTGAATTGCAAACGGCCTAGATGCTTGACAGCATGCTGAAATTACCAGCAGATTGAGGGAGCAGGCTACTTGACTGCTTTTTAAGGGCTAAGCTTAGGCTTCGAACGGATGCGCATTTCTGCTGACGTAGTCCGTCGCATCCGCTGTCGCCGATGCTTACATGCAAACTGGTACGAGTTAACGGTGCTTGCCGCGCGCAACCAGGCGTGCAGATGGCGATCTGTGCTATGTTGGTAGGTGCGCATCTTTGTAGCATCTCGAAAGCAGCAAATAGAGCGTGTAACTTAACTGCGTTGCCTATTCATTGTAGAGCGCGAAGCAAGCAGCGTGGAGGGCTCACTTTGAAAGAGGCTTTAGCCATGTGTTTACAGCGATGTCCGCCGTAACTTAATGATGAGATTCCACGGAGAACGTTGCAGGCATAATTAAATAATTTGTTTATTTTAACTCAAGGATGAACCAACTGGCCCGATTTAACTCTCGAAGTCAGTGTTCGCTAGATCAGTCATGAAGCGTATAGAGGGCATGACACACGTATGCCCGAGATAACCACGTCAATTAGGTTTGATTTGTGCGTCGCTGTGAGACATTCATGTTGTACCGGGCCTCTACTAGAACTGACTGGAATCAGAGCCTGCTGAAATACAAGTATATTTTAGTGCATAGACCTAGTGATTTTGTCCTGGTTTAAGTATATTAATTAAGCAACTTGCTTAACGATATTTGTAAGGATGAGATTAACTCTGGTGGCGACTAGCAAATCGGTAATGTAAATTACTCGTCCCAAATATTAATATTTAAATGCCGTAATGCATTTTCAACATAGCAAGCCTGCTGGAGTCAAAGAATTAAAGCTGAAGCTGGCTACTGTCGTTACTCTATAGTGGGATCGGGCAATTCCTGCAAAAATCGCTACTGGATTGTGCGGAGCGCGAAAATCTTAAGCCTGCACAAGGGTTAAAAGCGAGACAGCGAGCAATGCCTGCGTCTCATCAACCTCACCGTCATCCACTTTCCGCCGCATTGGTTATTTCACTTTTAGTACGACGTTCTTGCGGGATGGTTGCTTCATTCTCGATGATGAATCAACATTTAATCACAACGGCCTGAGGAAGCCCAGGAACTGCGCAATAGGACGAGGGCAAGAAAACGAACACTACACCAGGCGCGCAGACTGCCAACTGCTTATCTGCCCGTGGTTTGGTGCACGTTTCTTTACCTTCTGTCCTCGTCCTTTTGAGCAGTTTCAAACCTTGGTTAGTTATTTTATCGTTGGGGATGATGAAGGAGTGAACACACACACACACACACACACACACACACACACACACACACACACACACACACACACACACACACACACACACACACACACACACACACACACACACACACACACACACACACACACACACACACACACACACACACACACACACACACACACACACACACACACACACACACACACACGAGGGGGCGCTGCTTTTTGGGGCGCTGTACGTGTTGAGGATGAATAAGTTAGGTGTTCTAGTTTTTGGAAGGAGCTCTATCAAGTGGCAGTATATATTTTCTTATTCAATTGGCTGATCTGTAGCGGTGTAGGCTCTGCGGACAAGGGTGGCTATCCGCTGAGTGGTGAACGTGTTTGGTTTGTGAGGGGTGTAGTTGTGGAGTTTGGCAGGGGAGTGCGTCTCCTGCAACGCCATGACCGCTGGGATCTCCGCGTCGGGGACGGATTGTATGTGGAGCTGCAGGTTACGGCGTTTAGAGCGGTAACATCTGCAGTTCCACTGCCACACTCTAAGTTCCTTGCGAGTTCCTTCCATCATGAATTAGCTGAGTGGGGGCGAGTTGGTCGAATTTGGTTTGGGTGGAGGAGAGTTTTTCTAGGCTGCGCTGATGGTGAGCGATGATGGCATCTTGTGCACTCATCTTTTGCTCGAGCGCTGCCAGGGGGCTGTAGACTGTTGCAGCCAAAGTTTCGGTTTCCTTGGACATGTTTTCTATATTTTGTTCGAGGATATTAATAGCCCTAAAGAGACATTGCGCTATCGGTTGTGGTAGCTTTCGGTTCCTTGGCCTTGCGTTTCACGGGAAGGCATTGCGTGGGGGAGCTTGGTGGGTTGGCTACTGGTGTAGGAGTAGGGTACCTCGGGGGATATCCATCTTTTCTGGGGTGGTTGATGTTTTCATTAGCAGTTGAATTTGTTAGCTAAGGTTTTCGATTTGTTGGCTTTGTGGCTGGATTTGTTTGCTGTGCTTTTCTAGCCGTGTCTAGCTGGTTATTCTCCCGGACCAAGGAGGGAGAGCGCGGGCCCCAGCTCATCTGTTTTTCCGATGCGGCTCGGCCTCCGCTGCTCAGGGGTGGAAAAGACGGTGATCTGCTACTTGTTCTTTTCGGTGGGGTAGAGCTCTTCCTCGCTCAGGACTTAGATCTGGAGCGGGAGTTGACGCGGCCTCTCGAGTTTGACCGCTGCGGGCTTCGTGACTGTCGGTGGGTCGGCCACTGCTTTCCCTCCGTTTCTTCTTTGTTATAGTTGGCGGTGGTGCCTGGTTTCTTGTTGCCCGGGCGGTTGAAGCGAACCTTGCATTTCTTGGAGCCCTTAAAGTGCGATCCGTTGCACAGGATGCATTTGACCTCGCGCGTGGGTGGGTCGGCCGGAGGAAGATTCTCTCAACGTGTGTGGCAGAGATTTTGGTGAGGAGCCGTACATACGTAGCTCCGATGTCCGGGCTTCTGGTAGTTAAATCACGCTTCGTCTTTCGCCAAGAAGGGGAAGCAGTTGTAGATTGCCTCTTAGAATTTCAGTTGCTCGGGGACCTTAGTGTTGATCGAAGTGACGAGAATCGAAATCGTCTTGCACAGTTGCCTCGCGTCAAAAATGGTGTGAGAATCGCTCTTGGGTTAGGGTTGGAGCTCGTAGACGATCTCTTCTTCCTTCTGGTCATAGATGGCCTTGCACGGTATGCCTCGAATGGCATTGTCGGGTTGGGCTATGTAGGATTTCACAAGATACGTCGTGTCACCGATGAGAAGGGAGGTGATCGTAACGCAGCGCGCCGCGCACTCTTCCGAGGACGTACTCACGGTGAACGATGACGTACCGCTTCCACGGGGGTTTCAATATGGCGCACAGAAGGCAGAGGAGGAAGTCCCATTGTGCTTGTGAATGTCTAGGCCTCCGTTGGGTCGGAATATGACTTTCACGTCTAGCGTGGACAATTTAGGTAGCGGAGCCAGGCGCTTGAGTTTAGGTACAGTGGGCGAAGACGACTTGCCTTTTTTGGGCTGGGCCGGTGTGGCGAGCCCGGCCGGTGGCAAGACTTGGGTGGCCAGCACATGGCAGAGACGGCGGGTTTGGACAAGAACGAAGCTGGGTGCGCTAGCTTGCGGGCCATAAATGCCCGGGCCCTTCTCGGATCGGTAGAAAACTCTTCGGGCGTGATCAGAAAGGTCATGGCAATGCACGAGTTGGGGTATTAGGCCTGGGCTATGCCAGGGCTTTGCGTGGTCGAACTATGCCTGGCGTGAGGCCTAGCAAGGCGTCCCCCGCGTAGGGAGCAATACTCGAAAATTTCACGAGAAGTTCGGGCTGGAAACTCCCTAAACGTGAATGAAAACAATGCGGAACAGCTTTACGAACCGATTGCAGCAGCTTTCAGGCCATGGGGCCTCGAAAAACCGCCCAAAAGTGGAAAATTTCGGAGCCAACATGACACACGTACGCTCTCTACGGTGGCCACCTGACAGTCCCGTGCGATGTTCCTGTAAACAGAATTTTCGGCACGAAACTTGATGTCATTTTCTGTAATGATGCCAGCACCTTCCACAACGTCACTACAAATTCCTGCTTTCGCTCTGCCACCAATATGTCATCCAGAACCATCGGTGCGCCTGGGATGTCTTTCAGTACTTTTCCCATTTCCCTCCAAAATACTGCATGCAAGTGCAGAAGCGATTACGTAAGGCAGACTGTGGTAAGAGAAAAGGCCCTTGTTCGTGTTCAGCACTGGTGCCTTCATTGACTATTCATCCAAAGGTGAATGGCAGCACTCCTCCTTTAAGCCGAGCTTTGTGAACCAGTAGCCATCTTTGAGAGACGCAAACATGCCCTCTACTTTTGGTATAGGGTATTGGCCAACGTCACAGGCTAGGCTCAACTTGACTTCGAAGTCACCGCAAATCCTCAAGCTTCCATCTGCCTTCAGCATGGGTACCTTTGCAGTGGCCCACTCAATGTGTGTAACTGGGGCCAATATGGCCCCTTGGCACATACTGTCCAGTTCTTCGGCCACTTTTTCTCTTAAGGCATACGGCAAGGACCGTGCCTTGCAGAACTTGGGATTCACATCCTTCTTCAGGTTGATTTGTGCTGGGGATATAGGCGGGTTGCAGTTTGGAACAAGTCCTTGAACTCATTTTTGAGGCTGTTCGCTGTTTCTCGAACATGACTGTCCTCATGCTGCACTAGGCTTACCACAGTACCACCCAGATGGTTCAGCTGTTGCGTGATGTCTCGTCCACAACGTGACGGCCGTGAGAACTTAGTCACAAAAATGCTACCTTCAAGTTGTTTTCCTTGGTGCTTCACTACTAGCTGAAATACTAGGAGCAGGAGCAGTTTCCCTGTATAGCAGTACAGGCTTCAACTTGCTCTCTGCCGAGATGGCCAGAACGTTGCCTAACGCATATACGTGTCCTGCGATACGATACAGACGGGTGAGCTTGTGTCAATCCGCATTTACAGCTCCACATCCCCACAACTCTGATTAATGCATGTTGGCTCAACTGTTGCCTGTGGGCCCTGCACTACGAAAAGGTAGATATCATCTGGTTCTTGTTCCAACAAAACATTTCATTGCAGCCTACGTTAGTGTGCTGAAGGTCGATCCCCGAAACACTGTCTTCGCAAATGTCGCCGTTTGTTCCGCTTGTAGCACGTAGGGTCTTGTAGCGAAAACCACATTGGCCACGAACTTGCGATTTCGCCGTGACACTCCTGAGGAGAAGGCACAGAGCCGTTGCCTAGCAAAGGCTGCAGCCGGCGAACGCAGCGCGCTCGCCGCGCCACCTGGCATGGCGTCACACTGTGCTCCTCGCCGCGAAGCCGCCCTTACCTGCACTTTCCCTTACCCGCCTTTACGCGCTTAACCGCTAACCAACGTAATCAGTGGCGCTATCTATGGGAGCCAATGAAATCTCAGCACACTCACTGAATAAAAAAAAATTGTCGAGCCTGGGAATCGAACCAGTGCCTTTGGTGTTTGAGGCGGAAACAAGCCACCACTCCGCTATGATGACTTAGGCTTTCGTCAGGAATAAATGCGCATGTAGTCAATGCACGGGTTTCATATATAAACTATTCCGACCCAGAAATCGCCGCACAATCGCCACGTATATCCTGGCCTAATAGGGCTAGGCCATCAGCAATTTTTTTGCTTAAGGAAAGGGCGCGGTAGCTCTCAGTTCTCTACAGCTCGGCGGATACCTCAACCCCGCGACGGCATGTGTTCCGGGAAAAAAAATGATTTTGGTGAATGAAAATGGCGCACTCTCTGTCTGAAATATCGGCGGGCACCCGAACTTCACTGTAAGGGAAGGGATAAGGGGGGACTGACAGAAGAAAGAGAGAAAGAGGTGCCGTTGTGGCGGGGCTTCAGATTAATTTCGCTCACCTGGAGATTTTTTTGTTTATTGCATGGAAATAGTGCCGAAAATAAAAGTCTAAGCAGTCTTACGCCTCAAAACACCAGGCCATCATACCCCTGTATGAACCAACCCTCCTTCCAAAACATCAAAAGTGTGGCAGGCACACACATGCATCCAGATAGGGGAGCCAGCTAGGCGGCTCTTGCATGGCAGCATATACTCCCACCTCGAGGTGTTTAACGCGCACTGAAATCACACAGCAAAGGAAACGTTTTTGACGAAAGGAAAGGGCGCAGCTACCTCTGCTCAATTCCTTGTGTTCTCTGTATATAATATTCAAGACCCGCCACGGTGGCTCAGTGGTTAGGCCGCTCGACTACTGATCCGGAGTTCCCGGGTTCGAACCCGACCGCGGCGGCTGCGTTTTTATGGAGGAAAAACGCTAAGGCGCCCGTGTGCTGTGCGATGTCAGTGCACGTTAAAGATCCCCAGGTTGTCGAAATTATTCCGGAGCCCTCCACTACGGCACCTCTTCTTCCTTTCTTCTTTCACTCCCTCCTTTATCCCTTCCCTTACGGCGCGGTTCAGGTGTCCAACGATATATGAGACAGATACTGCGCCATTTCCTTTCCCCAAAAACCAATTATTATTATTATTAAGACTAGAGACTAGCAAGTAAATAGCAAGCCATTCACAGTTGTACTTGTGTGATGTTCTTGGTTCTCAGTACAAAGGCGGACACTGTTATGTACTTTCATCGCTCTAATTTTGGTTCCCACTGGCTGCCATTGTCCACGTCGAAACTTTTTCTAACCACGCTGCCTAGGGGCACTGTACACCTGGGGTTCAATAAGGGGCGGCCATCGCCTCGGCCCGGTCCAGCAGCCAGCGCTGACCAATGGCCCTGTTGTCGGTTAGCTGCTCCTCGTCGGGATTGTGTTTTAAATCGGTGACATTCCAGGAATGGCCTAGCACTGCCCGACCATGCAGAGCGCTTTGGCGACAGGCACATGTCTTGTCGTGCACACCATGCGATCACACCGTCAGTACGAAAAGACGCACCTTGCACAAAGGGGCAAGGTGTCAGTGATGAATGCTTTCTTCAGGAATGTCCATTTATAGCGAGATTCCAGTTATTGACCGCAAAAATTTGAAGGTTACACTTAAGTTTGCCTAAGAGTGCAAATGCGAAATCTTTTGCCTGTCCTCATTCTACCTCAATTTTTCAGTTTCTGTTATTTTCTGTAATTCATTTTTATTACGCGACAGCGTATATAGCGTTTCGTTTGAAATGCCGTCGGCGTCGAAGTGGTAGCTCTAGCTGTAGTTGTCGGCGCTGCGCGTCGGAAATGTTCCTTCTCTTACGGCGCGCTTAAGGTGTCCCCCGATGGATGGATGGATGGATGGATGGATGGATGGATGGATGGATGGATGGATGGATGGATGGATGGATGGATGGATGGATGGATGGATGGATGGATGGATGGATGGATGGATGGATGGATGGATGGATGGACGGACGGACGGACGGACGGACGGACGGACGGACGGACGGACGGACGGACGGACGGACGGACGGACGGACGGACGGAGGGATAATGAATGCCTGAATGGATGGATAGATGGATGGAAAAAAATTGGAATGGTTGGATGGATGGATGGATGGATGGATGGAAAAAGAGCAAGTCACATAGACTGGTCCTAAGGCAGACTTGGAGCATAAAAAAACCACCTGAGTGTGATGCAGTGGGAGTACTTGCCGGCCAGCCAGGACGAGGGACATTCGTCTACATATTGTGTAGGGAAAATCTTGTGTAGTTTGTAGAGATACGGGTAGGTACCGCTTTGTTGTCTGCGCCAGTCTGTCCCCTCCTCTTTGGATAGCCTTTGTGTGGGGCTGGGTAGCGTTTCCGCTTACTCGTCTAATGATCGAGTATGTCCGAGTGCGTGGGGGTAACAGAGTCAAAGGTGCCCGTGGTGCAAAGCTTTGGGTCTGTTAGGTTGACGTACCCTCGAGCTAACTCGTCCGCTGGCACGCTGCCCCTCATGGCCTCATGTCCCAGAGCCCATACTATAATAAGTTTAGTGTTTATGTGTATTGTCGTCGTGTGTAGAATATGATTGGCGATGCAGTCGATCCTTCCTCTTGTGTAGTTTCTGCATGCTTGTTTAGAGTCCGTAAGTGTAGTGAGGTTTTGTCCTGTTGCGTTGCCGTGCGATATTGTCAGAGCAATGGCGGCCTCTTCAGCTGCCACTACGCTTGGCTTGTTTATCCTTGCGCTGGCTATTTGTTTCCCTCCATCATCTGTTACAACGGCGATGGTTTTGTGTTGGATTCGGTACTTTGCTGCGTCCTTGTAGTCTACGCTGGGATTGTCGGTGAATTCCCTGCTGAGTGCTCCGACTCTGGCTTGTCGTCTTTCATGGTATATATTGGGGTCCATGTGTCTGGGTATTGGTTGTTCCCGGATGTTGTTTCTGTCTTCATTATTATTCTGTTCCTTGCCTCTTTATGTGCCCAGGGGTAGCCCTAATTTCTCTATTAGGTGTCTTCTCGTCTGGTTTGAGTGAGTCTGTCTAGTTGCACATTACATTGCGCTTCTCGTAGTTCGTCGAAGGTGTTCGATACTACCAGTGCCATTAGCTTTTCAGTTGGTGTTGACTTTGGAAGTTTGAGCGCCTTTTTGTACGCTTTGCGTTGTATGGTGTCGATTTGTAGAGTCTCTTCCTTGTTTAGTTCGTGGTAGGGGGTTGCCCTGCTCGTGACGAGACTGTCTATGAGCAATAGGGTGTCCTGTTTTCTCATCCCTTTCTTTTTACTGCTGACTCTTCGCACGATTCTGGCGACTTGCTCTGTTGTATTCCTAATCTTAAGAGAGGCGATGGTTTTGCTACATCGTCCTATGTATTGCAGCCACATTCCAAGCACACTGACTTCTGTTTTCTCAGGTATTGTCTCGTTCTTGAGTTTCAGGGTGATTTGGGAGTCCTATTTCCGTGTGTTTTTCTTATTCTTACGTATCCTGATGTTTCTGCTGAGCACGATAGTCGCCTGGCCCTGGCGTATTGTTCAGTATGGTTGATCGCTCTTTGTAGCTGCTCTTATTTTTCTGCTAGGGAGCCAGTGTTTGTCTATATTGTTATGCCATCTGCATACATTGCGTAGCTGATGTTTTCTATTTAGCAGAGTACTTCTTTGAATCCTATCTTCGCAACGCTGAACAATAGCGGTGATATTACTGAGACTTGCGGGGTGTCCTTGTTTGGCACCGTGAAGCTCTCAGATTTCGTGTTTCCGATGCCTATCGTACCCGCCGCGGTGGCTCAGTGGTTAGGGCGCTCGACTACTGATCCGGAGTTCCCGGGTTCGAACGCGACCGCGGCGGCTCCGTTTTTATGGAGGAATAACGCTAAGGCGCCCGTGTGCGGTGCGATGTCAGTGCACGTTAAAGATACCCAGGTGGTAGAAATTATTCCGGAGGCCTCCACTACAGCACCTCTTCTTCCTTTCTTCTTTCACTCCCTCCTTTATCCCTTTCTCTTACGGCGCGGTTCAGGTGTCCAACGATGTATGTGACAGATACTGCGCCATTTCCTTTCCCCAAAAACCAACCAACCAATTGAATGCCTATCATAGCCGTTCGTTTCGTCAAGAAGGCTTTGATATATTGGAAGGCTCTGTTTACGCAGTTTATGTTATTGAGACCTTCCATGATGGCCGCATGTCCTACGTTATCGAAGTCTCCCTTTATGTCGAGCGCTAGTACTATGTGTTCTGCACTTCTTGGTATTTCAGTGAGGACTTCCTGCTTTACTTGTAGGAGTACGGCTTGCGCGGACAGCCGCCTTCTGTAGCCAAACATGACATCAGGGTAATATCCCTTGTCTCCCATGTAGTTTTCGATATTTTCATTGACAACTCTCGTATATCTTCCCTAGGTAGGAGGTTAGGAAGATTAGTCTGAGGTTTTCGGTTTGGAGTCTTTTACGCGGCTTGGGTATCATAATTACGTCTGCATGTTTCCATTCCGCGGCACGATTCCTTTTTCCCAGATTTCGTTCAGGTACTTGGTAAGTTCGGTGATGGCCGTGTCACCCATCTTTCAAATCGTAGCGTTATTTATTCTGTCCTTCCCGGCTACCGTATTAATTTTGGCTTCCCCTATTCCTGCCCTTACTTCCTTCTCGTTGATTGGCCTATCCATCTCGGGGTTGTCTTCTGTGTATTCTTGGACTTGCTTTGGGTGCCTGGTTGTGTCGTAGCATTTCTCCCTCAGTGCTTGTGTTGTGCGAGGTTCATGACTGTCACTGCGCAGGTGTGCCGGATGCAAATAAACAAAATATTGGTTTTGGGCGAAAGGAAATGGCGCAGTATCTGTCACATATCGGCGGCAACCTGAACCCCGCCATAAGAGAAGGGATAAAGGAGGAAGTGGAAGATCAGTAGCCGAGCGCTCTAACCATTAAGCCACCGCGGTATTCGTCTGTTTTATGTATGCGTACCCGCCGCTGTGGCTGTGCTTCGATGGAGGCGAAACGGTAAGGCCCCCGTGTGCTGTGCGATGTCGGTGCACGTTAAAGATCTCCAGGTGGTCGAAATTATTCCGAAGCCATACATTACGGTACCTCTTCCTTTCTTCTTTCACTCCCTCCTCTATCCCGTCCCTTACGGCGCGGTTCAGGTGTCCGCCGATATGTGAGACAGATACTGAACCATTTCCTTTCCCCAAAGAACCATTCTTACCAGGGCATGGCAATGCGCTTGCTGTTGTGTGTTGTTCATTTGTAATCTGGTGCTGAGTGACCAGCTGTGGACTGACTCGTGATGTGAGGGCATGGGTTTCGCTTTTAAACCGAAAGCTTTACTGGCCGCGAACTTGCGATTTCTTCGTGACGGTGCTTCGAGGAGGCATATGAAGTCGCAATGCGCGCCTCGCCTTGGATATTTCTCTCCCCCCTCGCTCCATAGTCACTACTGCGCATGCGCCACTAGTAGCACCAAGCCACAGGTGTTCTGCCGCTGCGCAGCGCCGCGCCCTTCCTCAAAATCCAACATTCAATTTTCAGTTCTCTATTTCTCCTTTCCCTCCCCCATTTAATCCTTCCGTTACGGCGTTGTTGGGGTGTCCACCGGACATTACTGTGCCATTTCATTTCCTCACAAACCAAACAAAACAAGTGAGCCGACGGCGTTCACAGAGTTCATTAGCGTTGACAACTTTGCAAAGGCCGTTCATTTTCAGGAAAGGAAAGGCGCACAACCGGCTCCTTGGGTCAGTGGAGACCTCAAACTCGCTTTCATGTCTCTGGTGTTGATGTCCAACTGCAAAAGCCTGATTTGATTGCGTTCAGCACACTGGATAGGCAGCGCGCCCTCCGTGCCACCCTGGTAGGTGGCACGGAGAGATAGATCACCAAACGAATGGTATGAATTAGCTCTTGCTGCAGTCCCGCATGTCAGCCACAACGCTGTCAGCGCTAATGCATTCAGGCCACATCTCTCTCTAACCAAAGACACATGTATCAAAACACGAATGAGGCATCCGCATATCCAGGGAGACAGTTATGCGCCCTTCCTTTCCTCAAAGCTATCGCCGTCTAGAACTTTGACAACGCCAACGCCATTGAACACAGTGAACGCCGAAACCTTTCGTTTTGTATATCCTGGATTACCTTACCTAATCCACAATAATTTTTTTCTTCCATCTTTTCTGTAGTGCTTTCGAAATTTTATTTTTTTAGTATCAGGTATTAGAAAACAAGTTAATGATTCCTACTAAAAATCACAGGGAAATTTTCCAAAGGATTGAGGATAAATGTTCCGACCACCGCTCACAAGAAGAATAAAAATGGTCTCCTGGTTCGTATTCATGCAATCGCTACATGTTAGCACAAGGAGTCTCAGATCCGTTATCATAATTGGTCGTTGATATCAGATCCCATCATAATCCTTGATTTTAAGCGCAGCCTGTAGGTTAGAAAACAACATAAAAATGTTGCGCACTATGCGCAACGTCGGCATTGTTGTTGCGTTTATCGCGCAGTGGTCGCACAAATGGTCCTGGAATGTCGTTAAAATCGTCGTTGAGGTCATATTAGTGCGAATTACCTTATCGGCGCGTCATTTCGCAGCCACGGTGCATAAATAAAAGTAAAGGCCACATGAAGTGGCGGTTCAGCTGTGACTGACTGCTGAGCGGAGTGCGTAGTTTCGCTCAACGATGACCTTCACTGCGATGACCGTGCGGGGAAACTCAACACAGCCCGTCCATGTGGGAAACAATGCACCCTTCTTCTGGGGACCACAACGAGACTATGTGCGCGGCACGTCGTGAGTGGCGATCGCCAGACAGCGCTACGCGCAGTGAGACACAGCACGGCGGGACGACCACCGCGACGAACCGCCAAAGTATGCGGTGAATCCCTGAAACCAGTGGTTACATCGAAAGCGCTTTTTTTCCTCGTTTTAATTCAAGAATACTCTGCAAGTGCCGGCATTAGAGACAGCTGATAAAGGCGCGGGCGGTACGGGTAAATACCGTGAATCCTTAGGCGACCGCGCAAGGCGGCGGGTGTCTTCCTAATAGCTGCAGCAAAAAATAAACGCTTTGTATAGCGCAGTCTAGTGGAATGCGGTAAATAACGGGGATGCCTTGCAAAATTCAGTTAGCAGAAATCTCCACATTCAGTTACAGTTGCTGAAAACTGCAAGGGTCATCCGCCTTACTTGCGGATGAAGTCCCTATGGCCGGGCTAACGCGCTTTGACACGGTGGTCGACACTGCATTCTAAACACGAATACCTCTATATGGGAACAAAAGGGAATTAAGATGTCCGCCAGCACACCCCTTTCATAGAGAAGAGTGCACTAGAGGACAGCTTAAAGCTGCTCCGAATTCTTTTCTACCACGTATCGAGATTTTGAGCCCGAATTTTGCGTGAAATTTTTGAGTATTGCTCCCAATGCGGGGCGGACGCCTCGCTAGGCCTCGCGCCAGGCATAGCTACACCACGCAACGCCCTGGCATAGCCCAGCCCTAACATCCCTACTCATGCACTGTCATGGCCTCTGATCCCGCCCGAAGAGTTTGCTACCGATCCGAGATGGACCCGGGCATTTATTGCCCGCAAGCTAGGGCACCCAGCTTCGTTCTTGTCCAAACAAGCCGTCTATGGCATGTGCTCGGAACCCAAGTCTTGGCCACCGGCCGGCCTCGCCACACCGGCTCAGCCCCAAAAAAGGCAAGTCGTCATCGCCCACTGTACCTAAACTGAAGCGCCAGGCTCCGCTACCGAAATTCCCCACCATAGACCTGAAAGTTTTATTCCGACCCAACGGAGGCCTAGACATTCACAACCACAGCGGGGCGTCCTCCTCTCCCTTCTGTGCGCCATATTGAAACTTCCCGTGGAAGCGGAACGTCAACAGGACATCATTCGTATAAATACCCGCAACAACTCGTTCACCGTGAGTACGTCCTCGGAATAGAGCGCGGCGCGCTGCGTGAAGATCACCTCCCTACTCATCGGTGACACGACGTATCTTGTGAAAGCCTACATAGCCCAACCCGACAATGCCATTCGAGACATACTCTGCAACGCCATCTATGACCAGAAGGAAGAAGAGATCATCTACGAGCTCCAACCCTAACCCAAGAGCGATTCTCACACCATTTTTGACGCGAGGCAACTGTGCAAGACGATTTCGATTCTCGTCACTTCGATCAACACTAAGGTCCCCGAGCAACTGAAATTCTAAGAGGCAATCTACAACTGCTTCCCCTTCTTGGCGAAAGACGAAGCGTGATTTAACTACCAGAAGCCCGGACATCGGAGCTACGTATGTACGGCTCCTCACCAAAATCTCTGCCACACACGTTGAGAGAATCTTCCTCCGGCCGACCCACCCACGCGCGAGGTCAAATGCATCCTGTGCAACGGATCGCACTTTAAGGGCTCCAAGAAATGCAAGGTTCGCTTCAACCGCCCGGGCAACAAGAAACCAGGCACCACCGCCAACTATAACAAAGAAGAAACGGAGGGAAAGCAGTGGCCGACCCACCGACAGTCACGAAGCCCGCAGCGGTCAAACTCGAGAGGCCGCGTCAACTCCCGCTCCAGATCTAAGTCCTGAGCGAGGAAGAGCTCTACCCCACCGAAAAGAACAAGTAGCAGATCACCGTCTTTTCCACCCCTGAGCAGCGGAGGCCGAGCCGCATCGGAAAAACATGAGCTGGGGCCCACGCTCTCCCTCCTTGGTCCGGGAGAATAACCAGCTAGACACGGCTAGAAAAGCACAGCAAACAAATCCAGCCACAAAGCCAACAAATCGAAAACCTTAGCTAACAAATTCAACTGCTAATGAAAACATCAACCACCCCAGAAAAGATGGATATCCCCCGAGGTACCCTACTCCTACACCAGTAGCCAACCCACCAAGCTCCCCCACGCAATGCCTTCCCGTGAAACGCAAGGCCAAGGAACCGAAAGCTACCACAACCGATAGCGCAATGTCTCTTTAGGGCTATTAATATCCTCGAACAAAATATAGAAAACATGTCCAAGGAAACCGAAGCTTTGGCTGCAACAGTCTACAGCCCCCTGGCAGCGCTCGAGCAAAAGATGAGTGCACAAGATGCCATCATCGCTCACCATCAGCGCAGCCTAGAAAAACTCTCCTCCACCCAAACCAAATTCGACCAACTCGCCCCCACTCAGCTAATTCATGATGGAAGGAACTCGCAAGGAACTTAGAGTGTGCAGTGGAACAGCAGATGTTACCGCTCTAAACGCCGTAACCTGCAGCTCCACATACAATCCGTCCCCGACGCGGAAATCCCAGCAGTCTTCGCGTTGCAGGAGACGCACTCCCCTGTCAAACTCCACAACTACACCCCTCACAAACCAAACACATCCACCACTCAGCGGATAGCCACCCTTGTGCGCAGAGACTACACCTCTACAGATCAGCCAATCGAATAAGAAAATATATACTGCCACTTGATACAGCTCCTTCAAAAAACTAGAACACCTAGCTTATTCATCCGCAACAAGAACAGCGCCCAAAATCAGCGCCCTTCCCTCCTCGCTGTCATTAGTAAAGCGTGAAAGATCAGCCCGAAAAACCCGCTAATAATCCTAGGAGATTTTAACGCGAGGCACTTAAGCTGGGGCTAGAAGCGCAACTGCAGAAATTGATCACAACTCTGGACATTATTGCAAAACGAGGGCCTCACCCGAGTTAACGATACGTGCCAGCATACCGGCATAGGAAACAGCCTGCAGCTAAACACCAACCCCGATCTCACGATAACCAAAAACATCGCACAATGTCAGTGGACCAACACGCAGATCTCTCCAAGCAGCGACCACTACATCATTCAAACAACCTTTCTTACTGAAGTCAATCATTCCTCTGTAAAACGACAACTAACAATCACAGACTGAGATAAATTGAGGAATCTCCGGAAGGAATCCTCTGCTGAGACAGAACACCTTTCAAAATGGGTGAATACGCTCACGACGGACGTCGGAAGTGCCACGTTCCAACGGATTTCGTGGACAGCAGACTTCTCCACAATTGCGAAGCACAATCCAGTATGCAAACAAGATGGCTCAAAAACAAACACAAGAGTCCTCTCCGATTAAGGAAAGCGGCCTTATTATAAAAGATCGAAACACATGCAGCACACCTAACCCGTCAACAGTGGGGCCAGATTTTCAAACGCATGCAAGGAAATATGGGACTGAAAGACACGTGGAAACTTCTACGTTGGCTCTTGTAACCAGAAAATACTAAACACTTCCAACAACGTAACGTTACCCGTACCCTCCACCTTCCACATATTTGATGTGGACAACAGCCCCCCGATCCAAGACTTAAGAGACAGGTATCACAAAACCACAGCTAGGACCCCACTCCCCCAATAATCGGGCCCTCGAAACCCCGAGCTCGACGAAGACATATCGACGTAGGAAGTGATAGCAGCCATGCACAAACTGCGCACAACGTCGACACCGGGCGGAAATAAAATCACCAACAAAACGTTACGGAATCTGGACCAAAATTTGATCAAACTGTTCAACAAACACTGCAGGAAGGGCACCTTCCCCTGGAATGGACCCACGCTAAGGCCACCCAAACCACTTCAGTTGGCGAACCTCCGTCCCATCTGGCTCACCTCATGCCCCGGAAAACTCTTCGAACACGTTATTCTTGGCCGTCTCGAAACCCACATGCACGAACTGGTCCTCTTCCCCCGTACGATGCTGGGATTCCGATGCTACCTGTACACGCAGGACGTGATGCTTCAAATCTCGGAAGAAATTCTAGACCCCACACACAGCAAACACACGAGAGCACTACTTGCCCTAGACCTCACGAAAGCGTTTGACAACGTCCAGCACGAAGCCATACTAAACGCCGTATCTGGCTTAGGCGTAGGAAGTAGAACACACGCTTATATTACCGCCTTTCTGAATAACAGGTCGCCGGAGATAAGTTTGGGTACGCGGAATCCTTCGTCTTCCCCCTAGGAAGCAGGGGCACACCCTAAGGCTCAGTTTTATCTCCTCTTCAACATTGCCCTCATACCGATGGCCCGAAAATTAGAGCGCATCCCACACCTATAGCATTCTTTCTACGCAGATGACGTCACCCCGGGGACGACCACAGGAAATGTCGGCGAAATGGAGGAAACACTCCTAGCGGGAGCGGACGGGATACCCGAGTGCGCGGCCTGCATAGGCCTCACATGCTCGTCGACCAAATACGAAATCCTCCTGCTCCACCCGACCACGGACCGTCACAATAAGGGGAACCCCTGTATACAAGTGAAGGTCGTCGACCTCCCAGTACTGAAGGTACAGAAACTCCGCATTCTGAGAATGTTCATCCAAAGCAGCGACCTCAATACTGATACAATCTCCAAACGCGCGGTCATGGTGCATCAAACCATCAGGCTAATCAAAAGAATAGGAATCAAGCATCGAGGCATGCGTGAACCCGACCTCACGCGGTTAGTGCAAGCATTCGTGATTAGATGAATGGTATAGTCACTCCCCTATCTTCACCTCACAAAGACAGAAAAGGACAGAATAAACTCGCCACTAAGACAGGCTTACAAATCGTCCCTAAATCTCGCACAAGGGACCTCAAACAACAGACTCCTCCGCATGGGGGTCCACAACACTCTACAAGAACTGACTGAAGCTCTCCGCACAGCACAAATCGCAGGCAGACACACTCTAGAAGCCTTACAGATTCAACCAACGGGTCCGCCTCCGGACAACACCCACATCATTTATAAACAAATCAAAGAAAAGCTAATCGTCCACCCACTACCCAAGAACGTACATGCAACCCACAACCTGGAATGACGCGAAGCCCGCGCCAAAGCCCTTTATAAAAAACACGCGAACAATGAAGACATACACTACGTAGTCGCGGCAGAATATCCATATGCAACCCAGCCGACGCCCTAAGCGTGTTGTCACACGACCTCAAACACAAGGCTTCGGGCTCTATAAAGGCTACCACCTCCACCCAAGCGGAAGACGCAGCCATTGCATTGGCCATAGCATCTTCCACTGCCACGCTTATAATGAGCGACTCCAAATACGCAATCAGGAATTTTTCAAAGGGACAGATCCATTCTGCTACCTACAAAATTCTCCAATGAAGCCCCCGCGACCCCAGACCAATTCAATTAGTTTGGGTGCCAGCCCACGCTGGCAACCCCGCAAGCGAGGACGCGCACACCGTTGCTCGAGCGCACGTCAACAGAGCAGGCCAAAAAGTCGAGGGGGATTGCGCGGGGGGAAAGACTAATCACATACAATGAACTCACGCTACACTATTGAGAGGAAAGGCTCGTATATTCGCCACCACACCCCACCCTAACGAAGGAACGACCGACTATATGGAGGCAACTCCAGTACAGAACGTTTCCTTCACCGGCCTGTCTGGCACTAATACACCCGGGTCAATACAATCCCGAATGCTCTCTTTGTGGGGATCCGAGAGCAAACTTCGAACAAATACTCCTCATATGCCACGAACTCCAACCCCAATCTCGCTGGAACCTCCCAGACCTAGCAGGTTGGGAGATCGCGGTCTCTACCTCAGAGCCGGCCTCACAGAAGAGGCTGGTGAAATGGGCGGTGAAGGTCGCCAGAAGTCATGGAGTGATAGCCGCCAACTGGGATTAAGAACCAAGCCAACCAAACCTCCCCTAACGCCTTCCCTCACTTGGTTAATCAATAGTTTTCCCTAGCTACCTTATGTTTAGAGTGCGTGCGTGTGTGTATGTGCCGTAGATAACTATCAGTGGATGCTCATTTGGTGAGAAGAATGTCTCTGTTTTATTACACTGTAGTTGTGTGTAATAGCCATTTGGCCATAATGCGTAATAGCCATTTGGCCAATAGCCATTGCGTGTAATAGCCACTACACTTACTTATTCCCAGGGTGATGTCTATGCAAGACCTGCTATTGCTGCTACTCGAGTGCAAAAACAGAGGAGATCAAAGCACTGTGCCCCCAAATTTGATGAACCGGGTGTCCCGAACATGTACACATTGTCAATGTCAAACGTTCGGTCGATTTAAGAGCGAAACAGTGTGAGAGAAACTGTCTCACGTCTGTCGGCGTTGTGCCAGGCGTTATGCGTGCGTAGCTATGGAGCCGGCCGCATCCTCAGTACTGATTAACTTCGACATGAGTAGAGAGTTTGTCATGAAATGCTTTGAGCTCCCATTTTAAGCGGGCTTACGCGAGCATCCTGCCGACCTGATACCGACCCTTTGCGAAACTTTCCAAAATTATTTCCCACTGGTACCCAACACACACAAAAAAACTTTCCCGCACGACAAGAACCTAGCAGGATTCCAACCAGCGCCGATGCAAACAGAGCACCTTCTTTTCGCTGCGCCTCAGACCACTCAGCCTGCGCAGCAATCTTTTTTGAAGCGAAAAGCTTCACTACGCTAGGTAAGAAATCTTCGGGTAGGTCGCAAAATGACCTTGAAAGATCTTGAGCTCAATCAAGGATTGCCGTGTAAGACCACATGTGGTGCATTTACGGTGTCGAACCCTTGACCTCTGAACTCCACCCACGACCCACGATCTTTGGTATAGGGTGACCTTTGGGTTGACCGTTGACCTTAAGAACATCCGGCGGAGTCATGTAAAGCCACGGGATGACATCCGGTGGGTGTGGTAATACCATGTGTGATACACGTTATAGCCACGTGGTCGTGTGAATATATATAGAATGGTTATCGCAAGCGTGTAGCGGAGCTGCCATGGACGTGCCTCAGAAGTTTAGCATATGAGTTTGGTTTTCGCTGAATTCCAGGGTTAGCCAAGTTAAGCTTTTTTTACATTTCGCAAGACGGTGTGGTTCTGGCTAACAGAAGGTTGCCTGCGCCGCTCTCTCTTGGGCAATGTTTGTAAGTGCTATAGCACTTGCGATAGCCAAAATCGTCGTATTCGTCATCCTTTATACGCTCGTTCGGCGATTCTAAATGCTAGGCGGCAGTAGTTCTGCAGTCATCGCCGTGTAGTGGAGCAGGATGAGTCGAGAGACAGAAACGGTTGCCCATGTCGCAACGGCTCATTTACGTAGCGACAGACCCAGGAGAAAGGGCGGCCCATTCTGCCCAACACGTCGCTGAGGCAGAGAAGGAGCGGTCGAGCGCTACGGCGCGTCAAGCAGCGAAAGCAACTAGGTTTCCACGAGCACGCCGCTCAGCACGAAGAGAAGCGGTTCAATTCGTTGACATGAAAAGTACGAAAGTAAGCGACCGACTACGATCGCTCGCTGTGCCGATGGAACACAAGCGTCTGACGGCGGCGACTTGTGAAGTCGCACGAAAGCCGCCGCAGAGACGAGGCGCTCTGCAAAACTCACAGAACAGAACCGGCGAAGCTGGCGGTGCTTCGAACAGCCTAAGAACCTTCATTGCAAAATAAAGGCGCCAGCACACACACACACACACGCGCACACACACACACACACACACACACACACACACACACACGCACGCACGCACGCACGCACGCGCACGCACGCACGCACACACACGCACAGAGCACCACTCATAACTGATTTTCCCAACGGGTTTCACAAATGTTCCGTTCTCTTCCCTCGTGTCTGTGCGCGTGGTTTTTGGTGCCTTTAAATTACTATAACAAATTACCAATTAAGCCAGCCGGAAAAGGAGTTATCTTAAGCTAGGAACCTTGCCGATACCCAAGGGTGGCAACCTACGAGCTGTCCTAGAAACCGCCACACCTCTTATGCGGTCCATTTCATGCACACGCCTACTAACGGAGACGAGGCAAACTGCCAATTTTGAAGCGAAAAGTTTCACTCTGCCAGGTTTTTGAGCCGTCAGCGGAGCTGTAAGTTTGTCCTTGAATGTAGGTGGAGGTCAGACCATGAGCATAACTCACGGTAGTTAGATTCAGCACATGAAGTCAGCTACAGCAGCGGCACCAGCGGCTCTTACAGCGGCTGACATTTGACCTTGACCTTTGGCTTTGATCTTGACTTTTGACCTGTGACATTGACCGTGGTCAAGCGGAAAAGTGTCTGCCGGCATCGCATAATATTGAAAAAATTGGTTTCTGAGGAAAGGAAATCGCGCAGTCTGTCTCTCATCTCGACGGACAGCTGAACCGCGCCGTAAGGAAAGAGATAAAGGAGGGAATAAAAAAAATGAAATAAAAAAGTTGTTAACAAGATGATGGTTCGGGCAAGTGTGTATGCGTTATCATCCATAGCGCAGCAACAAAACAGGGGACAAACACAAGCGCTAATTTTTACGATTGTGTCTGTCCCCTGTTTTGTTGCTGCGCTATGGATCATAAAAAAGAGGTGCCGTAGTGAAGGACTGCGGAATAATTCTCACCACCAGGGCATCTTTAACGTGCACCGAAATCGCACAGCACACGGGTGCCTTAGCATTCGCCTCCATCAAAACGCGGCCGCCGCGGTCGGGTTCGAACCCGGGTACTCCGGATCAGTAGCCATGCGCCCAAACCACAGAGGCACCGCAGCGCGTAAGGGAAGGAAAATGAAATTAAAATTCGTTTTAAGGAAAGAAAGTTACACGTCTCGCATATCTTTCTGGACATCCGAACCGCGCCGTAAGCGAAGGAAAATGAAAGTCGGTTTGCAGCAAAGGGAAAGCGTCTGTCTCATATTGCGCCATTTCCGTTCCCCGAAAAACTAATTTATTTTACAATTTGGCTTTCTCAAAAAAATTGCTGGCGGTTTAGCTCTGATTAACCCTGGCCGAAATCGACGATGAGAGAGAGAGAAAGAGAAAGCACTTTATTTGCACCCGTCAGAGAGTATGGGTGATGGGTGAGACACAGCTCCCCTTTCACCGTCTGCCTCCCCCCTAGACGGCAGCCGGAATCAGTTGACTTCCGGCGGCGGCCTGGGCATGACCGATGACTTGTCGCTGTACTTGTTCTTCCTGGCTATGGAGGGAGGCTTCCCATGACTCTCTGTTTCCATGTCGACCATTTAGCGCTGGGCAAGCCCACAGGGTGTGATTTAGGGTGGCTATGTCTTCACAGTTTTTGCAAATTGGAGAGTGCACCTCAGGATGCCATTTGTGTAGGACATACGGGTTTGCAAAAATGCCCGTCTGCAGTTTTCGCCAGATTACTTCTTCCTTCTTTGGGAGAGATGTATGGGGGGGAGGTAGGGTTCTCCTCCCCATTCTGTAGTGTTCTAGAATTTCACTGTAAGTGATTAAGCGTCGCTTTTTGGACAGGGAGTATTCTGCCTGCGCTGGGGCCCGGTGTGTGAGTGCTCGGGCGACCTCGTTGGCGATCTCGTTCCCTGTGAGTCCACTATGGGCGGGTGCCCATATTATGCTAACTAGGTCGTTAGGTACGTTCTCCTTGCCTGCTTGCAGAATTTTGCCGGCCTCTTTGAACACTTGACCGTTGTCATAGGCTTTGATTGCAGCTTTAGAATCGGTGATGATAATTCTAGTTGATGGGATTGTGATTGCCAGGGCAATCGCCGCCATCTCTGCCTCCTTCGGTGAAGAGTGCCTTACGCTACAGCCTGAGATTAGCTCGCCTTTGTCGCTCACTACTACTGCAGCGTAGTTGCCTTCTGGCTACTCTGCCGCATCGGTATACACAACCCCTTGTTTTTGGAGGAGGGAGCTTTGGAGTCTTTGGACTCTGCTTCGCCTGCGTTCCTCGTTGTGTATAGGGTGCATGTTTCTTGGGATGGGGGGTATTCTTAATTTGTTGGCAATCTCTTTGGGGATGGTGGTTATCCCCTCTCGTGATTTTGGGTTTTGGTAGCCCAGTTTCCTAAGGATGGATCTGCCCGTTTTGCTGCCAGTTAGTCTGACATATTGTGCCGTGAGTTTAGCCTCTCACATTTCCTCTAGTGTGTTCGACACTCCTAGGTGGAGGATCGCCTCGGTTGATGTGCACGCTGGTAAACCTAGGGCAGTTTTTACCCCTTTCCTGATGAGAATGTCTACCTTGTCTCTCTCTGCTTTAGTTGTCTTTAGGTACGGGATAGCGTAGGTGATTCGGCTAATAATGAAAGAATGAACAAGCCTAAGTAGGTTCGCCTCCATCATCCCCGCGTTTTTGTTTGCTATCCTCTTGAGAAGCCTGCATGTTTGGTGTGTCGTGGCTTCAAGTCGGTTTATTGTTTCGGTGTTTCTCCCATTTTGTTGTATCCACATACCCAGTATCCTGATCTTGTCCACCCTTGGGGCCGGGGTGTTGTTGACCAGGAACTGGATATTAACCTGCTCCTGGCTCATGATTAGCATCTCCGACTTTTCCGGTGAGCATTTTAGCCCTATGGGTCTCAGATAGCTTTCCGTTTCCCATATTGCCCTTTGTAGGGTGTCTTCTATTTGCCCATCGCTCCCCCCTCTGTCAACCCAAAGGGTGAGGTCATCGCGTAGAGAGTGTGGCAGAGGCCCTCTAGCTTTCTGAGTCGTTCTGGCAGCCCGATCATTGCAATGTTAAAAAGAATAGGAGAGAGCACCGATCCCTGCGGTGTTCCCTTGTTGCCTAGCGTAATGTTTTTTCTTATTGTGCCCCCGATTTCTATGTTTACCGTTCGGTCCGTGAGGAAGCTTTTGATATAGTTGTATAGCTTGAGTCCTACATTTAGGTGATTCAGGTGCGACAGGATCGCCTGGTGTTTGACGTTGTCAAACGCTTTGCTAACGTCAAGCCCCACTATGACTCTCGAGTCGCTAGTCTTCCTTTCCAATACTTGTTCTTTGATTTGTAGCATGACATCGTTTGTGGACAGTTGTTGTCTGAATCCGACCATGCTGTCTGGGTAGAGTTCCTTACCTTCCAAGTATCCGTTGAGCCTATTCTGTATGACGTGCTCCATGAGCTTGCCTACACAGGAGGTTAACGATATTGGCCTAAGGTTCTCAAGTTTGATTTCTTTTCCAGGTTTGGGAATGAGGACTAGATTTGCTGTTTTCCACTCCCCGAGTATCTCCCCCTGTTCCCAACACTTTTGAATGAATGCTGTTAGTTGCTGGAAGGAGTCGTCATCGAGATTTCTAAGTACCTTATTGCTGATCCCATCTGGGCCAGCCGCAGTTTTTCCGCGGAGCTTGTTTAAGGCCGCTTGGACCTCTCTTATGAAGATTGGTTGGTCTATCTCCTCGTTGTTTTCGCCGCTATAGTCGGGCAATGTTCCGGTGCTTGTTTCCCCTGTGTACCTCTCTTTTATCTGGTTGATCATCTCCTCCTCCGATCCCTGGAAATTGTGGGTTAGTCTGCATTTTTCTCCTGGTCTCAGCTTTGGTGCTGCCTGGGTCCAGGAGGTGTCGCAATAGTTTCCAGGTGGTGACGGAGCTTAATTGGCCGTCTAGTCTATCGCAGATGTCGTTCCAGTGTTGTCTGTTTATTGTTTGGGCATGGCTCTCAATTTCCTTGTTGAGAGCAGCTATTCTCCTTCTCAGGTTACGGTTGCCCCTTTTTTGGGCGAGCTCGGTTTCTGCCTCTTTTTTCTTTTGCCACAGTTGTCTCATGTGGCTCTCAACCCAGTTTTGTTCCTCATCTAATTCCACTTCCTCCTCAGCTGCTTTCACGCCTGCTTGATGACATTGGCCCATTCAGCTATGTCGGTGATCTCCCCGCAACCCCCTTCGTTGGCGCGGAAGGACTGCCAATTGATGGATTTGAGGGGATTTCCTTTCCCGTTTGATGTTGACCCCGTTTTGTATAACGATCTCTATGATTCTGTGATCACTCCTAGGTTCTCTCTCGTGTTGTGCCTCAACGTCCACTCCTATCATGGCCAGGACGGGGGAGGTGTCGTATGAAACGCTGTTCCCCTGCCTCGTCGGTGCGAGCGGATCGTTAAGGAGGGTTAAATTGCACTGTGTCATGGCGTCCCATACTTCCCTCCCTTTTATCTGGGAGTGGTTGTATCCCCATGCTTGGTGTGGCGCATTAAAATCTCCTACTATTACGAGACGCTGCTGACCTTGTGCCAGTGCTTGCGCTTTGGCAAAGACCTCCCTGAAGCCGCAGCCTTTCCTAAATTTAGGAGAGCTGTAGACGTTCAAGACTAGCAGGCTGCGTTCTTTCCGCCTCTGCGGTATAATCTCCGTTAACACATAGTCAATCTGCGTGCATCCTACCTCATGCTGCATGACAGTGATATTTCTCTTCACCAGGGTAGCAGTCTGCGTGTTTGGCGACTGGCCTGGGTACGTTTTGTATCCGCTCAGTTTAGCGTTTTTCCCATATTCTTGCAGCGCGATGATGTCAGGACCATCGCGTCCCGCAAGGTAGGCTTGGAGAACGTTTCTTTTTTTGTAAAGCCCCTACAGTTCCATTGCCTTATTGTGTTTGCCCTAGTGTTGAGTCTGGCCATGATTCAACCGCAGAAGGATTTGTTTTTGCTGTTCTGCCAGTTGGTCAATTCTAGTTCCCATTGGAATAACTAGTTGGCTGAGCTGGACGGAAAGTTGGTCTATCCTCTCCGCGTTACGCTGGGTAGCTATGGCCGCCTGTTGTACTACCTCTTTTAGTTGCTGCATGTCTACCTCAAGTTTGTCTGCCCTGCCGTCGGTCTTCGTAAGGCCCGAATCGGTCTTTTTAACTCGTTTTTTTCTTTGGCGGTGCAGGTACCTCTGGCTCGGATTCGGACGACTTATCTTCCATGGCCTCCTGATGCGCTTCCGGTTGTCTGAGTTGAGCTTTGAGCTCAGTGTTCTCCCTTTGCAACTCGATAATGTGATTACGGAGCTCCTGCATCTGAGCCTGTTTGCTCCTGGTAAAGTTTCCATTGCTCCGGTTGCTGTTTCATCATTTCGTGTTGTTTCATTTGCACTTTGAGCTCCCTCACTATGTCTGAGTCATGGGAATTCCCCGCTTCCCAGCCTACGTTTTTGGTGGGTGGTGCCCCTTGCTTCTTGGGCGGGGTTGGGGTGGCCTGCTGGGATAGCCTCGGAAAGGATGTAGACCGGCGTCGCTCCTTGCTCGTGGCCCGCGTCTTGCTCGCGTCCCGCCTGCTGCGATGCTCTGGTAGTTTCTTCTCCTCCTCCTGCTGCTGGAGCTTCTCCCATTGTCGTTTCTTAACGATGTATGGGGTTCTGAAGATCTCCTTGCAGGTTCTGTCGCCGGTGGGGTGCGGCTGGCCACACAGCTTACAGGTGGGGTTGCAGTCGTGTCCTTCGGTTGGGTAGGGGATGCCGCAGCCTCTGCACTTCTCCTCGTTGCTCTCGCATACGTCGGAGCGGTGTCCCAGGTCTCCGCACTTATAACATACGTCGTACTTTTTTCTTGTACAAATAGCAGTTCAAGATGGCACCTAGACACTTGATTTTCCTCGGTACCTCCTTGGTGGTGAATGTGAGCATGATGGTCTTGCTCTGTCCTTGTCGTCTGATCTCCAGCACCTTGGGGTTCTCCTCATGTTCTGCTATCCCCTGCTTGATCTTTTGCAGTGAGGTCGTGAGTCCTATTCCGTGGATGACTCCTCTCGAGAAGTCGTCGGGTACTGCCAGGTGGACGGTCACCTCGTGCATTTTCCCTTCAATGGCCAGATGTGTGGGGCGTAGGAGCTTGTCTCTTGCCTCCGTGCTGGGCGTGAAGAAGACCAAAATGCCTTGCTTCTCGTTCTTGACGAGCTGGGACGCTTTGTTCCATTCAATCTTCGCACTTACATGTATGGCTTCGGTCAGGGTTGGTCCATCGTACTGTTTGACTACCAAGCCTCCCTTGGGGCGGAAAATGATTCTCCAGCCATTCTCGGGAAGCTTGACTTGGTTCGAGGCGATCGATTTCTCCGCTTGCTGTTTGACGTTGCGTTTCGCTGATGGTGGTGGGGTGTCTATCAATTTCATTTCTTCTGAGACGAGCTTGGTTTTCCGTGCCCATTTCTCCTCGAGGTTGCATTTGTTGAGTACAGTGATCCAATCTGGGGCGTCGAGCTCGCCCTTTTCGGCGCTGCGAGCTTCCACGGCGATATTCATACCTCCTGTTGACTGCCGCACAGCTGACGCGGCGATACCGGGGGCCTCGGTAAGCCTTAGCCCTCGTTAGGCCTAGTGGTCGGCGTTCGGGTTAGCGCGTCGGCACACGTCTGGCAGACGTTTGGTTCTAAAATGGCGAAAAATCCACTTACGGAAAAAACGCTGGTGTCCGCAGAGTCCTCTCAACTTCCTATTGGCGATTTTAACCAGCTCTGGTCGATCCGACAACATTTGCCGCTAGAAATCACTGCAGGAAGACAGAGCCGACGTGACATACGTCCGCTCGCCACGGCCCCCTAGTCGGTTTGTAGCAAACTGAAAGCGTATGTCTCATATTGCGCCATTTCCGTTCCCCGAAAAACCAATTTAGTTTACAATTTGGCTTTCTCAAATAAATTGCTGGCGGTTTAGCTCTGGTTTACCCTGGCCGAAATCGACGAGGAGGATAAACTTCATTTTCATCGAAAAAAGTAGAAGATGATTTGGGGTTATAGGTCCCTAAGTGGCCATGAGCCCGTGGCGTTCGACGACTTCTAGAGCTCTTATCGCAAGCCGGATCTGTGTGTCTGAGTCGGAACTGAGCAGTGCGGCCTCCCACTGGTCTGGATTCGAGAGGTGCAAACCTCGCGGAGGGGTGTCCTGAGGGAAAGTCCAGAGTATGTGGAATCGAGTGGCATGTTGGCCACATACTTGACAGGAGGGAGAGTAGATCCCAGGGAATATGCGTATATGCATATATCGGTTATATGCATATATCGCGGGGTTCGGGAAGGTGTTCGTTTGGAGTTGCCTCCACGCAAATTTTTGGGGTTTGGTTAGAAAAATATGTGCGGGTGGATATAGAAGTCTACCTGAGCGCTAGCGCGCTTACGTCATGAAATGTAACCATACGATCTCTCGCCGTCCTCAGGACGTGCGACACCACATTCCGGTCGACGAATCATCGGCCATGATGGTGGGCCACCTCATTCCCTGGATGAGATGAGTGCGCAGGGACCCAGATCAATTCTATCGGATGGAGTTGGTCCTTGGTGGAGTGGAAGAGAGATATGGTGACGGGGGAGACCCGGCCTTTTGCGAAATTACGAATCGCGAGATTAGAGTCGTTGAAGATCGTTTTTCCAGAGGTGGAGACCCTCGCCAAGGCTATGGCCGCCTCCTCGGCCTCTCCAGTCGATCTGACGCGAAGGGAGCACGCAACCAAAGGCCGCCCACAGAAGTTTACAAGGGCGAGCGAAAAAGCATCGCGATCGGAGTATTCGGTGGCGTCGACGTAGACCGCTGTCTGATCTCTTAAACACGTTTTACACTTTTTATGCAGCGACTTAGCCCGGTCCTTGCGGCGAGCGCCATGATACTCTAGGTGCATGTTTTTCAGGAGAAGGGTAACGATTAGGTTGCTGTGCATATGGGACGGAAGCTGGGTCTTGTGAGCGATGGTAGTTTCGAAGCATATTCCAAGCTTGTCGAATATGTGACGTCGCGTGAAGGTGTGGGTGATACGCTAGTACTGAGAGGTGAGATGAGCTTCCGAGAGCTACGTCTCAGTGATGTAGACCCCAATGCCAGTAGTTTATAAGTGGGGGTCCGGTGGGGGAGATGGAGAGCCGCCTTGTATGCCTGTCGAATAAGGCAGTCAACGCGGTCCCGTTCCTGCCACCTAAGCTAGAGGTAAGGGAGAGTATATGTGAGACAACTGATAACAAACGCCCAAATAAGGTGTCGGAGTTCAGTCTCTCGCATGTCTCTATGTTTATTAGCAATGCGACGAATTAGACGGATGGTCTGCGAGACAGAGACTGTGAGTTTTACCAGAGCTTCGGTGTTTTTCCGATTGCTCTGTATGAGAAGCCCCAATACCCTAAGGGTGGATACTTCGCATATGGGTTGGCCACTAGCAGTAAAGCAGATGGGAGGATGGCCGTGGAGGCCGGGTTGACCTCGAATCTGAGGTGAGCACGAGAGGTCGGCTCCGGTTACGTGGCGCTCAATGACATCCACCGCTTGTTGAAATCTGGAATCAACCTCAGCATCGTTGCCTGTTGAAACCCAGAGGGTGATGTCGTCTGCGTATAAGGTATAGGATAGCCGGGGGACAGCGTTTAATTTTGAAGGTAGCGTGAGAGAGGCGACATTGAAAAGAAAGGGGGAGTGAACGGATCCTTGAGAGGTGCCATTGCTACTGAAGGTTATAGGGCCTGAGAGGAGACAGCCAAAGATAAGTTCTGCTGTACAACTAGAGAGGAAGGTGCGTATATTCTCGTAGGTTAGCTGACCAGGATTTAGTAGGGAGAGGTTAGCGAGAATAGCTCCGTGGGAGGCGCTGTCAAATGCTTTAGTTAAATCAAGCCCTAGAATAAGCCTTTGTTCCCGCTCTGGTAGATGGGCACAGTACCTCTCGAAAGAGAGGGCTGGAGTATTATGTCTTGCGTAGAGATATATGAGCGGAAGCCAATCATGGTGCGGGATAGGAGATCATTATCTTCCGCATAATTGTTAAGACGGTTGAGAATGACGTGATCCATCAGTTTCCCGGCACAGAAAATGAGGGAGATGCAGCGGAGGTGTTCGAGAGCTAGTCGTTTGCGTGGCTTCAGTATGAAAGTCAAGCGTGCATGTTTCTATGCTGCAGGGATTTCACCCTCTCTCCAGCAATCATTCATGAAGGCAGTGAGAGCCTCAATGAATGGGTCATCTAAATTAAGGATAGTTTGTTTTTCTTGTGGGAGTAACAGAGCAGCGGGAGACAAAGACGAAAATCTGGTTGTTATTCAGCGTCGTGTCCTGCCTGTCCCTTCTTTGTCTCGTGCTGCGCTGTTCCTGCCACAAGGTCATGCACCAACCAGTCCAACCTTTCACCTTGCAAAATTACGGAGAATTGTGTTGGAAATGCCGTCCCGTCCAGGGGCAGAGTTTGGGTGGAGCTGAGTGAGAGCGAATCTTACCTCAGCCTCCGAAATCTCCGCATCGAGGGCACGGTTGGCCCAACCCTTGTAGGCGGGGGAGGGGGGGGGGAGGGTCCGGGGAAGTAGTATTGAGATACCGGACACGAATTTCATCAAGATCCTGGTCTGAGCCCGGGCGTTGATGGACTATGAGGAAAATGCTGTGTCGTTGGGATGTTTTGAAACCGTCCGGGTCTAAAAGGTATCGGAGAAGGTGCCAGGTGCGGGGTAGCCCGGGCTGCCCAAGCATGTTTTCACAATCTTGACCCCATTGCTGCGTAGCCAATGAGAGAGCATGCGCCTTAATCTGTTTGTCTGTCTGTGCTTTGCGACGCCGAAGCGTTCTATTGTGGTGTTGTGTTTTCCAGCGGTTTTGCATGCTTTCCCTGGCGTCCCATAGGAGGAGGAGACGGCTGTCTGTACTGGATTGATAAGCCGTGGCAGATGATTACTTAGTAGTATCAGAGACGTCTGCTGGAGATCGGAGATCCACTTGTCAAGGTTATTATTTCGGGTAGGGGCGTTCTGAGCACGTAGGGAGAGAAACTTGTCTCAATCCCTGATTAGTGTCGGACAACCTTTCCGACTATACGGTTACGTGCTGAGGGTGGTCGCGAGGATACGGTGGTCAGCGCCAAGGGTATCCCCAGTGTTGAGCCACCGATCTATATGCTCGTTTTTGCAGAATGTTAGATCAGGTTAAGTGTCAACAGACCCGCTGTTTCCCACGCGGGTGGGAATGTGAGTGTCAGTAATAAAGGTGAAGCCCTGTACCTGTGCCCGTAACCACAGATTGTTACCTTTTCGGTTGGCGGCGCAGTAACCCCAAGGGGGGGGGGGGGGATGGCATTGAAATCTCCTACAATGAGGAGACCTGAATGGTGCGCGAGCTTGTTGACACGGGAAAAAAGGGGGCTGAAGTCGTGTCTTCTGTCTTCTAAGGAGCAATAAACGTTAATAATGAAGAGGCTTTGGTTGCCCCTTTTACGAGGGAGGAGTTCGAGTAAGACGCTGTCTACGGCAACGTCGTCTAAGGAGCGCTGGACGGCCGACAGGTTGTGTTGGATTAAAATACCGACGTCGGCAGCGGTTACATCTAAGGGGGAGAATAGTTTATAGCCAGGTAGTTACACTGGGCCATGAGTTTCCTGGAGGGTGATATCAGGCGGGATCTCCGAATTTTGGGCGTACTCCTGCAGGTTTCCTCGCTTGCGGCGAAAACCACCTCAGTTACATTGCCACACGTTACGTAGGTGCTGGCGCGCCATGGTGAAGTTTGGTTGAAGCTAAGATGCATTTGGGGGCTGGAGCGGGAGGCGAGCGATCGTACGGTCTAACTCGGGTCGTGGGGAGGGCGGCCGGTGCGCCAACCCTTGTTTCAAGGCCTGTGACGCGTGTTTGGAATCGTTGCGTGAGGGTGTTAAGATGTTGTATTTGTCCGGAAAATTCAGCAAATTTTGCTTCCAGCTTTGCATCAATTTGAGCCTCCAATTTTTCTTCTAGGTGAGCCTCAAATTCCTCGAGGTCACAAAATTAACGAATCCTCCTGAGCGGCAGGTAGGTTTCCGCTTAGAGGCATGACTGGAGGTTTATCTTTGCGTTGCGGGGGAGTAGAGGTGGGCGCCTGAGACGAGGCGGTGGGAACAGGTTGAAGTGGTAGAGTAGGATTTGTTTGAGATGGTGGATCAAGTGCAAAGGGTGGACGCTTTTAAGAAGCGTTTTCTTTTTGGTGTCTATGATTGCTAGCTTTAAGGGCCGTTATCTGGTCGCGCAGGGCTTGCAGCTCTGAATCGCGAGACAGATTGCTGAGAGTGAGAAGCCGCTGCGGCACAGCTCACCCAAATTTTCGTGGAGAACGCTCCGTGAGGAGACAACCTGGAGTCCTGGGGTGGGAAGGACCGAGTGCGAATCCGGCTGGAGCGCCGGTAAGAGGAGGAGGAGCGGTCCGAATCTCTTATGGCCGAGGTGTTCTGCCCGTGGCGACGGGTCCGGGATCGGGAACGATGGAAGGTGGAACCATTGTCTGAGTTCGTAGCGTGTAGCTGGCGTTGCATTAGGACAGAAGGCACTTTGTAGTGGCGTTTACACTTAGATGGACCAGTCTGGCGAGGACCAGAACAAACTACACAAGTGGGGCTGCATTCATGAGCCTCGTCAGGGTCGCTAGCTCCGCAGTGAGGACGCTTGGAGAGCTCAGGAGACGGGAAACATCCTCGCGGTGTCCCGGTTTGCGACAGCTAAGGCAGGCTTCCACCTTCTTCTTGAAGATGTAGCAGCGCACAGCGCTGCCGGCGTAGGAGACTTGGCAGGGTACCTTGGTCCCTGCGAAAGTGATGACAATAGATTGGGTCTTGCCTAAACAGTGGGCGTAGAGAATTCAGTGTTCTGGATTCATGGGTATCAAGTACTCCATGATTTCCTCCTGGGCCTCATCCACGTATTCGTGGTGAATGATACCTCAAGCGTATGCGCTTGGTGGGGCCAAATAGGTGGCAACTGGATAGCTTGTCGGACCCAGGATGATTGCCTGGAGTTTTGTATAAGTGATAGCGCGGTTCCGGTTCGGGGTGCTAAGGGTGAGGGTGTTGTGAATAAAATTAACCCGGAGGTGGTCCTGTGCGGCGTCGGAGTAGATCAAATCAAGGCTTGAGGTGATTTCTCTGCGAAGAGTGTTCTCGCCCCCGGCATGCAGATTGAGGCCCCCGGGAGGGCGAATGATGACTTTAAAATCATTAACAGTGAGACGTAGCAGTAACGGAGCGCGGCGCGGCAGCTTACGTGACGAGGAGTGAGATGGCTGTTGGGACGCGGTATGCTGTGCGGACGCCGAAGGCAACGACGTCGGCGGTGGCTTGTCGAAGGTGATAAAACGGATGAGTCACGTTCGTAGCAGTGGGCTACGTAGGTCGAGTCCGTTTGTATATACTCATCAGGGGCTGGATCGTCCCCCTCTACGGTGACGAAGTCCATGCTTGACGAAGCACTGGGCCGGGATGCGAAGCGGAGCCTATCTCCAGCGTAGGTAGGATTAGCGAGGCTGGCGCTGGGCTCGGTGGAAACAAGTGTGCATGTAGGCCACAAAAACAGAGTGCCGGTTTCGAAAATGGGCTGGGCAGTTCCCGCGCACCTTCATGAACTTCAGTAGGCACAATAAAATTCAGCGGAAGTTGAAAAGTTGGTCAAAATAGGAAAAATGACTGGAGCCAATACGCACCGGTGTCTGCACGCCAGAATCAGAAACTATAAACCTCGGTCGAAAGCGAAAAGCTGCATCTCCCTGCCTATGTTTATGGTCGAGCAATTCGCGGTTTCCATAAATATTCATACTTACACACAGTATTAGGCAATTTTTTATTTGTTAAACATCTTCCTTTCTTCGAAACAACATTAAAGGTGCTCACACAAGAGAGTATATTTCTTATAGCTTCAGTGATATTTAGAACTGTATATTGCTCATTGTATTCGGAGATATGGAGCCAAATCCGGTTCCAAACGACGCGCAAAACCTGCAGGTAATTTCAGGAATAATAATAATAATTGGTTTTTTGGGGAAAGGAAATGGCGCAGTATCTGTCTCATATATCTTTGGACACCTGAACCGCGCCGTAAGGGAAGGGATAAAGGAGGGAGTGAAAGAAGAAAGGAAGAATAGGTGCCGTAGTGGAGGGCTCCGGCATAATTTAGACCACCTGGGGATCTTTAACGTGCACTGACATCGCACAGCACACGGGCGCCTTAGCGTTTTTCCTCCATAAAAACGCAGCCGCCGCGGTCGGGTTCGAACCCGGGAACTCCGGATCAGTAGTCGAGCGCTCTAACCACTGAGCCACCGCGGCGGGGCAATTTCAGGAAGCCAAACTGAAAAAGAAATTGGGTTTTGGGGGAAAGGAAATGGCGCAATGTGAGACAGGCGTAATTTTCTGTTCTTGAAACCAACTTTCATTTAGCTTTCCTTCCCTTACCCGCCGCGTTGGCTCAGTGGTTAGTGCGTTCTGCTACTGATCCGGAGCACCCGGGTTTAAATCCGAGCGCGGCGGCTGCGTTTGGATGGAGGCGAAACGCTAAAGGCACCCGTGTGCTGTGCGATCACAGTGCAAGTTTAAGATCCCCAGATGGTCGAAATTATTTTCCCGCCGCGGCGGCTCAGTGATGCGGGCGCTCAGCTATCGATCAGCAGTACCTGGGTTCGAACCCGACCGCGGCGGCCGCGGTTCGGTGGAAGTGAAACGCTAAAGCGCCCGTGTGCTGTGCGATGTCAGTGCAAGTTAAAGATCCCCAGGTGCCAAAAATTATTCCGGAGCCCTCCACTACGGCAGCTCTTTCTTCTTTTCTTCTCTTATTGCCTCCTTTATTCCTTCGCTTACCGCGCAGTTCATGTGTCCGCCGATATGTGAGACAGATAATGTGCCATCCCCTTTCCCCCAAGACCAATTTTTTAAGAGCGTTAGCTCCTCCTCATCACGTTTCGAGATTTCTTGGGGCCTGCTACCACCCTTGTTCACAGCGCCATCTGTGCCAGCAACTACTCATCACGTTTCGAGATTTCGTGAGGTCTCCTACCACCCTGAGACCAAAGCGCCATCTGTAGCTGCAACTAGAAAACAGCGCACCTCGCATTGAGATTTGTAGCGCTCTCTACAATGGCATTGTAGAAACAACCACCTGCCGCGTTCCAATGATGACGTCACGGTCGAATATAGTTTATAGAGGTAGAACTGTGTGAGCATGAGGTCAAGGGACGAAATGGGAGCGTAGTTTCAGTTTCTCGAATACAAGATTGTGGCCATTAAAAGTGGTTGTGCCCTCTTATCCCTCCCTCCACCAAACATTATCCTAAACCGGGTAGGCAAACTGTGCCGTTAGGGGACCGCTACACAAGCATATACATTCGTTCCTTTATATATGCTCCGACACCAACGGGCACCCATTCGGGGACAGGTGTATTGGGAGCGAGCTCCACCACTGGGGCGACTGGCTCTAGCGTCGACTTTACGTATAGTAAGTGGGATTGCCGGACTCCTCTTACTGTTGTGGAAGCAGCCGCTAGACTGGGAGAAGCGTCTTGCAAGCTGAAAATTGCGTTATTATCTGTATTTTTGTGCTAATGGGTGCCAACACTGCACATTCTGATGGTGAGCGTCGCTGGGTGTGCTACGGCTCATTTCAGAGTTTGCCATGGTCGCTTACTGCTCGGTGCCTCAATGCCGGATGTACGTACGCGTAAGAGCCCGGTGTAAGCTTCGATTTCTACCCGAAAGGCAGGAAGATGCGCGAAGCTTGGATGATCACACTGCGAATGGGAAAAGGCGCAAGTGCTCATTCTCGTGTGTGCTGGCAGGAAACATTTCGACGATAAAGACTTCGTGTATGGCGCTGGCGCTAAGCTGTTCGGTGAGTAGTGGGCGACTGAGCCGTGCGCGTTACCGCCCTCGCGCGTATCACTTGTGAAGCTAACGAAGGCATATTGCTGGCAGGATGGAAAAGGCGCTGTCTTCTACGCGAAGCAGTACCGACCCAGAACCTGTCTGTCCGATCTTTGGACCGCCAGCCGTCAAGTCGGAGTCGTCGAAAGAGGGTAAAGAGCCGATGTAGGCAGTATGCATGGGGTCGTGAGCGCGGTTATCGCAGTTTCGCGCATAGCACGTCATCCTGGAAACATATTTAAATGTTCGGAAGTCTAAACCATCGCATTCTGTGCATGTTTAATAAGGCCCTTTTAGATTGCTGCGCCTTCTGTTATGAGTGGCAAAGCTTTTGGTACTGTGGTGTTGGTCTGGCCTGTAACTGATAAATGGACGTGTACATTGTGCCGCGAGTCTCCTAAAAGCTTGCTTATGACATGTGAATTCCACGGTAAAGCCATTTTTCTGATTTGGCACTCCTATTCTTTGCGATGTGACTTTTTCTCATAGCCACTTTAATTACTGTGTTTGTGGCATGTTCATATCTTTGCTTTTCATTTTTGTGCCCCTTGTACGAAAATATAAAAGTGCTATTTAAAACAGATGGAATAAATATTCGCGTTTTATTCATTATATCACTGTACGTCAGTGCTAAGCTAAAATTTTGTTTGCACAAATGAGCGACGCAAACAGACACGAAGTATTAAATGACGAACATTAATGAAATACAAAGGCCAGCTAAACTGCTTTTCATGTGATTGGTAATCATAATTTTGTCTGTGTAGCATTACGTATCGCCTGTGTATCAACTGAGATTTGTCATTTGTTCGTCAACAATGCCATTAGGTAGGAATTAAGGCTGATATTACATTCAATGCAGTGAGCGTGAAGAATTTATACCTACTTGAATTGCAGAGGCTGTGGTTTACTGTGTTAATTGTCGGCTTTTCTGCAGCTAGAAATTTGCAGTACCATTGTAGGAGAGACATATCTGGAGCAGATTTTTATTTTCAGAAGGCAGGCCATTATGCCACATTTTCCCTAAAGAGAATTTGGTCCCATTGCCTGCACATGACCCTAGAGAAGACAACGCATCTGACTTGGCAGAAATTGAACTTATTGTGCCTGACTCAGGAAGTGACGCAGATATCAGTCCCAGCCCAGGTGGAAATCAAGGTATCATTATTAGATGCATGTTTATTTTATTATTTCATTCATTTATTGCATATGTTAATTACAGAGATATATATTATTTTCAGATATCCCTGCCGACCTTTAGTCCATAAGGGAGGAGATTGGTGTGCAAGTGAATACGCTCGCTGCTGCACGACAACAACCACTGAGCACACCAAGAATGCAGGGAGGAAAAGATTTAAACATATTAACTGGGATTCCCTGCTTTCAGCTGTTCTACAACACGTGCGATGTTTACACTGACAGCCAAATAGTCATTCAAGCAAAAAGCTTTTACTTACCAAATGAAGATGCGGTACTGTTAACTTTCGTCAAGCTAAATCACAACATGTCATTTTCACTGCTTGGTGTGCTTTTTGGCATTCATCGCACCACAGCGTCAGAAATATTCAAGGTAAATGTAGTAATCCTAGCTGCAATCTTGAAGATGCAGCCTTCTGGCCGAGCAAGGAAGCTGTTGTTGATAATTTGACTGTGTACCTTAAGGACTACTCGAGTGTGAGAGCTGTGTTAGACTGCACGGAGATCCAAATTCAGAGCCCACGGGATGTGGAGTCCCAGCTGTTGGCATACAGCTGGTATAGGGGCGTGTGCACAGCCAAAGGTTTAGTCTGTGAGACACCAGGAGGCCACATTAGTTACGTAAGTGAAGCTTATGGTGGTCTGGCATCTGAATCCCACATAACAAAGGAGAGCAAAATACTGGAAAGGTTTCTCCCCTCAGTTGATAGTGTCATGGTGGATAAAGGATTCTTTGGTCACCTCACCAGACTTATTTAATTAACTCCCTTGAATCAGTCCAAAATCGTGCTGCGCGTTTCATCTCCAGAAACTATGACCGTCACTCAAGCGTCATAAACATTAAATTATCGCTCTCTCTTTGTACCTTGCAATCACGAAAATTAATTGCCCTAATCTGCTTATTTCACAAGATAGTCTATAGCACTAATCTTTCGACTCTCCCTCTTGCCCAACCTCACCGCACCTGGCGCCGTTTAAACAACCATCTCAGCTTCAAACGCCTTTCAGGTAAAACCGTTGCATTCAATTCATCCGCTTTGCCGCAGGCTATTGTTCACTGGAGTGGTCTTCCGGAACACATCGTCTATATTCGTGATCCAGCTTCTTTTAGGACGGAAATAACAGCCATTTTTTCTAATTACTGACGCGTCAATAACTATTGTATAATGATGTTCTTACTGTTTAATGAGTACTAACAGTCAATCAGCATTATATAATCGTGTCATTCATGCTCCTGTTATTACCCCTATTTATGTAATCCCCCCTCACACAATACTCCATGCTTGGAGCCTGTGAGGCAACGTGAATAAATAAATAAATAATAGGCAAACTCTGCCTCGAGCATCACATCACAATAGTGCGTCAACCGTTCGTACGAATGAGAAAGCAACTTGATAAACATGAAGCAGAAAAAATCAAAGCATTAACGTTGAATGTATTAACGTTGAACGTGCCATTCAGCGCATGAAAGTGTTCAAGATTTTGGTGGGGATCTTGGGCACAGAGTTTTTTGCTTACATTGATTCCATTGTACAGGTCATTTGGGGAATTTTGAATTTATCTAAGCCCATTTTCATTTGTGACAAGTTTTTGCTTCAGTAGAACGTTACCAAAGTACATATGGCATGTGTTCAAGTCGTTCTTTCTTTGGATTGTGGTTCCTATGGCTCATTTGTTAATTTGCTTCCACCAAATGGTGCAGGTTTTTCTATATTGTTAAGTGAGATCAGCATTGTATTTGCTCTGCTCTTAAAAAATTCTTGTTTTGCATATTGTTACCAGTGTTCATCATCTATTTCAGTTTCGTTACTTCCTTTAAATGTGTACCTTAGATGCTTTGCTTCTCTTGACAAAAATGTTTTCCTATAATCTTTAGTATTTTCATTTTTCTCGTGGTTTTTTTTCTTCTTTGCATCAGTTCCTCCCAACGCATTCCTCATTCAGAATCTCAAGCTGTTCCTGCATATCACTAATTTATGCAGTGAACAGCATGACCCAGAGAAAAGGTGTATTGCACAAAACAAACACTTTATTTACAGCCATTAGCATAATAAAATGAATAATGGTGAATACCTACTGTGCTTAATGAGTTAAAAGGCAAGGTAGCACGTAAGACTTCAGAAAATAGACAGCCCTGTCCACAACGTCAATAAAGAAAGACTCGCTGAATATTTCAGCAAGCAGCAAGCAGTTTTCGCTCTCTTGGAACACGAAGACGTCTGCACTCGATACCCTTGCCAATCCCATCTGCACCTGCACCTGACAAAAATACTTGCTAGTCTTCTTTAGACAGAAGCTTACACCGTCAGTTATTATTTCTTTGGCTTTGAATTTTTCTAAACTTATGGGGCACTTCACTTCAAGAACTGTTGGAGTGCAACAGTCGCATGTAACTAGCCCATCTGGACTGGCGCCAATGCATGGGTGTTGGTCTGAAATAATAAGCTCGCACTGCATAATTTTCGAGTTTTTGTGCTGACTTACAGCTGAATAGGCCTCCTTTGTTGTCTCTTCTACTAGAGTGCCTCTTACCATTGCAGATGTCTGCACTGAGTTCTCTTTCAGAACCTCTTTTGGAAGAGGTCGCGCATCATGTAGTCCCACCCTTGTTTTAAGTGTGCGCACCCGTGTATATACATAATATGCAATTGATGCTGCAATGATTCCTTTTCTGTATATCAGCCAATCCTGAGAATCTGCTTGGGCCTCTGTTAGCTTAGTTATCTGTTCAATTTCCGTATTTGTGTACGCTTCCTGCACGTAGCCATAAATCTCGTCTACAGAGAGCATTCCTGCTGCAATGGTCTTCTTGGCAGCTTCAAAAAGCGCTGGTGGCTTCCTAAATGCCAACATATGTATGGCCTCCTGCGTTTGTTGCACTCTCTTGACACTGCTTATTAAGTTCAAGACTAAAAGAAGTCTTCATGGGCAGCAGTGGTGCTGCATCGTTGCATGAATGGTCTCCTGTCGTGCTCTTTGAGCATTTACTTGGCACCGTGCGAGTCAGGTGGGGGCTGCGATTTCATAAAATAAAGTTCAAATTTTAAGCTGTACCTTAAACAATAAATTCCTACGCAATTTTTGTGCTTGAGAAGGTGGTTTTTACTGAATAGCAATACATGAAAAAGCATCTACTTTTCCCTGAAACCATTGATTTATAGGCATTTAATCAGCAGGTTCAAGTGTCATGCACAAACAGTGATAATGCACCGTATAAGAGTCTGCAGACAGTAAGGAAGCTTGCTAATTTTTTGGCATTGGAACGTTTAAACTAGCAAGTTTTAACAAGGTGTTTAGTCAAGAAACAGCCTGCATCAAACTAAGCCACCTACATAATATATCCACTTACTGCCTTCACAGTGGCGGAGAGCAACACAGTTGTACGGCAATTCTTTCAGCAGCCGCTTCAGCACGTCGCCTTCATTCACCTTGATGTTTTCATTTTAGCCTGCAACTTGAAAGGTCCCATCAGCCTACTTTCTTGAGCACACCTTACAGCATTTTCACTTCCCATAAGCACTGTTTAATCCTCTTCAAGGACACGCCGCCTGTACTTAGTGTAGCTCTGGTGGTGTTGCGCAGCTGCCATCAGGAAGCCTGGTGCTTCTCAACTTGATAAGCGCTCCAGATCCTCAGAGTGCACTGAAAGACGCTGTTAGTGCCCTCAAGCTTATGAACAATCTTGGTTGAAGTGCGAAAAAAGTTTGACACAAAATTAGACAACACTTTTTGCCAGTATATACAGCAACCTTTCCTTGTATTATTTGTTTATTATGGAACCCACAGCACCAGGACATCACAGTTGGGGAGGGGTACAAGAAGGCTCCACCAATGCATTTAACAAATCGTTTCTTCCTTGTGCGATTGAATTCTGGAATAACCTACCCGAAAACATTGTTGCTGAGACTAATTCTTCCAACTTTAGGCAGCTACTCATCGTACACTTTCAAGAATAATAAAACCGTCCTATACCCGTTGTCAACTACGATGCACTGTAAAACAACCAAACACTTAGCTGGACGCGTTCTATTACTGTAGTGTGTATTTCTGTGTGCTTCTTCCCATTTTCTTTCATTGACTATATTAATTTGTTTCTCTTTTACATTGCCATGTTTTCACAATTTTGATTGCCTTTTCATATGTATGACCGTCGTACACTATGTATCCCCACTTATGTAATGTCCCTACGGGACCCTTAACGGTTAATAAATGATGGTGACAAATGATGAACAGACATTGATCCGAAGCCCGAATGGCAATATGATCGCGGTCAGTGCCGATGGAACAGATAACGTGAAAAACTGCTCTACACAGTTGAAGATTTTTCCGTGTCATTCCCATCGTTCACTCGGCTATATACGAAGCTCAAAGGAGCAGTCGAACGGCGCCCTCCCGCCGGCGCTGACCGTAGTCACTCACACCTGTCACAGAAATCTTGCTACCGAGGTTCTGTAATCACTTACCTCTGACTGGTGGTGGCGGTGTTGCAGCTCCCGTAATCTCCATAACGGCAGCAACAACGCTGGTCTTCGAGCACAGCCGTCGCAGTGGCGAAAACTCGCCGGCGTACACTCCACAACAGCTCGCTCACTCGGGGCGTGCTTTGTTGCCGGATGGGGGGGGGGGGGGCAAATGCCTCAAATAGACTTGAACAGGCCAAGACCGAAGCAAATATTTAATAAATAACTAAATGAATAAGTAACTAGACCATTAACGCGCAACTAAACTAGACGAAAGAGCATCGCTCAGAGCAGCTCAACGCGCGCTTTCCATCTTATTATGTCAAAAGTGCGCCGGCCAGAGGGGGCGCCACGGTATGTCCTCGCTCACAATACCGAAGTTGGTAGGCAAATAAAACCCTATGGGTTGTGGAGTAGAAATAAACCCACAATTAAATAATAGGTAAACATTGTATACAAGCAATTAGTAATTGAAGCGTTACCGTATCGCACCGCAAGCCGAATTCTAGGCCCACCTTGGCCCCGAAACGAAGAAAATTTCGTTTCGGACGTATTTTGAGGGAGTGCAAATCGGCAATGGGGGGGGGGGTAGACGTGCATCGTAATTATTCTGATAGATGGCGCTAGGGGGCGTGCGTGCACGCGTAGCCCAGCCTGGTGGCAATCCACCCCGTTTCAAAGGTTATTGCATTCCGTTTCTCGAGACGAGCGGCGCGTTCATCGCATTCTTCATCTCGTAAACCAAACAGCTAACGCTCGTTACTTCAACGTCTTCCAGACGGTGGCGGCGACACCTTTTTATTCCATAGCCCTTCACTACGGCGCCTCTTGCTTTCTTCTCTTAATACCTCCTTGATTTTGAGAGAAGAAGACGAAGACCTCGTGGGTGGATACGTGTCTGCTTCTAGGTCTGTGTTTTCGCTTTTCGCTGTCTTCTCGTGTGTGGCGTGGGTCGGACAGTGCCCTCCGTGAGATCGAATGCTGACGACGCCCCTGCGGAGAAATTCCCGGCACGGCGGGCGCATTCTCAAGTGAGAAAACCCAACCGGAACCCTCAGGGGCAAGCTAGGCTTAGCTCGGCGCTGCCGAGCGAGGCCGCGCTACGCGTCTGCATGGATTCTGCGTTGTCGACGACGGCTACGCGGATGCCCGCTGTGTTTCCACCTGCCGCAGCCTCCACGTCCACGCAATCGTCAGCGCCTCTGGGCCTCCAGCCTGCGCCGTCTTCCGATGCTACGACTTTGGCCTGTGACATGGACTGCTCTACCGCCTCCGTGCCCGTGGCACTCCCTCAAGAAACTGTGCCCGTCGCGCTAGTTCAGTATTCCCACCAAGGGCCGTCACCAGCGTATGAGCCTCCTCCACAGATGCCTCCCGTGAGTCAAGGCTCTCTTCCGCCTGCTGCGAACTCGTTCCGCGTTACCATCAAGCCTACATTGCGCTTTGATATGACTGCCATCCCTGCCCGGAATGTTCAACCCACAATTGACCATGCCCTTGGCTCTTCGAACTACTGCGGGTTTGTCGTCCATCGCCCATCGAACACCACCACGGTAAACTTGTCATCATTGATGGACGCCCAGAAACTTTGCGCAGTTACGCGGATCCCCCTGGATGACAGCAAGCATGTCCCGGTGCAAATATATTTTGCATCTGGTCCTGACACACTCCGCTGCATGGTTTATTATGTCGACAGCACGAGCCCTCCCGAAGAGGTGCGCGCAAATATTCGCTGCTCAACTCATGTTGTACTGCAAGCACGGCCTATGGGTCGCCGGGGCTCATACCTGCTCATCCTGCAAGGCCCGTTGACTCTCCCGAAGTACCTTACCTACTACGGTGCGATCGTCAAACCACAGCCCTTCCGACCTCGTCGTATTTTTTGCTATCACTGCCACAAAGAAGGACATATGCAAAATACCTGCCCTAATCCAGCAACTGTGGCCGACATGAATGAACCAACAGCTCATTGTGCCCTGTGCAAATCGCCGGACCATGACATTCGCTCCCCCGCTTGTCCAAAGAAGAAGCAAGCGAAGAAGTTTCACAAGTCGCCTGCAAAAATGGATGTTCCTACAAGTAATCGCTTTGCAGCTCTCGCATGTGACGACAACGACTTCCCTGAGCTTCCTTTATCTGAGCCCGCTGCTCACCTTACGTCTCCTCACCAGCGTACATATGCACAAGCGGCTCACCTTCCCGGATCAAATGGTAGGCCAAATCATCCAGTGCATCCATCACATATGGCTACCGCAGATGAAGACACAGCTTTAGACAATGCAATCGCGGAGGCTCGCCGCCGACTAGACGAACTCACCCAGCGCCGGGAACAGCGTCGTTCTCAATCCTCTCGAAGATTTCTCATAATTCGGGAGCAATCATCAGAGGAATCACCTAGGGTAAGCACTGGCCCACAATCAGGTGCCGACCACCTGTTAGCCGTGACTACCCCGACAGTGGATAAGATATTAGCGCTGATGAATCAGGTGACATCCCTCATCGTGGAAGCTCTTCGGCCTCGTCATGGATAGAGCATCATCATCGGTGGTGGTGCAGGGGAACTGTCGAGGTTTCGCTAATAAGGCCTCTGAAGTGAACATCCGCCTTAGCGACGGAAAGCTGAGGGCATGGGCGTTCCTACTGCAAGAGCATAATGCACTCCCACGCCTTTCAGGTTTCTGCGCATATCATTCACCATCTATCCCTGATCGCCGTTGCACCGCCTCCTCTCTCAGCCCAGGTAAATCTGCAATTTATATTCACAGTTCAGTTCCGCACACACCGCTCGACCTTTCACGGTGGTGCAACACACGTCAAGAGGTTGGCGCCCTTCTCGTAAAACCTGCACGCACACCCCTTATTCTAGTTTCTTTTTATAGTCGTCCTGGCTCCGCATCTCCCAATCTGGGATGGGTTCGTTTTCTACGTCCTACCAACTCGGGTATCCCTATTCTAGTTGGTGGTGACTTCAACGGCGCACACATTGCGTGGGGTTACCCATCGGATTCCTCAAGGGGTTCACACATCCAAGGGAGCTTTTCAGATCATTCCTTTCAACTTTTAAACCACCCGAATACTTCTACCCGCCCACGAGGTGGCCCGTATTCACCTGATTTGACTTGGTGGTTAGGCCCCGGTAACCCTTGTTGGGCTGTTGATTCTGATACTTGGGGTAGCGATCACAGCCCTATTTTTATCTCCCTCACGCCTACGCGTCTACGGAAAATACGCCGCACTGTACGAATAACATCATGGGATTCTGTACGCGCAGACAATCATTTATCTACATTCAACCCCTCTTCAGCATTGTCTACTCTATCTGCTGTTCTCGCTACTCACACTATTACCACTACTGTAAATGAAGACGACCCAAACCCGGACATACATCTCTCGAATCTGTGGGCTCTTCGTCGCCAGGCGGATCTTTACGCTACTCGTCACACCGATGACCCTTCGGCTCTTCCTACTCTTCACCGCGCTACCGCACGGGCGCGGCGCTATCCAAAGCGGCTAGGCAGGCAACGCTGGGCTGCATGGTGTGCCCGCCTGTCCTCTAAGCAGGGCAATCGACATCTTTGGAGAGTGTTTGACGCCATGGAGCGCCCTTCTCAGGTTGCAGATTACACAGAGAGCATTCGCCTCGCGCTAAATGTGGATGAGGACACATTTGCACTACAAGCGGCCCGTCAATTTTTTCCAAACCATGACTATACCGCTACGTCTCCACCTGACTTATCGGTAACAGAGCCCCCCGATGGGATTACTTCTGACCTCATCATGGCAGAGCTGCTGGCCTCCATTGACCGTTTAAAAACTACTACTACTCCCGGGCACGACGGCATACCTAACTCCTTATTCCGTAACTTGGAAGGGAGGGCTTTGGATACCCTACTTGATACTTTTAACGAAGTGTGGCTTTCTGGCATCATGCCGGGAGACTGGAAGCATTCTATTGTGGTTCCAATCCCCAAGTCAGGTCAGCCTCCAGTATCTCTCTCGGCCCTTCGTCCAATTTTCCTTACCCCTACCATCTGCAAGCTTTATGAAAACATTCTAGCCGCATGCTTATCATGGTGGCTGGAATCCCATGATTGTTACCCCGATTCCCAAATTGGTTTCCGCCCACAAATTGGAACGGAGGACGGCCTTGCTATTGCAACTTTTGCTGCTGACGTGCTTGACCACTCTCCACAGAGTCACCTTGTACGAACCGTAATCGCTACAGACATAACAAAGGCATATGATAACATCCTTCACTCTGCCATTCTTGCCTCCCTTCAAACTTTTGGTCTCCCTCACCGGTACCTCCTCTCCATTCACGCCTTTTTAGCAAATCGAACCTTCAGCGTGCGTGTCCACGGAAAGCCCTTTGGTAATTTCACTTCCAATAGAGGAGTGCCGCAGGGCTCCGTTCTCGCCCCCACATTATTTAATGTGTCTTTAATTCCTCTTGTTCGAGCCCTAGAGACCATCCCTTCTATCCGCGTGCTTGCATATGCCGATGATATCACCTTGTGGTTCTGTCATCCAGATGCGTCTATTCATCAGTCGGTCCTTCAACACGCGCTGAATGTATTGACATCTCGCCTCCCACCTTTGGGTCTAACACTCTCTCCTACTAAATCATGTTTCATTCGAATTGGAAATAAAGCCGCCTTACGGAAAGCTCCCCCTTTAAATTTTACGGTACATAATTCTCTGATTCCTCAGGTAGAAACTGTTCGTGTTCTTGGCCTTCTCCTCCATACATCTGGGACTGGCACCCCGTGGCTGACAGCCACCCGTAAATCGGCTCACGCTACTCTAGGTCTGATTCGTCGCATAGCTATGCGCTCTGGTGGCGCACGTGCTCATACGGCCCGCCAGCTTGTGCGCTCTGTCCTTCAGCCACGGATAGTATATCAGGCTCAATTTCAACGTCTCACCCGCAGACAGTGGGACTCCCTTGAAGCTATCAATCGTGAGGCTATGCGCGTCATAACATATCTGCCTCGTTTAACACCCATGCCTGTGCTACAGGAGTTCGCCCAACTTAATACACTCAGTGAAATAATCGACCAACGGGTGGCAAATAGAGCTCGAAAACAGTCTCTCAAACTTCATCGTTTAAAGACACTTCCACCGTGGTCCTATTGCCAGCTCACTGACAATCGCCCCACTGTTTCCCCGTCGGTATCAGCAGCGTATCTGCCTGAATGGTGCATATTATACACGGATGCATCTCATTCTGCAGAGAGGGCAGTTACTGCTGTGTATAGTCCATCTCATCCGCATCTCAACTCTCGCGCGACGTATACTGCGGATACGTGCACTCCCCTGGCATTGGAACTTCAAGCCATTTACAATGCCATTGCTTCCCTTCCGCTCGTTCCAACATTCAATACAGTTCACATTTACACCGACTCCCTCGCCGCCCTTAAACAGCTGAAGGCTGTTCGACGAACGTTCCAGATTTCACAATCTATTCATGTGCTCTGCGCAAAGTATCCATGTCCTGTGCGCATACACTGGATTCGCGGCCATGCCCAGTATCCACATAACATTCAAGCGGATGCTATGACTCATCTTCATACATTAGACGATCCGCCACCTTCCCCTCTTCCCCCAGATCCGTTCCTGTCCCACGTTTCCGATTCCGAAGTTCTGCGCCAGCGAACACGCGCTCTATTCCTCCGTGTTCGCACCCTCTCCCCCGTAGTCTTACTCGGCAGGAGGAGGTATCCGTGCGCCGGATTCGGGCAGGGGCGGCTCTGACACCATCTGTCCGTCATCGGTGGCGTGCCAAAGATCTGCCACTACCTGACAGGTGCCCTCACTGTGGCGCTGCACCGGACATATGTGATGTGCGGCACTTGTTGTGGACGTGCCCAGCGACGGCTGCTATCAGAAAACGGCTCCTCAGGGAGGGGGGCCTGCGGTGGAACCGCGAAAGTGACTTCGTGAAGTGGACAATGGACAACCATTTCATTAACAACCTCTGCGACTACCTCAGCGCAACGGTTCTTCACTCCTTCTTTTAACTTTCAATCCCGTGCATTCCTTCCCCCCTTTCCTTTTTCAACTTATGCCTCATGGCACACTTCTCGAATAAAAAAAAATAATCCCTCCTTTACCTCTTTACTTACTGGCGCGCTTCGGGTGTGCACCGAGGTATACGAGACAGGCGTCATTTCTTTGACGTCAAAGAAGCCGCAAGATCAAACTTGCGGCCCAATGCCTCCAAAAAGAGGCGTAGTGAAGATTTTCGCTTCAATATCTGCAGGGTTTGCGCGTCTTTTGGAACCGCATTTGGTTCCATATCTCCGAATACAATGAGCATTAATACACAGTTGTAAATATCACCGAAGCTATATAAATATATACTGTCTTGTGTGAGCGCCTTTAATGTCGTTTCTAAGAAAAGAAGATATTTAACAAATTAGATAAATGCCAGTAACTTAGCTCTTCTATGCCAGGATATACGTAGCGAAAGCTAAGGCATAGCATGGTAAGTATTGGTTAATCTTGATTGCAAGTCCACGTTAGTCTGGTTGTCTAGCTATGTTCATCTCGCATTAAAGACGACACAACTGCGGTTGCGGCGCACGCAAGTCCTCCTTTTCAATCCTCCGACATGTTATCAGTCGTGCAACGCAGCTGGCGAAACGAGCGGAGGCGAGCGCAAAGGCGAGGAACACGATGTGACGTCATACGAAACGGCGGCGGCGGCGAGCCGCGCGGTGTGACGTAATGCCAGATGGTGCGGCGAGCGCGCAAAGCACAGTAACCATCTCACATGTCTCGGTGGAGACCCGAACCGCTCCGTAAAGGAAGGGATAAAAGAGGGAGAGCAAGACGAAAAACTGAAAATTTAAAGTTGCATTTTGAGGAAAGGCGCGGCGCTGTGGCGGAACTGTGGCTCGGTGCTACTAGTGGCTCATGCGCAGTTGTGACTAGGGAGCGAGAAAGAGAAATATCCGCGACGAGGCGCTCGCTGAGACATCATATGCATCCTCGGAGTGCGGCCACGGGGAAATCGCAAGTTCGCGGCCAGTAAAACTTTCGCTCTAAAAGCCTACTACGGTGTGTGTTTCACTATGGCTACCTATGGAAACCGCCAGTCGCTCGAGCACAAACGTAGCCAGAGAGAGGCAGCTTTCCGCTTTCGACCGGGGTTAACCAGAGCTTAACTACCTGCAATAATTTTAACCCGCTGAGGTGGCTCACTGGTTAGAATGCTCGTCTGCTCAAGCCCAGGACGCAGCGTGCAATCCCGCTGCGGCGGCCGCGTTTCGATTGATGGGAATTTCAAAAGTCGCCCTACACTACGGAGGCTCTCCCTTACTTCATTCTCTCCCAACTTCTTCAACTTGTCTTTCCCGGCAATAAACTGACACCGAGGAGAAGCTGAAGTTAGCCTGCATCGAAATACCATGGCATTCGAACGAAGAAGAGACCACTCCAACGGACACCGGAGCTTTTATACGCTAGAAAAGAACAAGACATAATACAGGCGTTGGCACCACCGCCTAAATACGCAAAAACCTTGTATGCGCACCGAATTTTTGCGCAGATCCCACTTTCTATTATCCTTCACTGCCTTTTACTTCAAAACGACAGCAAACGGTCGTTCTAATTGCGCGAAAGCTACTACAAGACAGCTTCCGTGGTAGTTGATAACGCAGGCAATCTAATCACCGCGCAACTGCAGGTAGCGTCAGGATAGCGGAAGCGGAGGAGGTCGCTGTTGCGCTGGCAGCGGCTTAGGGCTATCGAAAAGACGAATCACTGGTCATCCTAACGTACTCAAAAGAGACATGCAGAAACGATACGAAAGGTAGAATCTGCACGGCTGCCTTGGCTATCCTCCGCGAAGCAGTACACCTCAGAAAAACAGCAACCCACAAATTAATCTGGATTCCGGCACACACGGGGATAGAAGGAAACGAAAGGGCAGACAGCTTGGCACGAGATATCACGTACCGAGCCGAGCGGCCATACGCCCTGGGACAGCACTTCACCGTGGAGATCGGATTTTCAGAATACCTGAACTACCAAAGAGGTAGGATAATTAGATACTCCCCGCCACATAAGGGCCTCACACAACAAGAAGCAGCTAGTTGGCGGAGGCTGCAAACGGGAACATTCTTTAACTTACATATACTTAGCAAGATGTATCCTACACAGTGTAGGAACACATGCCCGCGGTGCGGGGCAACCCCCACGCTTTACCATATAATCTGGGAGTGTAAGCGAAACTACTCATTCCACCAACACAAAACGCCGAGTGCGGAGCAGTGGGAGAGTCGGCTCACCAGCTGCGAGCTCGCCGCCCAAAGGGCAATGGTGCAGCACGCAAGCGAAGCAGCGCGACTCAGTAGGAGCCCTGGACTAGGGCTCCAACCCTGCTTTCAAGGTCGAGTCTGCAGCGATGCAGACGAAGACCGAACGCTAAACACTTAATGGACCAAATAAAGTTTTTCTCTCTCTCTAGCTGCACGCTTCCAGACTTTTATTTGAGTGGCGGGAAAACTATAATTTCATTTTGCTCTGGCATGAGCCTTTTTTTTCTGCCTCACAAACGTCAACATAATTGCAAAGAGCAGGTGAATAAATTTTTACTGAGAACAATAATTGCACTGAGCTTCCCTCGGTTTCCCTTGAAACAGCCCTGATGATAGGATAGGATAGGATAAACTTTGCTCTAATTACAAGGTCATTCAACTGTCCGAAACAATCCTTCCATCTTCCTGATGGTGATATCTTGTGTCTGGCAGGGTTGGTGCCTTTATTCCAGGACTCCACTGAGGGTGGTTGCTCGTCGGGCATGCTGTATGAGCACCCGTTGTATACACGGGTTGCCGCTGGAGAGCGCCCTCTCCCACTGTTCCGCACTTGGGTTTTCTACTCTATGGAATGCTTTGTTTTTGCTGCATTGGCATGTAATGTGATAAAAGGTGTGCTTTGCGCCGCACCATGGGCATGTGTCCCTATATTGCCCAGGGAATATTTTGCTTAGAATGTTTAAGTTTGGGAAAGTTCAGGTTTTCACTTTCCGCTAGTGTACTGCGTCATGTTGGTTTAGTATGCTGTGGGGAGGGGAGTATCTTATCCTCGTTCCTCTATAATAATTTAGTAGATCTGAATACGTCGAGATCACCGTCATGAAGTCCTCAGGGTCTCCGTCCAAGCCAGTTCGGTTTGTATGCTCTCGAGCGATCTTGTCGACACTTTGGTTGCCTTTCCCGGTATCCAAACCGGGTGTGTCTGACTCGATTTTTGTTCTTGCGAGCGCGGAGGAGGATCTGGAGCGCTTTGCGGCCAATTCAGCCATTTGTATAATTACGGCATACATCCTTAGAATCTGTTAGTATTACAAGGGATGTATTTGTGCGGTAGCCCTCCGCGGTCGCTAGAGCAACAGCCATCTCTTCCCCCTCGGCTTCCGTACATTCCCGGGCCGACGCGCAATTGAGTTCCTTAAAATCCAAGCCTATCACTGTCGCTAAGACCTTTTGCTCTTTCGTTCCTCGTTTCCAAGGAAAAACCGCGGCGTCCGTGTAGACCGTGTTCGCCTTGGTTGCTAGGTGTTTATCTACATATTTTGCCTTGGCGTTTCGCCTGGCCGTATGTAAATTTGGGTTAATGTTTTTAGGTAGCGGTCCTACCTTGGTAGAGCTGTGGAACTCATGCGGTAGATTCGCCGTTCTTTGTTGGTCTCTGATTGATTCTTGATAGCCCAGCCTGGCCAGGAGTTTTCTGCCGGTGGCTGTCTGCTGGAGCCTGAGTATCTGCGATCCCAGTTGGGCCTCCTTCAACTCCTCGAACGTATTGTGTAGCCCGAGGGCCAGCAGCTTCTCCGTTGAGGTATTGTTTGGGAGGTGTAGCGCCGTCTTGTATGCTTTCCGTATGATGGCGTCGATCTGTCCTCTTTCACCCTTGTTGTTGTATTAGGGGAGGGAAAATGTGATTCGGCTGATTATGAGGCTCCTAACCAGCTTGAGCGTATCTTCTTCCCTCATGCCACTTTGTTTCTGCGACACGCGGGTGATCATGCGAGTCACCTGCGTGGTCGCTTGCTTCAGAAGGTTGATGGTGTTTGTGCATCGCTGTTGCTTTGCACCTACATTCCGAAGATTCTGATGACTTCCTTCTCCAGTATCCGCTGACCCTCTAGGGTAACGTTGAGGGTTTCTTCGTTTCGCTTTCCTCGCCTGACTCTCAGGAGCTCGGACTTCTCCGTTGAGCAGGCGAGGCCTCCTGGCTTAACGTAATCTTCCACGCAATTTGCTCCAGCTTGGAGTTGTTCTTCTTTATCAACATAGCCGCAAAGACCAACTGAAGAAATATTTACTGAGAACAATAATTGCATTGAGCTGTCCTCGGTTTCTCTTGAAACACCCCTGATGAACGAAATCAATCAGAAGCCCTCCTCCACAACCCATTTCTGTCTTCCGTCCTGCATTTCTTGCTTCATCCTTTCCCTCATTCCTTCCCTCAAGGTGCGGTTCAGGTGTCCACCTGGAAAAGAGACAGTGGCTGAGTATTTCCTTTACGCAAAGACAATTTTTCTTCGTGGTGAGGTCGGCGTGTCCACCAGTAATTCGGCTCCGAGGCTCGTGGTTGGACGACTCGGCTGTTGAACCGAAGGATCCGGATTCGAATCCAGCTACGATGGCTGCGTTTTAATGAAGGAGAAAAGCAAGAGGCGCCTGGCTGCTGTGCGGTGTTGTTGAAATTATTCCTGAGCTTTCCACTACTGAACCTCTTTCTCTCTTTCTTCTTTCACCCCCCCCCCCCCGCCTTCCTCCCTGCCCTCACGGCGCGGTTCAGGTGTCCAACGATATATGAGAGAGATACTGCGCCATTTGCTTCCCCCAAAAACCAATTATTATTATTATTATTATTTCATTTGCTCATTTGTCGGTGGACACATCAACCCCGCAGTGAGGGAAGGAAGGAAGATAAGGATTGAAAGAAGAAAGGGAGAAAGAGGTGCAGAGTGGAGGGCCCGTGTGCTGCGTGATATCAGTGCACGTTAAATATCCCCACGTCGTCGAAATTAGTCCGGAACCCTCCACTATGGCACCTCCTTCTTGCTTTCCTCCTTCACTTCCTCCTTTATCCCTTTCCTTAGGGCGCGGTTCATGTGTCCGCCGATATGAGAATCAGATACTGCGCCATTTCCTTTTCCCAAAAACCAACTTTCATTTCAATTTTTCGATTGCAAAAAAGTGGGGTGTCCAGCGCTAGTGGTAGAGTTACTGCGTTTTCCTTTCCTAGAAAAAATATATAATTTTAATGGCTTCGCTATTGCGTTGTGAACGTGCTGGCGCGTGCGCGTACGGGCCGGGCCGCCTTCAGACGACAAACAGTGTGTTCGTTTATAAGGGATGCAACGCGCAACAGACAGACACTAGGTGGACACCTGACCGGTGCTATGAAGGCAGTGACGTATAAAGTAATGAAAGCGGGCAGAAAATAAGCTTATCCTTCGGGCAACTAGCATAAAAATTTATAAATCGCTTATGCTTCGTCTTTAAGAGTGAGACGCGACAGCGTGTTGCAGCGCTGCCAAGGAGTCCACGGAACGAACGCCAACGCCTGTTCGGCGCGACGCGTGGCCCGCTGATAATAATTGGTTTTGGGGGAAAGGAAATGGCGCATATCTGACTCATATATCGATGGACACCTGAAACCCGCCGTAAGGGAAGGGATAAAGGAGGGCGTGAAAGAAGAAAGGAAGGAAGAGGTGCCGTAGTGGAAGGCTCCGGAATAATTTCGACCACTTGGAGATCTTTAACGTGCACTTTCATCGCACAGCACACGGGCACCTTAGCGTTTTGCTGGAAAATTTAAGGAAAAGACGCCTGTCTCACATATCTCGGTGGACAACCGAACCGCGCCGTAAGAGGAGAAAAATCTCTTTCCTTTCGGCGTGATTCAGGTGTTCACCGAGATGCGCCATTTTACGCTCACGGCGCCGACGACACCTGCTTTTCTACGGCATAAGCTCCTTAACGCTGTCGCGTTAAGATAAAATTGGCTTATAGAATTTCGCTCGATAGCGAATTAATTGCATACTGTACGTTGTGCCCTGATATCTCAATGATATTCTGCAGTTCTAGAAGGCAAAGTTTAAGATAAACCAGGACTTCTACGACCGTTTGGCAGTACGTCATGAAGGTAGAGCATTGACTTAAATCGGAACTCTTTTTCAGTTTCAAGTCGGTTTTTGATAGCACTCATGCTTAAACTTTTATACCCTGTGAAAAAAGAGTGTAAAATTACAGGCGTTTTTGCGGATCTTTATTGTTGCTACGCGGAAAAAATCTGTTACTTCAAATAAGAAGAAAAAAAAACATATTTTCTCTTTTTGACCGGCGTTGTCTAGTCACGTGCGTTTCTAGTGAGAAATACGCAAAGAAAAATTCGCCTGGAAATTTTACAAACTTCATTTATTTTTAAAGCCTAGAATGTAGTAAACTAAAGCGCAGCGCTAAATTTTCGGCACAACTAGTACTCTGTGGTGCTGCTTTGATGCGGAGCTGCACTTCGCAAGATGGCTGCCGAAAGAAGTTCGGTGGATTTCTTCCTGCGTCGATTGGTACGCTTTATTTGGACAGGTGAGGGAAAAAAATTCTCTGCCGCTTGATAGAGAAAGTGTGTTTTGCTTTGTGTCACCTGAGGTGGTCTCTAAACTGTATTATCGATTATACGTGCGAACGAGGTGGATTATTGTAGCGAAATGTTAAATCATGGGTACAGAGCTCGCATTTGACAAAATGGCGGGAAAGCCCGAGCCGTGTAACTTTCATCCTCCACCTTGTGGTTTCAAGCTGTCTATGCTCCGTAAACTGTTCAAGGTGAATGTGCAGCTCTGACGCGCAGTTAAAACGAACAGGACGAGCGCTGACGCGCGAATGCCTTTCCGCCGGGGACGCCGCCGTAGCGGCAACCGTCGTGTGTTTAGTTCCATCCTTCTAGCTTCTAAATCGTGCTACGGCCTCGCTACAGCAACCACGAAGCCTTAAGTTTCCTTGCGTCCATGATTGTCTGTAAGTGCTATTTGAAATATTTCCACTGCGTTTTAGCGTAGTGTGCGCGTTAAAGTTCAGATTTGCCAGGAGCCGGGTTCTCGCTTGGGCTGCGGCTCGCGGGATTGGCAGCCGCGCGGGCTGTCGTCATGCGGCCGGCGCACCGGCCAGTCACGCGAGCCGAAACTAGTATCGCAATATTCCGGCACCTGCGTCATGTCGTTCCGAACGCAGCGGCATCGCATCTTGCTCAAGTGGGGCTACGGCTGAGCGGAGGCCGCTATCCTCGAGCTCACGAGTGTTCAAACTCTATGTACGCGAACCTTCTCGTGAAAACAAAGCTGCGGTCCGGGCGCTTGCCTAGCTGTAGACAAGCAACGTCGACCCGGAGGCGGATCGTTCGTTTCGCGCTTTGCGGTTGCTGCGCGGCTGCGCTGCCCCGTGTATTGCGGTGGAGCATGTCTTCGCCTCAGTAGGCTCGGTGGCCTGGTCGCCGCCGATGTGTCGGCTTAAGCGTCTAATAGATTCCACACGGCTTTTGCCATGGCCGTGAAATATAATCTAAAAATTGAAAAGTTGAATATCCTGTTTGCTTTGTTTGCTGGGTAATGACAACTACCATATTGGATTATATCACGTAATACCGACTGTTATGACGGTGAGATGTATGTTATGTTGGGCACGGGCAGTCGATCACCCGTACGTATCCGTTCTCTTCAAAGGCTGGCGCTGAATAGCAAACGGCCTAGATGCTTGACAGCATGCTGAAATTACCAGCAGTTTGAGGGCGAGGTTACTTGACTGCTTATTAAGGGCTAAGCTTAGGCTTCGAACGGATGCGCATTTCTGCTGACGTAGTCCGTCGCGTGCACTGTCGCCGATGCTTACATGCAAACTGGTACGAGTTAAAGGTGCTTGCCGCGCGCAACCAGGCGTGCAGATAGCGATCTGTGCTATGTTGGTAGGTGCGCATCTTTGTTGCATCTCGAAAGCAGCAAATAGAGCGTGTAACTTAACTGCGTTGCCTATTCATTGTAGAGCGCGAAGCAAGCAGCATGGAGGGCTCACTTTGAAAGAGGCTTTAGCCATGTGTTTACAGCGATGTCCGCCGTAACTTAATGATGAGATTCCACGGAGAACGTTGCAGGCATAATTAAATAATTTGTTTATTTTAACTCAAGGATGAACCAACTGGCCCGATTTAACTCTCGAAGTCAGTGTTCGCTAGTTCAGTTATGAAGCGTATAGAGGGCATGACCCGCGTATGCCCCAAATAACCTCGTCAATTAGATTTCATTTGTACGTCGCTGTGAGACATTCATGTTGCACCGGGCCTCTACTAGAACTGACTGGAATCAGAGCCTGCTGAAATACTAGTATATTTTAGTGCATAGACCTAGTGCTTTTGTCCTGGCTTAAGTATATTAATAAAGCAGCTTGGTTAACGATATTTGTAAGGCTGAGATTAACTCTGGTGGCGACTAGCAAATCGGTAATGTAAATTACTCCTCCCAAATATTAACATTTAAATTCCGTAATGTATTTTAAATATAGCAAGCCTGCTGGAATCAAAGAATTAAAGCTGAAGCTTTCCACTGTCGTTGCTCTGATCCGGCAATTCCTGCAAAAAATCGCTACTGTGTTGTGCGGAGCGCGAAAATCTTACGCGTGCACCAGGGTTAAAAGCGAGACAGCGAGCAATGCCTGCGTCTCATCAACCTCACCGTCATCCGCTTTCCGCCGCATTGGTTATTTCACATTTAGTACGACGTTCTTGCAGGATGGTTGGTTCAAACCCGTTGGTGAATAAACATTTATTCTCGATGGCCTGAGGAAGCTCAGGAACTGCGCAATAGGACGAGGGCAAGAAAACGAACACTACACCAGGCGCGCAGACTGCCAACTGCTTATCTGCCCGTGGTGTGGTGCACGTTTCTTCACCTTCTGTCCTCGTCCTTTTGAGCAAGTTTCAAACCTTGGTTAGTTTTTTTATCGTCGGGGATGATGAAGCAGTAAACCATGAGGCCCCTGAGCAAAGTGAGCAAAGCCAGGTTTGATAGCTCAGTCGCTTGCTTATTAGAGTTTTAGTTGTGCGTCCGCAAAGGCTTGGAATACGATAGGAGCTTGCGGGGACGGTACTTCTCATGTGCAGAACGCAAGCGCAAGGTGGTTTTTTAAAGATTTACAGACTTGTATTTTAATAACTGTGAGAAATACGCGGGTACTTTCTGTTGTGCTGGATAGTACAGCAAAGTTTACATACTGTACAGCCCCGTCAAAAGCATACAGCCCAAGACGTTTGATTCTAAGCTGTTTAGTGGGCTCCGAAGCACATCCAGCAGTCCAAAGCTTTTGAGGATTGAAGATGCGAAGCCATTCCTCTTTGGAGAGGTTACGGCCACTTAGGATGCATAACGAGGAATACACGCAATCTTACAAACCCCTTGGGTAGTATATTTTAGACAGGGGTGTACCTCATATCTGTCAACAATTAGACGATTAATCATCTTAACTGAGCTAATAAACTATGTTATTTCTGCTTAAGAGTGCAAGGTTATATTGCAAAATTTATTCGTCAACATAGAAGGTTAGCTTTGTTTTTAATTTTTTTTTTACTGGGCAATGTAGTTTGAAGAATCGAAGGAAAGCTTTTTCAATTGGCTTGCCCACATTACCTATCCATACAATGCTGTCGCTGTGCATGGTATTGGCGCTTATATCTAGTTAACTTATACATCATTCAATGCACTAACTGCGCCTGTATTTGATGCATGCATTAGAAGTGCGAAAAGCGAGGTTTTATGAATATGTAATGCTGCAAAGCCGACTCAACGAGCTTTCATGTGCGTATTTTTGAGAGTCGATAATTCTAACGATACTGCCGATGAAGAATTTAAAAAAAAAAGCAGGTTACTTTCCAAGTTGACTTCTATTATTTGGAAATATGGCCTTGCCTGTAAGATAAAAATAGAAAAGTCTATCAAAGTTAATCATTTAACTACTTATACATTTGAGGTATACATAGTGTCTGCCTTGCTGTACAATCCAACGAAGAAGACCACGCCGACGTAACTAAGTACTCAAGAAAAAATCTTAAAAAGCTGCGAAAAAACCCTTGTGTATTAAATATCATTGAATAGGAAAAAGTGTATCTGTCCCGCTCTTTATCCGCCGCATTTCTCTCTCTCTCTTTCTCTCTCTCTCTCTCTCTCTCACACACACACACACACACATGCACGCACACGCACACGCACGCACACACTCACACACACACACGCGCGCGCGTGGGGCGGTGCACGCCTAGTCCTTCTGTGAGGCTCAGGATCGCACCCGCCACGGTGCACGGTGGTGGATTCTCCTGGACTTTGCTTCTGTGTGTGTTCCGGCCGCGGGCGTGCGTCGGGGGGCGGCCGGTGTTCGACCTCCGGTCGTGCTCTTTTGTTCGGGTGTCCTTCGGCTGGCGGGCGCCTCAATATGGCTGCCTTTGACGTCATCGTCCCTGAGGGGGCTAGTCCTGAGAATGTCGTCGATGCGACAGGCTCTGTAGTTGGATTGGAAAAAGTTTACTGTGTCCAGCACCTTGGTGGACGCAATTACCAAGTAGCCGTGAAGAGTAAAGCCGCCATGGCTGCAACCTTTGATGTGTGCTGCCTCAGAATCGGCAAGGAACGCGTCGCCGTCGTCCGCCAGAGCCTTCAGGTAACTGTTCTTTTTTTGCGCTCCCGCGTACCAAGTGATGCCCTTCCCAAGGCTCTTTCCCCTTATGGCAATGTACTGCACGTAAGTCGCGGCATCATGGGGTCGCGTCCCACTGTCTCCACCAGGACGCGGTACGTCCGAAATGAAATGAAGCCGGAGTCGGCCGTTGTTTAGCTACGTCAAGGCCGCTGGCCACCACGTGGCATGCGATTACAAATGCATACAGCATGTTTGTCGGCGTAGTGTGTCGACTGCACACTTCAGAGCACAGTGCACGGCTCCGTTCTGCACCTGCTGCTGTGTCTTTGGGCACCGAGAGCAAGCTTGTGTGAAGCCGTGTCGACGTTGTGGCGATCCACACGCTACCGTGGCATGCGCGATCAAGCCCTCGTACTCGTAGGCTGTGACCCGACCTGCACCTCCGCCGGGCGCTCAGGCATCCGTTGAAGCTATCAAGGAGCCCGGCGTTTCCGACACCAACGCTGTTACGGGTGGTTCCTCTGCGTCTCAGAGTGTCTGGGTGGAAGAACAGGTGCCTGCGGGTGATGCGTCCAGTGATGCACAAGCAAACTCAGAGTAAATGTGCCTGCTCTGTCAGCCTCAGGCTCTAAAAGTGTACCTGCCGCTACTGAGGCCGAGCCCATTGTGCCCCGGCAAGTCTCTGATGCTGAGGGCAAGCCGCTCTCAGAGCCCGCGCGGCAGCCAGCAGGCAGCGTTGCGGCTTTGAGTAACAAACCCAACATATCTGAGGCCGGTGGTGACGAGAGCAGCCTGGGCAGGAGCCAAGGCCATCTCCTGACGCGGAACCTGTGCAGTCGCCCTCCTCTTCTATATCGAGGATTACCTCCAGCACTTCTAGTACCCTGTCTTCGATGTTGAGACGGTCGCTTGGTGTTCGAGCTTAAAGCATCCACATGCGTCGATTACGGACTCTGACATTTCTGCTAGTCGACCAAGGAGGTCTCGTGCCTCCTCTGGTCCGACCCTACGAAAAAAGTGTCGTGGTTTGGCGCCGTTCGCAGCGCGCTTTGTATTGCCTAAACATCACGGCTGCTCGTTTTATTTTTCGTTTCCAAAATGACTACTGCTAACATCATCACTCTTAACGTGCAGGGGTTCTGCAATTTACGAAGCAGGCCGCGGTGGTCGGTCTCACTCGTTCATCGGGCTGCGATACCCTCTGCATGCAAGAAACCAATTTTTTTCGCCTCAGTGACGTGTTGGAATTTAAGCGTGCGTTTGGCATCGATGATTTCTTTTCGTACGCAAGCACGCGTTCTAGCGGCGTTGGCGTTCTTGTTCTGGAGCGCATACTCCTGCGAGACCATTATGTTACGTATACAATGCGCTTGGACGCGTGCTTGGGTTCGACTGCACGTTTATCACACTGCGCCTGAGATTTCTTTGCATCTTTGCACCTGCGCATTCTAATTTTGGTAAAATCATTCTTTAAAGATCTAGATGTGTATTTTCTTGGAGGACGTAACGTTGTGATGTTAGGCGATTTCAAATGCGTGCTCGATACGGTCGCTGATGTGCAAGCCCCGGTAGGGGCAGGCCAGGCTGGAATGCGCGCGAGCTGAGCCGCCTATAGTCAAAGGCTCCGTGCACGAGTAACTGCGGCGCCGACGAGGGCGCCCCTCGCGGCGGAATGCGATGAGCTGGTGGGAGACGCGCGCGCGAAGCTCTGAGAAAGGGTGTGCGCTGTCTGAGTGCGTCGGTCGTGGATTGCGTTAGCAACATGCCGCGTTCTAACGTGAATTGCTGCGTTGTGAATTGCCACAGCACCTACGCGAACTCGCCTGGAACAAGTTTTTTTAGGTTCCCAAGCAAGCCGTACGAAGAGAAGCGACGGGAACGCTGGATTGCTCTTGTCCGACGACAGAAGTGAGTCGCATCAGCATCCTACCAAACGTGCGCCGTTCATGTGTTGTTGCATTCATTTGTTTATTGTTCAGGATGCTATGATGGCTTCCTTTACATTACTGTACGAGATACACTGCAGTATTTTGATATTCGCATGCGAAGTTGGAATGAGATGGCCTGTTATTCGCCTTAAACTCTAACAGGGCTGTAAACATTACCCGTTGAACCTACAAAGCTTAGAACATGCAATTTTGGGTACATCTTAGTGTTTGCTTTGTGGCACGTAGCCTTAAGTGCCCTAATGTGTTAGGGTTCGCGTCATTTTTGTGTTGTTATTGACCCGCCATCGTAGCTCAGGTGTTAGGCGCTGGACTACTGTCCCAACAACACGGGTTCGGCCCCGCATGCGGAAGCTGCGTTTCGATGGGGTCTAGCGCAAACAATTCTGCCTCCAGAGGTGTCCTCTAACGACGCGGTTGAGATGTTGATCGAGAAGGGTAGCTGTTTTTAAACTCTAAACGCGTGTGTGGTGCGATGTCAGTGCATCTGAGGTGGTTTAAATCGGTTGGGAGACCTCCACTACGAGGTCCTTCATAACGCATGTGTCGATTCGAGGCGTCAGACCACACAGTTTACTATTTATTTTTTATGGTTGTTGCCCACACAAGCTGTTTTGTCCGCAGCAAAGACGGCGGAGGCTGGCGACCTACTCCATACACAAGGATCTGCAGCAAACACTTTGTGGGCGGTGTAAAGGTGAATGAAGAGGGGCATCCAGCCTACTACCCCTCCATATTTCCTGTTACGTACAGGGCAGCACCTGGGCCACTCTCTGAAGACCGCTATGTCAGGTAAGAAGGGATCCACATTAACATTATCATACAGAGCTCTTTGCTGGCGGTTACTGAAGATATATGTGATATTTTATGTGACATCCAACTCTATTTCGACTAGGTGAACATTTAAATCTCTGTTTATTTTGTAAATGTACTTCAATCCTACTAGGAAAAGAAGGAGGCAAGAGCAAAGGATGCTGCGGGACAAGCAGACTGCTGAGGTGCACGGACAAGCAGCTGAAGTGGTAATGAAGTTCATTGATGTGGGCTATGAAACCCGTTTTTTTCCAGCCCATTTTTTCATCGCCCACGGTTTTTGTGCTTCAAAAAACTAAAATAAATGTTCATTTATTCGTTCATTCACTTTTCATAGGCTGCTAATGTACACGAGAAAAGTGTGGAGGCTATAATTCTAGAGGATCAAGCAACTGGCAGCGGCAACAGTCCTGTGGCTTCTGACAGCAGTCAAGGCACTCTGTCGGATTCTGGCCAGCGACTTGTTCACGTAAGAAAGCATATCCTATGTCAGGGTTGGGGTTTAAGGGCCGGGTCCTGATATTGATTTGTAATTGTCTTTTAACTTATTGCTTCCAGGTGTCAACAATGACAGAAGACGCCCACTCGTCCTTCAGCAGTGAATTCACCTTCACTTCTGAATTGGTTGATAAACATGCATCATGTTATATTAGACACAAGGAGGTGTGCACTACAGGCGTGGGAAGTTGTAGCACTACATTTATTGACAAAAGCTGTGGGCCTTTATATAAGCAACCCATTTTCACTGGTCACAGCTCACTTACCAAAGATGAAGAGAAGTTTCATGATTTAACAGCTGTCAGTTTTAACGTTTTTGCTCTTCTTTTAAGCGTTTTGCCACCCATGAGGAGGGCTGTGAGTGAGTTGTGCATTGAGGACAAACTTCTGTTATTTCTGATGAAGTTGAGGCATGGCATGCTATTTTCTTTCCTTGGAGCTCTTTTTTTGATGTGCACAGAACTACAGCAGCACGAATCTTCAAGGGAATGCTGTTGAATTTGAATGTGGCCACAAAAAGTTGGGTCTACTGGCCGTCACGAAATGTTATTCAGTCAACCATGCCACCCGCATTCAAGGAGCACTACCCAAGTTGTAGAGTAATTAATGATTGCACGAAGCTTGGAACTGAAATCCTAAATGGAGTGGAAAAACAGAACCTATGGTATTCGCATTACAAGAGTAGGCATACAATCAAATACCTAATTGGTATTGCACCCAACGGCCTGGTCACTTTTGTCTCAAAAGGATTTGGAGGACGGACTACAGATTCAGTGGCAACTGTTGAGTCTGGATTTCTGTTACTACTAGAGCCAGAGGACCTGGTCTTAGCAGACAAGGGTTTTCCTGGCATAAAGACAGGTTTCAGTACCCAGAAAGCGACATTGGTAATGTCACCGTTTGCTAGTAGTCAGCAGTTCACTGAATCTGAAGTAAATGCAACATATGAAACTGCCTCAGTGCGAATACATGTTGAGAGGGTCATTCAACGACTGAAAATATTTGATATCACACATAAGATTCCATGTGAACTCACAGCTTATGCAGATGCAATCCTGCATATGATAGCTGTAATAACCAATTTGAAAAGTCCTATCTTTGCAAAATAGTCAATGGGGTGGGGGACTTGCCCTATGAAGGACGATAAATGAAGTTTATTGCACAACCCACATATATGTATATTTTGGTGCAAGCATCACAGCCAGCAATGTATAACTGTATCAAAATATCACAGTTTTGGCAATGCAGATTACAGGAAGTTGATCATGTTATTGATGTGTCCATGCTTGAATACACAGGAATGGCCTGCTTCCAGCCCTTTCACGTGTGTGCGCTTTTGTTTTGCAGTCCACATTTTCGTTGGGTTTGCCTCATAGGCCCGCACATTGATGTAATGCCTTTAAAAAGTGCTGAAAATAAAAGCGCCTCAGCTTTGGCACTGCAGACAGCAGGAAGTCACTGTCTTTCTTGACAGGTATCATTAGCATGTCTGCGCTCGAGTACACATAAACGTGGCACATTTAGAGTCCCAGCACATGCATGCACATTTGAACTTGAGTGAAGTACTGATGACTACGTCGTAGGGAGATGACTTCATCGCCACAGAAGTAATTTAGCAAAGGCTTATTCTTCAGTGTGGTGTTTCTACGGCTGTACGGGCACTTAATTTCAAGCAAGATGGTTTCTCCATCTTTGTCTCTGAGAAAAAAAAACGCCGCTGTGGTCTGAACAAAATTAATTTGCGGAACTCCTTACCTAAATATGCCGTCAGGTGAACATGCCAGCCAAGGCTCCTCGGGGCACACAACTAATCCGAATTCTGCGACCGTCACGTCATACTGTCTCTCAAATGCCACACGAGTTTTTGGCTCCATTGCCACTCCATACTGGACAGAGGGACCACTGAAAGGCACCTCCATTACCATGCGCTTTGCACGGTCATAAAGGCCCTCCTCAGGGCAGGTCAGGATCATGTGTGCCTAAAAAAGGTTTTATCACTGATAATAAACGTCCACTCAATGTATTGAGAAAAATGTTTTTCTGTGCATTCAAAATAAACGATGTGTCGCACCTTTGTGGCAGTAATTCTGGGAAACCTTTCGTTTCCCCAGAGAGCTTTGTTTACCAATGTCTGTGTGCACAAAGTGACTACATCCTCTGGTTCAATTGCCTCGTATTTTCTGTAAACTTGCAGCAGTGGGTCAGGCAACCTACATGGGGAATGTCAAGAACTGATTGGAAATTCTGCATATTTATACAATTCATATCATAACATTTCGCTCCCTAAATGGTGGATTACCCTACAATTAAAAGCATTGGTCAGTCGTGCAGGTAAAAAAAATTACTAACCTCTCGGTGAAGTTGATCCTTATCAGAATGAGCCTGCCCTCGTGCAGCTCAGAAGAAAAGCAGTGAAATGTTTGGTAAATTCGTCCTCAGTCAAATAGGTTTAATGAAGCTGACCCAGGAGGGACGGCTTGTGAGGGCTCAAGAGGTAAGCTTTTGGTTTCTACGCGTACGGCATCCACCAGTGGGCAATTTATGCCATCAAAGAATTCAAGGATGTGAGCGGCGGGAAAACTCTTGGCACGCACTGAAACGTGAATACGTGGTCATTAATAAGTGCACTTTAATTTGGCAATCTAGTGATAAACATTTTCCGTCAGATGAGCGTTGTGATGGTGCCCTACCAGGATATTTCAAGGTGCCTGCGACTACTGAATGCTTGGGGTAATATTTCCGGGAAGCAGGCACCCCCCATGCTCGTGGTCGACTTGTTTTGCTGTCGCACGTGGTGGTATGCACAAACAGCGCGACAGCAGCAGCGTGTTTGCATTTCCCAGCCACACCTGCCTGGCAATCGCATCTTGCCGCCAGCACCCTTCGGTTTTTGTCAAGCTAACAAATTTAACTTTCAGCTCTCAAACAATACAATTAATAATAGGGAAACTTACGTCAATCTTGACAGATCTCGCAGGTGCGTTCATTCTGGTTTTCGGTATGCACTTTGCCGTGATTTCGGAACCTCCATCATGCAGCAGCTCTTTCACGTCATACACATGCTCGGCTTGTAAAAGGAGTCGTCCTTTACGAATGTTCCTGCCATGGAAAAAACAGCTTAGGTCGTTAAGCTTGCCGAAACCGGTCGCTAGTAACGTGGGCACGCCGGACATGGTTCACGATTTAAAAGAAAACTATTGACAGAACTGTGTCTGGTTGGGAAAAATTAATTTAGTAGAACGATGACTGATGCCAACCAGGTAAATTTTTGAAAAACACGACGTTTCGGGACCGGCTCGGTCCCTCCTTCACGGTGGGACTACGGGCGAGGCGCAGCTTGGCTTTTTAAGCCCTCGTGTTGAATACCTCCGGGTCAATGGCCGCAAACCATGGATGTAAGACGAAGGAAGTGTCCCCAGGGAGCGATTAACGTTCCTTCGTGTGTGTTGTATGTGCCATACTTCAGCAGAAGCCTCCTTCCTGCGCTGGTTAGCTTCAGTTTCCAGTACTATAGTGCTGTCAAAGTCAATTCGGTGCTCACATTCCTCGCAATGTTCGGCCACCGCGCTGCGCTAACGGTTCATTGGTCGGACGTCCGCTTTCCTTCCTGTCTGTTGTATGTGCTACGACTTCAGCAGAAGCCTCCTGAGCTGGTTAGCGTCGGTCTCCAGTACAATAGTGCCGTCAAAGTCAATTCGGTGGTCACATTCCTCGCAGTATTCGGCCACTGCGCTGCGCTGACGGTTCATTTGTCGGACGTCTGCTTTGTGTTGCCTCATTCTTTCGGCGAAGTTCTTCGTTTCCTCCACAATGGCTCGCCATTCTCCCCACACCGCGCGCGCGCGTATCTCCCACCAGAGTTTATCTCGTGGCCGCTCGGTGGCGCTACCAGTCCGCCGATGGTGTCGCCGTCTGGGTAACTTCACGGAGCCCATAGTCAACCACTTTATCCTCACAAACTTCTTATGGGCTCTTAAAACGTGACATTGCAGACGCCGACCACAGCATAGAAAAGAATACACAAAAGACGTTTCGGCTGCCATACGGGAGCCTTGTTCACAGTAAAAAACTAGAAGCGGGTGCGCGAGCTTATGTCTGCTTGGAAAGGGGGCGCAGGGAGCGTGCGTAAGCAGCTGTCAGATTTCCGCAGTTTCAGTTCAAGGTGTAACAGGTCGTTTGTATCGTCAAAGATTCCAGGTGAAGGCGAGAGAATTTCTTTTCTGTCGCAAAAAGGTGTGCCTTGCCCCAGCCGATAATGTGCTGTTTCGTTACGGAGTGTTCGGCGATAGCACTGGAATCCACTTTTTTGTTTTTAACGTCGTTTTTATGATCTTTTAGGCGCCTTTCGAGGTTACTAGTTTCGCCAATGTAGACGCAGTCGGAGCAGGGAATGCTGTAAACGACCCCGCCCGGGGTATTTTTCTTTTAGAAGAACGTCCTTTACGTTGACCAAAACATGTCGCAGTTTTCTGGTCGGAACGTGGGCAATGAGCTTATGAGCTCCTGTATGGCGGCGTCCTGGTGTGGACTTGGTGTCGCGAATTATCGTCGAGCAGGTTACACACGCGTATGTACAGACGGGCATTTCGAGGACAGAATGTGCTGCTAACGTAATGACACTGCCTTCCTCGCCGGTATACATATCAGACCATCGCCCCTTTTTCTGTCACTCGTGGTTTCGGCGTCTGCAGTGCAGAGACCATGGCGTTTGGGTGTGCGCATCCTTCACGATGCCAGCACGAGAGAAGGGCTAAGGCGGGCCGTGTGTTTTTCGATGATTGCGGCCGTGCCTGGTGACTGGGACCGTCTGAAGGAGCAGTGGCGTCACCATTGCGCCGCTTCTGGTCGAGCGCTTAGGGCCCGCGTCTCAGATGATGTGCGCGTGTTGACGGCAAAGCTGCGTATTGCTTAGCGCCCCCCGTCGCGCATGAAAAGAGGAGCTTTCGGAGCGTCTACAGTGTCTTTTACGATCATCTTCTTTGACAGCGGCTGCATGGCGTTGTCGACGCAGTACAACTGCTCATCATGAGGTGCTTCGGTTTGCACGCCAGGAGCTGCTGCGCCCTCAAGGTGCCCCGCTTTTACATCTTCCACCAGAACTGTGGCCCAGCTAGTTGGCGGGAATTTCAGAGCGTTTTTAGGCCATTTCTGGGATATTGCTCAGTCGTTCCTTCTGGTTGATTGCGATGACATTTACGCACACTAATTTTTTGCAGGCTTGCCGCAGTTTGCCGCTGAACTTCACGACGGCCTTATGGCTCCGCCAACAAGTGAAATCAAGGAGGCGTTGGATTCCATAAAACGAGGCTCAGCGCCTAGGCCAAATTGCCTTTCTGTGGAGTTCTATTTACAATTCAATCAGCATGTCTTTCCTGATTAATTTAAAAGAGGTCGCATTGTCTTTATTCCTAAAAAGTCTTCTGTCTCGACATGTTCGGAAGTTTGGCGCCCTATCACCCTACAAAGTTCAGGTTACAAAGTATTAGCAAAATTACTCATTCGCCGTCTACGGGCTCTCCCCCCGTCCCCCATTTCCTACCACCAGGTTTGCTCTATCCTGGGTCGTGAAATACATAGTTTATCTTCCGTAACGCGAGATATCCTAGAGTATACTATACGGCGGCGCGCACAGGGCCTTCTTGTTTCCCTCGATCAAGGGAAGGTGCTCGACTTTTTAGAGGATGAGTATATTTACTGTACACTGGATTCTTTCGGTTTCCCACCTTCTTTCGTACTTCTCATTAAAGAGATGCACAGCGATATTTCAAGCACTCTGTTCCTCGATGGCCGGGAAAGTACCGCATTTGATGTTGGCCGCGGCGTCCGTCAAGATTGTCCGCTTTCCCCCCTTTTGTTTGTCTTAGCATTTGAGCCTTTCCTCTCGGTAGTCAATCACCGCTCTTTAAGTAGACGTCTGCCTTTGCCAGGCAGTGAGGCAGTACACATCCTCGCTAATTCAGATGACTTCGCACTCTACTTAGTTCGTGAACGCAGCCTGCTCGAAGCTTTAAACGTTTTTCGTGAGTACGCATCCTTGTTCGGGGCTGCTCTTAATTATTCGTAGAGTCATTACTTTTTTGTGGGGTCTCCTCAGACACGTATTACATGAGTGATACCTTTGCAGTGGTGTGCGCAGATGCGAACTTTAGGCGTGACCTACGACTGTGTTGGAATGTGGGATGGTATGTGGTCTTCGGTCGTAGAGGGCTTTACAGCGCGTGCGCGGAGGGCGCAGACATTTCACCTGCCTCTGCTTGAGAGGCGCTACCTGGTTCAGGCGGTCATGCCGTATGCCTTCTGGTACCTTTTCCACATTCTCAAACCACCCCTACGTGTCATAAGGCGGGTGCAGACTACAGCGTTTTCTTTTTTTTTTTTGGTCAGGCGGAACCGAGTTTGCGGCTCGTGATGTTCTTGGACAACAACGGGAAAGAGGCGGTTTTGCCTTTAAAACTTTGTCCATCACGTCCTCGGTGCTAGCTTTTAAGTGCATTTTGCCCATCCTGCTGGGGGACCCGTCTGCGGCGCGTTTCACCTACTTGCTGAAAATTTTAACAGAATTGTTTAAACTTCCGAAACTCAAAAGCACAGCATAAAAGCAGTTCTCCTCTCTCAGTATTATGTATACCATGCATATGTGAAACCTACAGGTGTAACGATCAAGCCCCGCTGAGAAACATTTTATGTCCAGGGCATTTTAGGACCAGCCACAACGTAAAGGCTGTAAAAACCGGGCAGCTGTTTACACAATCCGCAAATTGATCGTTGCAGACGACGGAAATAAGCACAGAAATGAAAGTGGGCAAGTGGCAGCTGCAGAGGTAGTGAAAGAAAGAAAAAATAGAAACGGGTTCTCTTCCCGTATTCCTCATCATTACATCAGCATAGATGAGGGATTGCGGCGTTCCTTTGCCTTGCGTGCATTTAGCGGAGCAGTAGTCTTCTTAAGGCTCTTGCTGTGCACTTATGTTGACTCACGTGGTTTTCGCGCTGTGTCTCATAATCAACTTGAACAAACTGCCACATCTACTATCTTTACTTCCGAACTCACTGCACCGCTAATAACCGTTTATTTCACTTGAATTTCCCTAAAGTGTCGAGAAATACGACGATATGATGTCCTGTTAACAGAGAAGGCGTGTCCGCAATGTCAGCTGTGTAGTCGCATTGCCGCACAGTCATCCTCCTTCGCAAAATATACCTTCAAAGATACAGACTCTCTATTGCCCTACACTGTTCATGTCGACACGTGTCATGCTAAACGGTTGGCAAACAATTTTGAAGAATTCAATGAGAATTCCGGAATCAAGAAGGCGGGCTTCTCTTCTCAAAAGCGTGAGGGGGCTCAGAAATTGTGGTGGCCGCCCTGGCACCAGCTGGAACAGCCACTGCTGAACTTTTGGACGAAGCTCATAGAACGCGATTTCTACAGCTCTTGATGAAACTTCGCATAGGGGTGTCTTCGATCCTTAACTCTGTATGAAAATTTAAAGAAGCTGTGTTCAGACTCCACCTCTTCTGTGCAGCAGTTTATCTAGATCCTCGATACCACGTCAAGTTGTAATTTTTGACGCTCTGCAATTGTCTCCCTAAGTTCCTAAGCAGGGCAATGGCATAACCATATCGAACGTTGCTAAGGTTTTTTAAAGGCCAAAGCCTTTTGTGGCTCATACTCCCGGTCGAGATCCTGTTCGTCCGTTACATCGCCAACCAGAAGTCACGACAAAAGAAGTGACGTCGTACCGTCCGTCTGTTCATTATGTTCAACTCAATAAGAAACTAAATATTTGTGCAATATTGGATTCGAACCACCATCCTTACGTTCAGCAGCTGAGTGTGCCAACGACTACGCCACCTCCTGCCAGCGCATATGTCGTTCTCCTTGTCTGTAACGCTGGATAGTGTTTTCGGAAAGGCATCGAATCAGACAGATGCCTCACAAACGCCCTCCAGTGTCTCCAGCATTTAAGATTCACAAACATTGAGTACTTATTAACACCTTAACCACACATCAGTGACACAAGCAGCAACACCGCGCTAAAGGCTTTCACCTCACCGCACTTTAGGTCAACAATTTTGCCCCATGATTTATTTCACCATTACGTGAATCCCAAAATTTTCACACTCCAACAATCCTGAATACGTCTTGTGAGCAGGCAATTAATAGCAGCTGGCAAATTGCGTCACCCTGCATGACACCGCTCCTGATTCGTATTTTATAACTTTTCCTCGGCAATGATCGATCTTCGCATTCCTTGTGGATACATACAGATACAGGGAGAAATAACTTTGTCGCGACGCAGATACATTCTAGAAGCTTTGCAAATATCTCCTCCACGCCCCGACTACGCAATGCTCGCGTTATTACTGATGTTACCATCGAATAAAATGCTCTTATGCATGAATTGCTGATAGCTCCTATTCTCAACAAATTAGGCCGAACTTCCCCCGGGAAACAGAGTGAACCTGAAGCAGGACATAAAGAACTTACCCGAAACACGCCGAAACTTTTCTTTTGAATAGTATCCCTCCCCCCCACCCAAAGAAAAAAAAAATGCCAGCCGTTTACGCTCCGCTGCGTAACGCGCTAAATTTATGCAAAGCTGTTGCCGTACTGCAGCTGGTCTTGCTAATGGCTAAGACTTACAGTAAAGTCTGAGACCTACAGATTTTATGGCCCCTTGGGCTACCACAACAAAATCAGCAAGGACAAGGCCAAAGTCACCCACCGTCACTGGTCATCTGATTATCTGCGACCACAGCACAATCACGTGGCCAATTAACTGGTTAATGTGGCTGGTCGCGTGATGTGGCGTTGTGAATCCGCCGGGGAGGACTCCGTATAACAGCGTTCAAACCCCGCGTGGTATTCGAGCCCCCTGCGTATGCAGGGTAGCTGTCAGTTTCTCCGGTACGACGTCACCACCGTCCCTCTCCTCTGATATCTGCAGGAATCTCTATGTATACATCTGGCAGGCACGTATCTAAAGGGTGGCACGAGGGTACCAACCCCCCTCCCCCCACCCCTCCAGCTATCTTAGAATTTTCTCTTTAAGCAAGTACGGCCAGCCCCCCTCCCCTTGGTACAAAATATTGCCTTGGGCCCCTCCCCTCAAAAATTTCTGGCTACTTGCCTGATCTCTGGTGTCCTGGCTGCTTTAGTTTCGAGCACATGGTAGCAATTTCCAGCTTTTTCAATGTCCCAATTCCTTGTACCATTTTACGCTATGTCACAAGCTAAAGGAAACGGAATACTCGATTGGCGAAGATTTTTCACCAAAAATACGAGAACTGCGCAAGAAGTTGTGGGAAAAAGCTAAGCCACACCGTGACAAACGTGAGAAGGTTTGGATGGCATTTGATCAACTTTACATCAACAGCCGCATATTTGTATGGGATGATGAAAGAAATGACATAGATCCATTAGAAAAAAACTACGATCTAAGCCGGCCGCCGTCGCAGAACACCCGACTCAGGGTGCAATCAAGGACTTAACAATAGTAAACATAAATGCCCGAAGTATCCTCATCAAAACTGATCACCTTGAGTACTTACTACTAGAGCACGATCCCGATATAGTAGGCATCACCGAAACGTGGCTGACGGCAAACATTTCGAATGATGAAATCGCCCCTCCAAACTATTCAGTAATACGTAAAGATCGCCAGACACGTGGCGGAGGCGTTGCGCTACTAATAAAACAACACTTTTCCTTTGTCATCCTCCCAGATGTAGAAGAAGCCGAGGCCATATTTTGTAAGCTAGAAGCCCATGGTGCTCATATTATCATAGGTTGTGTTTATCGTAGCCCTTCTTCAGGGCACGAGAGCATAAAAATCATTCAAGAGTTCATGCAACGTCACATTCGCAATCCCAATACTCGAGTTATACTCATGGGTGATTTTAATCTACCTGAGATGGATTGGACAAATATACACCTCTCATCCCCTGCAACTTATGCGATCGTCGATTTAATGTTGAACTATAACCTTCGCCAAACTGTATCATGTGCAACACGCACGCAAGATACAAAGAAAACAATACTTGATCTTATATTTCTCAGCGATAATTTTCCGCTAGACCAGTCCCAGACTGACACCATCAAAGGGATGTCTGACCATGATATTCCCATATGCGTACTACCCCTGGGGATCACTATCACGCCTCGAACTGAATTAACAACGGTGCGTAATTTTGACAAAGCTGACGATGCTAGCATACTCACTTATCTCGAACATGAATTTCATTCCTTTTCCGCCCTTTCATGCAATACGGATACTGATATTAATGCTCCCTGGCTTAAGTTTAAGAACACTGTAGGTCACTGTATATCTCATTTTGTACAAACGCCCTCGAACAAAAAATCCTTGGATTACACGTGAGGTTATTCATGCAAAACGACGAGTTAAACGGCACAGGCAGAACATGAAATCCAAAGGAGTAACCGCACTTGAAACAAGTAAACTGGCGCATGCTACTTCAGACTAAGCAAAAAGCAAAAATAGCCAAGCAACGCTACTTTCAGGTTACACTTCCTAATTTCTTCACGAATAATCCGCGACGGTTCTGGAAACATTTTAGCACCAACAGAAATAATACTTCACACTGCCAGTTGAAGAAAAGATTAATAAAGCAAATGCTTATAATGATTACTTTCGTTCAGTTTTTACTGTAGATAACTGTGTTATACCCAGAGCAGAATTATGCAGTGGTTCGGAAATTGGTCCCCTTAGCATTACCGACGCTGGTGTTTTTAATCTTCTGCTCGGTCTGGACAGTAAAAAAGCAAGTGGCCCAGATGAAATTCCAAACGCCTTTTTAAAACGATATGCCGAACCCTGCAGCAGGTACCTAGGTCTAATCTACCTTAAATCCCTTGCCACTTGCAGACTACCAGATGACTGGAAAATCGCCAAGGTATTGCCGATCCATAAATGAGGCAATACTTCTTTGGTTTCCAACTTCAGGCCGATATCACTCACTAGTACCGCATGTAAAATACTAGAACATATAATTTCAAAGCACCTAACAGAGTTTCTAGAGTGCAATAACTTATCGCCTCATCAGCATGGATTTCGCCGCGGCTTATCAACAGTTACTCAATTAACAGAAGTTGTGCATGACCTAGCTTTAAGTATTGACAAAAACATCCAAACTGACATCATATTACTCGACTTTGCTAAAGCCTTCGACTGCGTATGCCATTCCAAACTAATCGTAAAACTACGGGGTTACATCGGTGATGGGGAACTTTTGGCTTGGATTGAAGATTTCTTGTGGCAACGTTCCCAACTCGTTTTGTATAATAACATTCAATCTGAAACGGTACCAGTCACATCCGGAGTTCCTCAAGGGTCTGTCCTTGGGCCACTGCTGTTTCTTATATTTATTAATGACATTACCACCGACATTACCTGTAACATCAAACTCTTTGCAGACGATTGCATAATTTACAGAGAAATCAGAAGCCATCAAGATCAAGCCATACTCAACAGATCATTGCAAAAACTTTCGGACTGGTGTAGTGATTGGCAAATGTCAATTAACAAAGTGAAATCTGTAGCAATTGCAGTAACTAGAAAAAAGCAACCATCAAATTTCTTGTACAAAATCAATGGTACTCCACTGGCCTTCGTCAATGAACACAAATACTTAGGAGTTACATTAAATAACGATCTTAGATGGGGCAAACACATTGACAACATTACTTCAACTGCATTACGGAAACTGTTCTTTCTTAAAAGGTGTCTTCGTCTTGCGCCAACACAAACTAAACTTTTAGCTTATAAAACGTTTGTTAGGCCTGTACTAGAATATGCTAACACTGTTAGGTTTCCTCAGTCTGTAACCAATATTTCGCGACTTGAAAGAATTCAACGTAAAGCAGTGAGGTTTATTCACAACAGATACAAAAAAAACGACTCACCAACACAACTAGCTGAAATCTCCAGGCTTGAAACGCTGTTAACAAGGGCAAAGCGCGCGCGACTAAAATTTCTTTATCAGCTCCTTAATAACACTTTTAAGATCGATTCATCAAAGTACATTTCACTGTCACTAAAACGTGCATTAAGAAACCAGCAAGCGTATACGCTAACCGAATATCCTTATCACAGTGACACTTTCAAAAATTCTTTCTTCCCGCTAGTAACAAGAGAATGGTACCGTCTAGACAAATCCATGACTAACGCCGATTCATTTTCAAATTTTTGTACCGAACTAGAAGCCGTGTTTTAAAACTAGAAGAGTGCTTAGAAAGATTTTTCTGCATTTTTGTCTATTTTAAGGAGTACACGACGTGTTGTGCCCATGTTAATGTTCATGTTTTCGAACGAGCATGTTTTTTCTTCAGTTACTTGAGCAAATCTGTCAACTTCTTTTGAGTTTTTTTTCTGTGTTATGAACTGTCTAATTTATAGCTGTCTTTCGCACAGCCGCTTTTAGAAATGTTATCCTCTGCTGTGATACGTGTTATGCCCACCTGCTAAGGTCTCAACTTGAGACTGGCAGTATTTCAAATAAATAAGTAAATAAATACATAAAATATAAACATATTTACGTATCTTGCGTAGACATTATTAAATGTCGTTAATAAAATCCCCGGCTTATTGGAAGACCTGGTAAACGCGTGATGGGGTTTCCCAAAATTCTGAATTTGTCTGTAAATACGCAACCCGCTGGCTTTTGGTTCCATATTGCCTCTGATGAGATGGAACGCTGACGTATAAATAGTCAATTTGCTTTAATCGCTCCTGCTCTCTCAAATTTTCGTTCGTACTCCACGAAGCTTAGATTATCTAGAGGTTATTGGTATATTCCAAATCTTTTTAACACCGATGTTTCGCAGAATTCCTGCATAAAGTTAATTATGCTGATACACCGAAACTGCACCGATGCAAATACCCTCCAAAATTCAACGCATTACCAACACTTGGCCTTACTCAAAGTATCCTTCTGGTGTGGATCCTGCTGTTTTGCTGCTTCAGCCTTTAATTCCTGTGTAACATTATAATTCACAGTCGGGATACATGCCTTATCCGGACCCGACTGTTTCCGAAAGCTGTTTTTGCACGAAGGCAGGGTGCAAGTCACAACTAAACTTCGTAAGGGTTTACAAACCTGTTTTTCTGTTGCTGTATTAGCTGCATCAACTCTTTCGGGCACATTATATTTTTATCTCTGCAGTCTGAGAACAAGCACACTGGCATGTTGCGAATTGATTTTAGTCTGTGCACGGTTAAAGCTCGCTGCTGCCTTTAGGCTTTTCGCCATCGCCGAGCATCACGCACGGCAGAGAGCAGGTTTATTGGCACGCCTGAGTTTTTCGTTTGCAGTATCACCTTTTTCGCGTATTAATTTTGTGTCTACAGTTTTTCTTATTCTTTTTTATGTTTACAGGGCCGTCCGGACGAGCACATTCGAGGAGCATTATTCTCTTGAGGACAACAACAACATCAATAATAAACGAATAATGGCATATGTCTTTAGCGTCGTCTTCGGACAGCGGGCACTGTATATCGTCTGGTACAATAAGTGAAGTGACCGATAGGCGCTGCCACCAGTCTGATTTACGCGCAAAATTATTGCAGCGAAAGATAAGAAAACTGTTCAAAACGCGTTTTAATGATCGTCATTGCAAAGTTTTAAAAAAATTACAGCATAACTGCCCATAATATTTATTTATATTTTTATGCCGTGAGGCGGCATGAGCAGTAAACAAGTTTCAATTTGTGGACATGTAGACAGCTTCCTAGACGTGACACTAGAGTGACTAGACGTCTTATCGGACTTCTAGAGAACTATAACGCACTCAGAGTCTTTAGGAAATACATGGGAACTCTCAGAAGCTGTAACGTGTCTAAAAATGACTCGATTTTTATGAGGTCTTTGGCAGCGTTTTCTTCTTTTGTGAATAGAGTAAATGTTGGGGACAGATTTTATTTTTTAACTTTCACTTTTTTTACAAATATTCATATAAATTGCGCATTTAGATATGTCGGTTCTTCATGTCATCGCGTGAAAAAATTAAGCAAATATAAGAATTTATTCTGCAACATATCTTGCCTTTGTCTTTCTTGATTGTTAAGTCGTAGTTTTCATCTATATCGACCTTAGTGTTTGCGTTTTACAGGCTCTGGAAGTTTTGTATACCGCAGCTCCCGCCACATCCCCCCTTTGGCAAACCATGCACCACGGTTGAGTGCGAGAGAGCCAGCGTTGGCAAAGGGAAGATCCGGCCGTGGGCACTGCAGAACGTTACGCCGAGACATCGGGAAAACAAAGCTGTTGGATGTCGATTCGCGTTGCTTTCGACGACTTCAGCGCCTTACGCAGCAAGCAGGACGTAACACTTGGCAATTTTTACATGCTGAGACTGAGTTCAGTTTCTTACCAATTTATTCGCGCTGCAAACTTCTGCACGGTCTATCCTGAGATTCATTCATACCGCAAAGCGTTAGCGGTCCACAGTTCTTTATTAACGCACTTCTCGAAAAAAGTTGTCAAGCGGTGGTTTTCCTGCGTATTATCACGACGATAGGGGAGATTGCATAAACTGATCTCCGCTCCGCTTCTGGCAGACCGCTGTCAATAACATAGACCGCCAAAAAAAAAACGTCTTTACGCCGTATGGTCCATCCATTTAAAATCATGCTGTTCGGCCCATGTAATGCTTTGGCCCCTTTCAAGCGGACGATAGACTTCCTGCCTCAGTGCTTCAAGTGGAGCGCTTCTCAATGCTACTTCGACGACGCTGTATCCTTGTCGCATATATGTTATAAGTCCATTTCTACTCGGGAAGGATGCTGTGCGGGAAGGATACAGCAAGGCCATTCCTCATGCCTGTCGCGTACTCTCAGCCCTCGAGCCGAACTATAGCTGCCGTTGTCTGTTCGATTGGCATTTCACAGTCACCACAATGCTTTTTGCTGGATTGCTCCGCTAAAAACCTCACTAACCGTCTGGGAATCCATGGTTTTTTTTTCACGTCACTTGTGCAGACGCCTGACTGCTTGTCACTTATAAGACCGACATTGGGCCTTGCGCCTTCGCCAGTGGAGTAGCCAGAAAATTTTCTCGGGAGAAGGTCGAGGCAAATCACAGCGGGGGGCCATACTTTGAGCTCCTAAGATTAGTGCCCATCTTTGGATGCGGACAGTTGCCACCGCAGGGACTGCTTTGGTTTCTTTTAACAACCCTGCCAATGGCTCACGGCCGGTTTTCAGAATAAAATATATACCAAACAGGTAATATCTGAACCTCTCGATGGCAAACACGAAAGCCAAAAAGATTCCCGTTCAAGCTGGGTGTAGTTTCTCTCAGCTCTTGTCATTGTTCGGGAGCGGATAAGCCACTCGCCGTTCTAATTCATCTATGACTTGTGAAAGCGCTGCTCCCGCGTACCAGTTCAGGTGAAGCATCATATTCCAAGGTGAACTACTTGTCTGGGTCATAGTGAACAAGAAGGTTGGAGTTTCTCGGTGTTTCCTTAATGAGACTGAATGCCTTGGCCTCCTCTACTGCCCACTTCTATCGGGTATTCTTCCTTAGCAAGTAATGCAGTGGGAACAACGCTGTGGACATCTTTGGTAAGAAACTTTGATAGTAGGTGATGAGGCCCAAAAATGAACAAAGCTCTTGGATGTTGTTTGGCTCCGGAGTGTTCATGATGGCTTCAATCGTCCTTTCACAAGAGTGATGGCCTTCCCTGTCAAAGGAGTGTCCGATATAGCTGACCCACGCCTCACCAAAAAACATTTCTCCTCACGAAACTTGATGTCATTTTCTTGTAATGCTGCCATCACCTTCCGCAATGTCACTCCAAATTCCTGCTTTCGCTCTGCCACCAATATGTCATCCAGAAGCATCTGTGTTCCTGGGATGTCTTTCAGTACTTTTTCCATTTCTCTCCAAAATACTGCATGCAAGTGCAGAAGCGATTACGTAAGGCAGACTGTGGTAAAAGAAAAGGCCCTTGTGTGTGTTCAGCACTGCCGCCTTCCTTGACTCTTCGTCCAAAGGTGCATGGCAGCACTCCTCCTTTAAGCCGAGCATTGTGAACCAGTAGCCATCTTTGAGAAATGAAAACATGCCCTCTACTTTTGGTATAGGGTATTGGTCAACTTCACAGGCTAGGCTCAACTTGACTTCGAAGTCACCACAAATCCTCAAGCTTCCATCTGACTTCAGCACGGGTACCTCTGGAGTGGTCCACTCAATGTGTGTAACTGGTGACAATATGCCCCCTTGGCACATCCTGTCCAGTTCTTCGGCCACTTTGTCTATTAAGGCATACGGCGAGGACCGTGCCTTGCAGAACTTGGGATTTACATCCTTCTTCAGGTTGATTTGTGCTGGGGCTCCTTTCAATAGGCGGGTTTCAGTTTAGAACAATTCGTTGCACTCATTTTTGAGGCTGTTCACTGTTTCTCGAACATGACTGTCCTCATGCTGCACTAGGCTTACTACTGTACCACCCAGATGGTTCAACTGTTGCATGATGTCTCGTCCACAAAGTGACGGCCGTGAGTACTTGGTCACAAAAATGCTGCCTTCAACTTGTTTTCCTTGGTGCCTCACTTCTAGCTTAAATACTACTAGCCGGGGCAGTTTCCCTGTATAGAAGTACAGGCTACCACTTGCTCTCTCCAGAGATGGCCATAACATCGCCTAACGCACATACGTCTCCCGAGGTATGATACAGACGGGTGAGCCCGTGTCAATCTGCATTTACAGCTCCACACCACCACAGCTCTGATTAATGCATGTTGGCTCAACTGCTGCCTGTGGGCTGTGCACTATGAAAAGGTCAATATCATCTGGTTCTTGTTCTATCAAAACGTTTGACTGCACCCTACATTCCTGTGCAGAAGGTCGATCCCCGAAACACTGTCTTTCCAGATGTCCCCGTTGGTTCCACTTGTAGCACGTAGGGTTTTGTAGCGAAGACCACATTCACCACGAACTTGAGATTTCGCTGTGGCACTTCTGAGGAGGAGGCACAGAGCCGTTTCCTACCGAAGGCTGCAGCTAGCGGACGCCGCGCGCTCGCCGCGTCATCTGGCATGGCGTCACACTGTGCGCCTCGCCGCGGAGCAGCCCTTACCTGCCCTTTCCGTTACCCGCAATTACGCGCTTAACCGCTAACCAACGTATTCGGTGGCGCTATCTATGGGAGCCACTGACATCCCCGCACACTCACTAAACACACAAAAAAATGTGTAGAGCCTAGGAATCACACCAGCGCCTTTGGCATTTGAGGCGGAGACTTTGCGCCACTCCACTATGACGGCTCAGGGTTTCATCAGGAATAAAGGCGCATCTAGTGAATGCACGGGTTTAATATATAAACTCTTCCGATCCAGAAATCGCCGCGCATTCGCTGCGTATATCCTGGCCTAATAGAGCTAGGCCATCAGCAATTTTCTTGCTTAAGGAAAGGGCACGGTAGCTCTCAGATCTCTACATCTCGGTGGATACCTCAACCCCGCGACAGTGTTTGGAGAAAAAAAAATGGTTTTGAGGAAAGAATATGGCGCAGTATCTGTCTCACATCTCGGCGGACACCTGAACTGCGCGGTAAGAGAAGGGATAAAGGAGGGACTGACAGAAGAAAGAGATAAAGAGGTGCCGTAGTGGAGGGCTCCGGATTAATTTCGCCCACCTGGATATTTTTTGGTTTATTGCATGGAAATAGTGCCGAAAAGAAACGTCTAAGCACGCTTACGCCGCAAAACACCAGGCCACCTTTACCCTGCATGAACCCTCCTTCCAAAACCTCAAAAGTCTGGGAGGCACACACATGCGTCCGGATAGGGGAGCCAGCTAGGCGGCTCTTGCATGGCAGCATATACTCCAACCTGGAGGTGTTTAACGTGCACTGAAATCGCACAGCAAAGGAAACGTTTTTGACGAAAGGAAAGGGCGCAGTTACGTGTGCTCACTTCCTTGTGTTCTATGTGTATAATATTCAAGACTAGAGACTAGCAAGTAAATAGCAAGCCATTCAGCGTTGTAGTTGTGTGATGTTCTTGGTTCTCAGTACAAATGCGGACACTGTGTTATGTACTTTGATCGCTCCTACGTTTGGTTCCCACTGGTTGCCACTGTCAACGTCAAATAAACTTTTTCTAACCACGCTGCCTAGGGGCACTGTACACCGGGGGTTCAATAAGGGGCGGCCGTCGCCACGGCCCGGTCCTGCAGCCATCGCTGGCGAACGGCCGTGTTGTCGGTGAGCCGGTCCTCGTTGTTTTTGTGTTTTAAATCGGTGACATTCCAGGAACGGCCTAGCACTGCCCGACCATGCAGAGCGCGTTGGCGACAGGCACATGTCTTCTCGTGCACACCATGCGATCACAGCGTGAGTACGCAAAGACGCGCCTTGCACAAAGGGGCAAGGTCTCAGTGATGAATGCTTTCTTGAAGAATGACCATTTATAGCGGGCTTCCAGTTATTGACCGCAAAAATTACAAGATTACACTTAACTCTGCCTAATAGCGTAAATGCGAAAGCCTTTCCCTGTCCTCATTCTAGCTCAATTTTTCAGTTTCTGTTATTTTCTGTATTTTTTGTTTTTATTACGCGACAGCGTACATAGCTTTTCGGTCGAAAAGCCGTCGGCGTCGTAGTAGTACTTCTAGTTGTAGTTGTCGGCACTGCGCGTCGGAAATATTCCTTCCCTTACGGTGCGATTAAGGTGTCCCCTGATGGATGGATGGATGGATGGATGGATGTATGGATGGATGGATGGATGGATGGATGGATGGATGGATGGATGGATGGATGGATGGATGGATGGATGGACGGACGGACGGACGGACGGACGGACGGACGGACGGACGGACGGACGGACGGATGGTTGAAAAAAAATGGAATGGATGAATGTAAAAAACTGGATGGATGGCTGGAAAGAGAGCATGTCGCATGGACCTGCCCTAAGGCAGACTAAACAAACCACCTGAGTGTGACGCAGTGGGAGCACTTGCTAGCCAGTCAGGACGAGGGACATTCGTCTACATATTGTGTAGGAAAAATCTTGTGTAGTTTGTGCAGGTACGGGTAGGTACCGCTTTGTAGTCTGCGCAAGTCTACCGCCTCCTCTTTGGATAGCCTCTTGTGTGGGGCTGGGTAGCGTTTCCGCTTACCCGTGTAATGATCGAGTATGTCTGAGTACGTGGAGGTAACAGGGTGAAAGGTGCCCGTCTGCTCGGTTGACGTACCCTCGAGCTAACTCGTCCGCTGCCACGTTGCCCCCTCATGGCCTCATGTCCCGGAGCCCATACTATATTATGCTTAAGTGTTTATTTGTCTTCTCGTCGTGTGTAGAATATGATTGGCGATGCAGTCGATCCTGCCTCTTGTGTAGTTTCTGCATGCTTGTTTAGAGTCCGTCACTGTACTGAGGTTTTGTCCTGTTGCGTTGCCGTGCGATATTGCCAGAGCAATGGCGGCCTCTTCAGCTGCCACTATGCTTGGCTTGTTTATCCTTGCACTGGCTATTTCTTTCCCTCCACCGTTACAACGGCGATCGTTTTGCGTTGGATTCGGTACTTTGCTGCGTCCTTGTAGTCTACGCTGGGATTGGCGGTGAATTCCCTGCTGAGTGCTCCGACTCTGGCTTGTCGTCTTTCATGGTATATATTGGGGTCCATGTGTCTGGGTATTGGTTGTTCCCGGATGTTGTTTCTGTCTTCATTATTATTCTGTTCCTTGCCTCTTTATGTGCCCAGGGGTAGCCCTAATTTCTCTATTAGGTGTCTTCTCGTCTGGTTTGAGTGAGTCTGTCTAGTTGCACATTACATTGTGCTTCTCGTAGTTCGTCGAAGGTGTTCGATACTACCAGTGCCATTAGCTTTTCGGTTGGTGTTGACTTTGGAAGTTTGAGCGCCTTTTTGTACGCTTTGCGTTGTATGGTGTCGATTTGTAGAGTCTCTTCCTTGTTTAGTTCGTGGTAGGGGGTTGCCCTGCTCGTGACGAGACTGTCTATGAGCATTAGGGTGTCCTGTTTTCTCATCCCTTTCTTTTTACTGCTGACTCTTCGCACGATTCTGGCGACTTGCTCTGTTGTATTCCTAATCTTAAGAGAGGCGATGGTTTTGCTACATCGTCCTGTGTATTGCAGCCACATTCCAAGCACACTGACTTCTGTTTTTTCAGGTATTGTCTCGTTCTTGAGTTTCAGGGTGATTTGGGAGTTCTATTTCCGTGTGACTTTTCTTATTCTTACGTATCCTGATGTTTCTGCTGAGCACGATAGTCGCCTGGCCCTGGCGTATTGTTCAGTATGGTTGATCGCTCTTTGTAGCTGCTCTTATTTTTCTGCTAGGGAGCCAGTGTTTGTCTATATTGTTATGCCATCTGCATACATTGCGTAGCTGATGTTTTCTATTTAGCAGAGTACTTTCGTGAGTCCTATCATCGCAACGTTGAATAGTTGCGGTGATATTACTGAGCCTTGCGGGGTGTCCTTGTTTGGCACCGTGAAGCTCTCAGATTTCGTGTTTCCGATGCCTATATTAGCCGTTCGCTCCGTCAAAAAGGCTTTGATATATCGGAAGGCTCTGTTTACGCAGTTTATGTTATTGAGAGTTTCCATGATGCCCGCATGTCCCATGTTATCGAAGGCTCTCTTTATGTCGAGCGCTAGTGCTATGTGTTCTCCACTTCTTGGTATTTCAGTGACGACTTCCTTCTTTAGGTGTAGGAGTATGTCTTGCGTGGACAGCCCCCTTCTGTAGCCAAACACGGCATTAGGGTAATATCCCTTGTCCTCCATGTAGTTTGCGATAGTTTCATTGACCACTCTCTCGTATATCTTCTTAGACAGGAGGTTAGGGAGATTAGTCTGAGGTTTTCGATTTCGAGTCTTTTGCCCGGCTTGGGTATCATAATTACCTCTGCATGTTTCGATTCCGTGGCACGATTCCTTTTTCCAAGATTCCCAGTTCGGCAATGGCCGTATCTCCCATGTTTCTAATTTTAGCGTTATTTATTCTGTCCTTCCCGGCTGCCGTATTCATTTTGGTTTCCCCTATGCCTGCCCTTACTTCCTTCTCGGTGATTCGCCTATCCATCTCGGGGTTGTCTTCTATGTATTCTTGGTCTTGCTTTGGGTGCCTGGTTGTGCCGTAGAATTTCTCCCTCAGTGCCTGTGTTGTGTGAGGTGCGTGACTGGCACTGCGCAAGTGTGCAGGATGCAAATAAACAAAATATTGGTTTTGGGGGAATGGAAATGGTGCAGTATCTGTCACATATCGGCGGACAAGTGTTTTTTGGTGAGGCGTGGGTCAACTATATGGGACACTCCATTGACAGGGAAGGCTTTCACTTTTGTGAATGGAAGATTGATGCCATCATGAACACTCCTGAGCCAAAGAACATTCAGGAGCTTCCTCAATTTTTGGGCCTCATCACCTACTATCAAAGTTTCTTACCAAAGATGTCCGCAGCGCTGTTCCCACTGCATCACTTGCTAAGGAAGAATTCCCGATGAAAGTTGGGAGGAGAGGAGCCCAAGGCATTCAGTTTCATTAAGGAAACACCGAGAAACTCCAACCTTCTTGTTCACTATGAGCCAGACAAGTAATTTACCTTGGAATATGATGCTTCACCTAAACTGGTACACGGGAGCAGCGCTTTCACAAGTCATAGATGAATTAGAACGGCGAGTGGCTTTCCGCTCCCGAACAATGACAAGAGCTGAGAGAAACTACACCCAGCTTGAACGGGAATCTTTTTGGCTTTCGTGTTTGCCATCGAGAGGTTCAGAGATTACCTGTTTGGTATATCCTTTGTTCTGAAAACCGGCCATGAGCCATTGGCAGGGTTGTTCAATGAAACCAAAGCGGTCCCTGCGGTGGCAACTGTCCGCCTCCAAAGATCGGCACTAATCTTGTGAGCTCAAAGTATGGCCCCCCGCTGTGATTTGCCTCGACTTTCTTCCGAAAAAATTTTCTGGCTACGCCACTGGCGAAGGCGCAAGGCCCAATGTCGGTCTTATAGGTGACAAGCAGTCAGGCGTCTGCACAAGTGACGTGAAAAAAAAACATGGATTCCGAGACGGTTCGTGAGGTTTTTAGCGGAACAATCCAACAAAAAGCATGGTGGTGACTGTGAAATGCCAATCGGACAGACGGCGGCAGCTATAGTTCGGCTCGAGGGCGGAGAGTACGCGACAGGCATGAGTAATGGCCTTGCTGTATGCTTCCCGCACAGCATCCTTCCCGAGTAGAAATGGACTGATAACATATATGCGACAAGGATACAGCTTCGTCGAAGTAGCATTGACAAGCACTGCACTTGAAGCACTGAGACAGGGAGTCCATCATCCGCATGAAAGTGGCCAAAGCATTACATGGACCGAACGGCATGATTTTAAACGAATAGACCATAAGGCTTAAAGACGGTTGTCTTTTTTGGCGGTTTATGTTATTGACAGCGGTCTGCCAGAAGCGGAGCGGATATCAGTTTATGCATTCGCCCCTATCGTCGTGATAATATGCACGAAAACAAGCGCTTGACAACTTTTTTCGAGAGGTGCTTTAATAAAGAAGTGTGCACCGCTAACGCTTTGCGGCATGAATGGATCTCAGGATAGACCGTGCAGAAGTTTGCAGCGCGAATAAATTGGTAAGAAACTGAACTCAGTCTCAGCATGTAAAAATTGCCAAGTGTTACGTCCTGCTTGCTGCGTAAGGCGCTGAAGTCGTCGAAAGCAACGCGAATCGACATCCAACAGCTTTGTTTTCCCGATGTCTCGGCGTAACGTTCTGCAGTGCCCACGGCCGGATCTTCCCTTTGCCAACGCTGGCTCTCTCGCACTCAACCGTGGTGCATGGTTTGCCAGAGGGGGGATGTGGCAGGAGGGGGAAGGGAAGTTTTTATCTGTTTGATGTTCTTGCCTAATTCTTTCGATATCGATATTGAATTTTTTTCCCGATTTAAGAGAGCAGTTGGTATACATTCAACAAGCAATCGTGTACTGTCCTGGAGGATACTTGGTGAACGTTTTACTTCACTGTTTACTAGTTTTTGCGTGCACCTGGGCTACCCCAGAGATCAGCAGTGGCTCTAGCTGACCCACCATTCCCATCTGTGCTAAGCTGCTTATACAGCTATGCTACCATCTGGTTAATGTTGCACACGTTTTGTGAGCCATATATAGAGGAGGTTATGGATTCGGAAGCTTGAGGAGAGGAGTGGGGGTGGAAGTGCGAACTGTTGCCGCGAGACGCCAGGCTCCTCCCTGTCTGGGCTCCGTGTAACAGCTATCGATGTAAAACGCGTGTGTCGATATGCGTACCAGTATCCTCCTTTCAAACCGTGTGAAAATGAAAAAAAAGTGTGTTTTCATTGCCCGTGAAATATATGGAGCCCGAATTCTTATGTGAAAAGCGCATCGGTGCTACTGTTGCCACAACCCTCGCACGCCTCTCAGTGCTGCACCCAATGCGGTCTGCACCCCCCTAGTGATGCCACTGCCCAAATGTATGTATGCCTGACATATAGCGATCGAAAAAAATTCGCATCCACCGGAACACTGTGCGTCACTTTATTTCGCATGTAGCCACTGTCTACGTTAACTCCCCGGGGCCATCACCTAAATCATCGGCCGTGTGGGACAAGACACGGCGCCGGACGCTGCTCTGAGTAGCCAGCCGGTAGCGCACACATTCTAACCCGCCAGCGAACGCATATGGAGCGCTATACCGGGTGTTTCACCCAAGATGTTCATCAATTTTTATAAACAGGCTTTTTGAGTTAGAAGAGCACTTTTTTCGTCATAGCATTTTCAGCGCTGTAGCGAATCGGAATATAGCTAAAATATGATACCTAATAGCCTGGTTAAGTAATATTGCGTTGTTAACTTTTTAACTACTACTGTTAGTTTCTTTATATACTGAGAAGCGTGTAGCCCACAGTAGGTGATATCGATATCAGTTTTTAGTGTTTCGAAAACACAGTTACACCTGGCGCTGTAGCCCAACAGATTTTGGCTATTTCGATGAGTTACGTGCTGTGCGGATGTTGATTTGCGTGCAAGTTTCTCGAAAGCGCATGTAGTTTGACGCGTTGTAGCCAAAATTTGTTGGGTCACAGCGCCGAGGGTGACTGCGATTTCGAAATTCTAAAACCGATATGGATATTACTTGCGGTGGGTTACACGCCTCTCAATAAATCAGGAGACTAGTGGTAATAGTCCAAAAGTGAACTACTCAGTTTTAGTTGACCTGCCTAGGTGGCCCGTTTTAGCCTTATTCTCATGCCCTACACAGCTGACAATGCTTTTGCAGAAAACGAGCTCTTCTAACTCAAAAAGCCTATTTAAAAAATGCAGAACATACTTGGTGAAACACCTTGTATAACAGAGCAATAGCTATGATTAATGTCTAACTCAGCACAGTTGCACAGCATTCAGTAATACCTACACAGCTTCCAAAAATAGCGCAGCGCCATCACTGCACTCAGTTCAATGTTCATTTAAATGTTTCCTGATTACAAACCTTCTCCACACAGAGCATGCATTCTCCTAAAACCATATAGTGCCGTCACCACTTCGATTTGTCCAGTTATGCGACATAACGCTGCTATCCTTGTGTCGTGATCATGGGTTCGAATGACAGACCAAACTATTTTTTTGCGCTATGAAAATTCGAGAATGTTTTTCTTAGCTGTACGATTGCGCTTCCCTTTCTCCTTTGCGGCCATGAATTTCCCCTAAGTGCATCGCACAGAGGAGTCAGTAGCGTTGCCCATCGAATCTATTTCAATGTTGCGGATTTAGTGAAGATACGGGGGCCTTTATTTGGCAAACAATGAGTGCCACTGGATATTCTACGCTTCAGGTTCTTCCTAAACAGGCATAACTCAAGCATGATGGTCTGCCGTGATGTACCTTCAGAAATCTGCCATTTGAAAATCACCCAACTGAACAATTTGGAAAATTTGAAAAATTGGTCAGTTGGGTAGGCAGCAGCGATAGGCAACTGCCAGGATAGGCAACAGCGTGAACAATTTTCCCACGTTCCCAGACCTCACGATAGGCAAAAATCTCCCAGACTTAAGCTAGAGCAACACCAGACAAAATCTGGGAAGTGACCATTATATCATAATGTCTAAAATTGTCATTGGCAATCTCACACCCAAACCCAGAAAAACAGAATCACCGACTGGCACAAACTTAGGACGATCCGCGACCAAAATCAGGAACCGATCGCAGACTT